>NC_053041.3:250288678-250591709 GCF_002575655.3 Aegilops tauschii subsp. strangulata
AAAGTGGCGGTCCGAGGGGCACCCGAGGTGGGCACAACCCACCAAGGCACGCCTGGGCCTCTTGGGACGCCCTGGTGGGTTGTCCCCTCCTCGGGACTCCCCCCAGGTGCAACCAGGGCCCAACTTCTTCCTTTTGGTCCATAAAAAATCATCGTGAAGTTTTGTGGCATTTGGACTCCGTTTGATATTGATTTCCTGCGATGTAAAAAACATGCAGAAAATAGCAACTGGCACTTGGCACTATGTCAACAGCATGGAACAATCAAAACTTATAGATACGTTGGAGACGTATCAACCAGCATCAAGTGAGGAAGCTGATAAAGATTGTTAGTAAAATGGGTCCAAACATGGCAATTAAACTATTTGTTTACACTTTATCCAAAACAACAGCGAACTGCAGGATAGTAAGTAAGAACTCTGCAGCCTTCTTTTTACTGCCCATAATGAGTTGTGTTAGATGACAATGTCTGAATCTTTTTCCTTTGAAGTGGTTGCCAAAGCAGTTTACTCAAGATTACCTCTCAAACTACATGATTGGTGGGCGTGCAAAGGTTAAAGTATTTCTACCAGAACACGATGATTATCTAGATGTTTTCATGAAGACCGTGAAGGATGGGCGGTCGGCCATCACAAGGGGTTGGACTAGAGTCGTGTGTGCCTTCTGCATGGAGGAGGGCACAATATGGGCATTCCGCTTCACCTTGTTCAGCAACTGGAATGTATTTCACCTCTTTCTTTACCATCTTTAATAGTACAAGTATACAACTATGGTTCATCATTCTTTATTTGGTTCTTATGTAATTCTTGACATATGTACCTATGAATCGAATAATGCATTGGTTGTTTGAACCTGGTGGATATGAATAAAGCTGTAGCATACATTCAAATTCAAATTCAAATTCAAATCCGGTACAATTTGAGATAGCAGCAACTAAATTATGGTGAAATTACGCTCTCCAGGTCCTTACGGCACACACGGTTGGTAAAACACAAACGTTTGCGATATACACCATAATCCGAGACGGTTCACAGAGAGGAAACGTGTGCAAGCATGCACATAGTTGCCGTTTGCAAAGCGTGTGCGATGTCAGACAATATCACAAACGGTGCGGGCAAACTAAACGTTTCTGTTGGTTGCCTTATCGTACACGATTCGCAACCATGAACTGTTTCTGATGAAGTATGCATCATAAACGTTGCACCACAGAATAGCGTGTGCGATAATTGTCGTGTACAACGATGTTACGATGGTACGACATTTCGTAATCATGTCTGACACTCGTACGATGATTAGCTAATCTTCTTAATTAGTTATCACATACGGTTTGGGAAAATCGAATGTGTGTGATTGTATGCTTATCATACACGTTCTATAATAGTGAACCGTTTGTGATGGGCCGCGCATCATAAACGTAGCACCACAGAATACCGACTGCAATGGCAATGCGAGCACAAACGAGTAGGAGTACTATAGGGTCCCTATCCCCGACGGTTTCTGGGTCGTGTGGGAAGGACCCCCTATCGTCGTCACTCACTAGGCGACGGTTCCAAATGCTGTCGCGGAAAGGGGTTAAAAACCGTTTGTATAGCACCGACACGTACCAGTGTTTGGCTGGTGGAGGCTCTCAGTTTATTTTTTTGCACAAAGTTTTTTTCCTACAACAAAGGAATCTAATTTAATTTACTACTAAATTTATGCCATTATTGCAAAGGTTCCTCCAACACAATCTCAAAATTCCCGAGTTATTAATAACCTAATTCATTAATTATATAAAGTGATGAGATCAACCAATAATTCACTTCTAGATACTCAAATTTGTCCATAACCGAGGACACGGCTAAACATGATTAGTTTATACACTCTGCAGAGGTTTGTGCACTTTTCCCCACAAGACTGGACCACCTCCATGATAGGAAGATCGAGACATAGTCTTTCTGAATGTGTTCCCCTTAACCCTGGATAGGCCGGTACACCTACTTTCCCCTATGCCAGAGCCCATATTGGCTTGTGGCTGCACACGGAAGTTTCTAAGCATGAAATATCGTATGATCCCTTTGAGCATGGGTGTCATTCCATAGGGTCACTACTGTAGGATGCTGCTAACGCGACACTACGATCAAAGACCCTTTGACGAAACTTTGTTCGATGTATTAATCACAAATGGTGATGTAAAAAACCGTCAAAAAAGGTGCAAAACGTTTGCATGACGGATGCATCAAACACGGTTCCAATTTTAGTTGTGTGTGTGATGCAGGGCATATGGTTTAGTTCAATGAACTGTTTGCGATGAGGAAGAAGAACAGAAACGGGCAGCCAGATGAAGGCGTGTGCGATATATGGCATACAATTCACTCAGATTAACTGTTTGTGATGAGGAGGAACAACAGAAACGGGCAGCTAGATAAAGGAGTGTGCGATTGAGGGCATACGCTTCAGAAGGATTAACTGTTTGCGATTAGGCAACAGAACAGAAACGGTCAGCCAGATCAAAGTGTCTGCGATTCATGGCATACACTTCACACGGATGAATTGTTTGCGATTAGCCACAACAAACAGAAATGGTTAGACAGATCAACGTGTGTGCGCTAGACGGGCACACATTCTAATTAAAAGAAGCGTGCGCGATGGTAATAACGAGCGCACATGGTTGTTGGAACAAGACATGAAAGCGTGCCCACGTTACTCCGTCTGGGAATAGTGCCGCACTAAGAAATTATAGAACCATCAATAAATTTTGAGCCTGTGTCCCGTCACATTCCAAATTACTACCACACTATATTTAATTGCAAACCTGTTCACACCGATCAAAACCTAAACGGTTTCCCACTTAGGACCGTATTAGTACTCGGTTATAAATACTACTACTCCAAGATGACTGCACATTCCTCCTCAACTCCTCATCCACAAAAACAAACAAGTCATTCATCATCGTTCCGTTGTGTCTGCCATGGCCAGCGTGAGTTCTGGGTCGAGTGATTGCCACCAGGGAGAGGCGAGCATGGAAGCGGAAGCACGAGAGATGTCCCGCCTCGCCGCGAAAGAAGCCAACATGTCCCGCCGTGTGGCCGTAGCAGCACAGAGGTCCCGCCGCGCCGCTGAAGCAGCACGGAGGTCCCGCCGCGCCATCGATGCAGCAGACTGGTCCGGCCACGCCACGAAAGCAGCAGAGATGTCCCGCCGCACCGCAAATGCAGCAGAGATATCCTCCCGCGCCGCGGTGGCCTGGGAAAATGTCTCGCGGGCAGGCGAGGACTCTTACAGGTGCATGCATGCGATCGTCCATAGCCAGATGGATCAGATCTCCGACTGGGCGAGGTTGCAGGACGACATGAAAGCCTTGTTTGAACAGGCTACTAGCATCATCCAGCAACTAAGGGAGGCCAATGAGAAGCTCCGGGTCGAGCGCGACCTGCTGAGGGCAAAGATCGTCGGAAGTGCGGAGCAGCAGGAGGAGACCACTGCCTTGTTGAAGAGGAACGGCGTCATCGTCAAGAAACTTATGGACGAGAATGACAGGCTCCGCATCGAGCGCCAAAGGCTGGTGGAGGAATCCGTGGATGCTCTGAAGCAGCGTCTTGAGGACACGAAAGAGCTCATCACCGCTCGCCGCGGAGACTAGTTCCCGCAGCCTGCAGCAACGCATCAAGAAAGTAGAGATCAGTGAGCCAGATCGTTCCTTCTTTTGCCCTTCTGTATTTCGCGCGTTGCCGCATGTGGCTTTTTTAATTATGTTCCTAAATATGTAAGACAATTATTATCCACTGTCATCGTCCTTATATTTATCAGTCTTGCTATAAGTCGCAGTCGATGCTATATAGGTCCGTCGGATCTTACATCAAGATCCGTGCAAAACTTTCTTTTCAGATTTTCTTTTTTCTCTCTTAAATCTCAGTCTAGTGAGACATAGCCACGCCGTGAAACAGGAGCTCGGGCGCCATTAATGGAGATGTTGGGAGGGAGGTGCGCGACGGATAGAGGTCAAAGGGCTCTCCTCCCGATGAGCCCACGCAGGGTTCTGATCACACGCCTCCCGTACTCAAATAGCTACCCCGCGCGACACCTCCTAGCCAATAAAATAAGGGGACACGTGGCGGCACATAATTGGTAAGTAGGACACCCACGGTTTCAGTAATACTTGTGTTTCCGACTTGTAACGTGACAACACTTGTTCCAAAATGACTTTGTTGATTGTTAATGTGTGCGCCTTTGCAAATCGGACAGAAAAATTACCACAACATGTTGGTGCCATGTCATGACACCATGCCAAGTTTCATGATTTTCAGGCGAGTTTTGGATTTACGGGATTTTTAAAACCAAGTTTCTCGATGTTTCCGGCCGAGCCAATATGCCGAGATGTTTGAATTCCATTCCCACTTCTTCCATGGGACCTAGAAGTTCGCCCAAGTACACATAAATGATTTTCCAATTAACTTTTGCGCACTGGAGCATGCGCTTGTACTTCAAATTTGAATTATGTGCATCAAATGCCTGGAAAATGAATTAATGTATAAAAAGGCCAAACGAACCCGGAATAATTCGAAAATTTAGCACGAAACTCCTATTTGGTATAAGCTACCTGCGTAAAAAAATCAAGGCGGGAGAAGGCAGTGTATGTCGTTTTGCACACGGAGGTGACACGCTCCCTCTCGGAACCATGAGCCTTCTTGAGAGAAGCTCTGGTTTGCAAAAAGCTTATACCAAAGCTTGTCCCAATTCGGCCAAAAAAATTACCACAACATGTTGGTGCCATGTCATGACACCATGGCAAGTTTCATGATTTTCAGGTGTGTTTTGGATTTACAGGAATTAAAAAACCAAGTTTCTCAATATTTCCAGCCAAGGCACGATGCCCAGATGTTTGAATTCCATTCTCATTTCTTGCGTGGGACCTACAAATTCACCCACGGACACACATGTGATTTTTCAACCAACTTTGGTACACTGGAGCATGTGCTTGTAGTTCAAATTTGAATTATGCACATTAAATGCCCAGAAATTCAATTAATGTATAAAAAGGCCAAACGAGCCCAAAATAATTCCAAAATTTAGCACGATACTTCTATTTCGTCTAATCTACCTGTGTAAAAAATTGAGGCGGGAGAAGGCAGTGTATCTCGTTTCGCACACGGAGGTGACACGTTCCCTCTCGCAACCACGAGCCTTCTTGAGAGAAGCTCTGGTTTGCAGAAAGCTTATACCAAAGCCTGTCCCAATTCGGCCAAAAACATTACCACAGCATGTTGGTGCCATGTCATGACACCATGCCAAGTTTTATGATTTTCAGGCGTGTTTTGGATTTACAGAAATTAAAAAACCAAGTTTCTCAATCTTTCCGGCCGAGCCATGACGCCCAGATGTTTGAATTTCATTCCCATTTCTTGCATGGGACCTAGAAATTCACCCAAGCACACATGTGATTTTTCGACCAACTTTGGTGCACTGGAGCATGTGCTTGTAGTTCAAATTTGAATTATGCACATTAAATACCCACAAATTCAATTATTGTATAAAAAAGGCCAAACGAACCCGGAATAATTCCAAAATTTAGCACGATACTTCTATTTGGTCTAATCTGCCTGTGTAAAAAAATTAAGGCGGGAGAAGGCAGTGTAAGTATGTCGTTTCACACACGGAAGTGACACGTTTCCTCTCGGAACCACGAGTGTTCTTGAGAGAAGCTTCGGTTTGCAAGAAGCTTGTACCAAAGCTTGTCCCATTTCGGCCAAAAAAATTACCACAGCATGTTGGTGCCATGTCATGACACCATGCCAAGTTTCATGATTTTCAGGCGTGTTTTGGATTTACATGAATTAAAAAACCAAGTTTCTCAATCTTTCCGGCCGAGCCACGACGCCCAGATGTTTGAATTTCATTCCCATTTCTTGCATGGGACCTAGAAATTCACCCAAGCACACATGTGATTTTTCAACCAACTTTGGTGCACTGGAGCATGTGCTTGTAGTTCAAATTTGAATTATGCACATTTAATACCCAAAAATTTAATTATTGTATAAAAAAGGCCAAACAAACCCGGAATAATTCCAAAATTTAGCACGATACTTCTATTTTGTCTAATCTGCCTGTGTAAAAAAATTAAGGCGGGAGAAGGCAGTGTACATATGTCGTTTCGCACACGGAGGTGACATGTTCCCTCTCAGAACCACGAGCGTTCTTGAGAGAAGCTTCGGTTTGCAAGAAGCTTGTACCAAAGCTTGTCCCATTTCGGCCAAAAAATTCACCACAGCATGTTGGTGCCAAGTCATGACACCATGCCAAGTTTCATGATTTTCAGGCGTGTTTTGGATTTACATGAATTAAGAAACCAAGTTTCTCAATCTTTCCGGCCGAGCCACGACGCCCAGATGTTTGAATTTCATTCCCGTTTCTTGCATGGGACCTAGAAATTCACCCAAGGACACACATGTGATTTTTCAACCAACCTTGGTGCACTGGAGCATGTGCTTGTAGTTCAAATTTGAATTATGCACATTAAATGACCAGAAATTCAATTAATGTATAAGAAAGTCCAAACGAATCCGGAATAATTCCAAATTTTAGCACGATACTTCCCTTTGGTCCATTCTGCCTGTCTAAAAAAATTAAGGCGGGAGAAGGCAGTGTACGTATGTCGTTTCGCACACGGAGGTGACACGTTCCCTCTCGGAACCACGAGCGTTCTTGAGAGAAGCTTCGGTTTGCAAGAAGCTTGTACCAAAGCTTGTCCCATTTCGGCCAAAAAAATTACCACAACATGTTGGTGCCATGTCATGACACCATGGCAAGTTTCATGATTTTCAGGTGTGTTTTGGATTTACAGGAATTAAAAAACCAAGTTTCTCAATATTTCCAGCCAAGGCACGATGCCCAGATGTTTGAATTCCATTATCATTTCTTGCATGGGACCTACAAATTCACCCACGGACACACATGTGATTTTTCAACCAACTTTGGTACACTGGAGCATGTGCTTGTAGTTCAAATTTGAATTATGCACATTAAATGCCCAGAAATTCAATTAATGTATAAAAAGGCCAAACGAGCCCGAAATAATTCCAAAATTTAGCACGATACTTCTATTTGGTCTAATCTACCTGTGTAAAAAAATTAAGGCGGGAGAAGGCAGTGTATGTCGTTTCGCACACGGAGGTGACACGTTCCCTCTCGCAACCACGAGCCTTCTTAAGAGAAGCTCTGGTTTGCAAAAAGCTTATACCAAAGCCTGTCCCAATTCGGCCAAAAACTTTACCACAGCATGTTGGTGCCATGTCATGACACCATGCCAAGTTTTATGATTTTCAGGCGTGTTTTGGATTTACAGAAATTAAAAAACCAAGTTTCTCAATCTTTCCGGCCGAGCCATGACGCCCAGATGTTTGAATTTCATTCCCATTTCTTGCATGGGACCTAGAAATTCACCCAAGCACACATGTGATTTTTCAACTAACTTTGATGCACTGGAGCATGTGCTTGTAGTTCAAATTTGAATTATGCACATTAAATACCCACAAATTCAATTATTGTATAAAAAAGGCCAAACGAACCCGGAATAATTCCAAAATTTAGCACGATACTTCTATTTGGTCTAATCTGCCTGTGTAAAAAAATTAAGGCGGGAGAAGGCAGTGTACGTATGTCGTTTCGCACACGGAGGTGACATGTTCCCTCTCGGAACCACGAGCGTTCTTGAGAGAAGCTTCGGTTTGCAAGAAGCTTGTACCAAAGCTTGTCCCATTTCGGCCAAAAAATTCACCACAGCATGTTGGTGCCATGTCATGACACCATGCCAAGTTTCATGATTTTCAGGCGTGTTTTGGATTTACATGAATTAAGAAACCAAGTTTCTCAATCTTTCCGGCCGAGCCACGACGCCCAGATGTTTGAATTTCATTCCCGTTTCTTGCATGGGACCTAGAAATTCACCCAAGGACACACATGTGATTTTTCAACCAACTTTGGTGCACTGGAGCATGTGCTTGTAGTTCAAATTTGAATTATGCACATTAAATGACCGGAAATTCAATTAATGTATAAGAAAGTCCAAACGAATCCGGAATAATTCCAAATTTTAGCACGATACTTCCATTTGGTCCAATCTGCCTGTCTAAAAAAATTAAGGCGGGAGAAGGCAGTGTACGTATGTCGTTTCGCACACGGAGGTGACACGTTCCCTCTCGGAACCACGAGCGTTCTTGAGAGAAGCTTCGGTTTGCAACAAGCTTGTACCAAAGCTTGTCCCATTTCGGCCAAAAAAATTACCACAACATGTTGGTGCCATGTCATGACACCATGGCAAGTTTCATGATTTTCAGGTGTGTTTTGGATTTACAGGATTAAAAAATCAAGTTTCTTAATATTTCCAGCCAAGGCACGACGCCCAGATGTTTGAATTCCATTCTCATTTCTTGCATGGGACCTACAAATTCACCCACGGACACACATGTGATTTTTCAACCATCTTTGGTACACTGGAGCATGTGCTTGTAGTTCAAATTTGAATTATGCACATTAAATGCCCAGAAATTCAATTAATGTATAAAAAGGCCAAACGAGCCCGAAAAAATTCCAAAATTTAGCACGATACTTCTATTTGGTCTAATCTACCTGTGTAAAAAAATTAAGGCGGGAGAAGGCAGTGTATGTCGTTTCGCACACGGAGGTGACACGTTCCCTCTCGCAACCACGAGCCTTCTTGAGAGAAGCTCTGGTTTGCAGAAAGCTTATACCAAAGCCTGTCCCAATTCGGCCAAAAGCTTTACCACAGCATGTTGGTGCCATGTCATGACACCATGCCAAGTTTTATGATTTTTAGGCGTGTTTTGGATTTACAGAAATTAAAAAACCAAGTTTCTCAATCTTTCCGGCCGAGCCATGACGCCCAGATGTTTGAATTTCATTCCCATTTCTTGCATGGGACCTAGAAATTCACCCAAGCACACATGTGATTTTTCAACCAACTTTGGTGCACTGGGGCATGTGCTTGTAGTTCAAATTTGAATTATGCACATTAAATACCCACAAATTCAATTATTGTATAAAAAAGGCCAAACGAACCCGGAATAATTCCAAAATTTAGCACGATACTTCTATTTGGTCTAATCTGCCTGTGTAAAAAAATTAAGGCGGGAGAAGGCAGTGTAAGTATGTCGTTTCACACACGGAAGTGACACGTTCCCTCTCGGAACCACGAGCGTTCTTGAGAGAAGCTTCGGTTTGCAAGAAGCTTGTACCAAAGCTTGTCCCATTTCGGCCAAAAAATTTACCACAGCATGTTGGTGCCATGTCATGACACCATGCCAAGTTTCATGATTTTCAGGCGTGTTTTGGATTTACATGAATTAAAAAAACCAAGTTTCTCAATCTTTCCGGCCAAGCCACGATGCCCAGATGTTTGAATTTCATTCCCATTTCTTGCATGGGACCTAGAAATTCACCCAAGCACATATGTGATTTTTCAACCAACTTTGGTGCACTGGAGCATGTGCTTGTAGTTCAAATTTGAATTATGCACATTAAATACCCAAAAATTCAATTATTGTATAAAAAAGGCCAAACAAACCCGGAATAATTCCAAAATTTAGCACGATACTTCTATTTGGTCTAATCTGCCTGTGTAAAAAAATTAAGGCGGGAGAAGGCAGTGTACATATGTCGTTTCGCACACGGAGGTAACATGTTCCCTCTCGGAACCACGAGCGTTCTTGAGAGAAGCTTCGGTTTGCAAGAAGCTTGTACCAAAGCTTGTCCCATTTCGGCCAAAAAATTCACCACAGCATGTTGGTGCCAAGTCATGACACCATGCCAAGTTTCATGATTTTCATACGTATTTTGGATTTACATGAATTAAGAAACCAAGTTTCTCAATCTTTCCGGCCGAGCCACGACGCCCAGATGTTTGAATTTCATTCCCGTTTCTTGCATGGGACCTAGAAATTCACCCAAGGACACACATGTGATTTTTCAACCAACTTTGGTGCACTGGAGCATGTGCTTGTAGTTCAAATTTGAATTATGCACATTAAATGACTAGAAATTAAATTAATGTATAAGAAAGTCCAAATGAATCCGGAATAATTCCAAATTTTAGCACGATGCTTCCATTTGGTCCAATCTTCCTGTCTAAAAAAATTAAGGCGGGAGAAGGCAGTGTACGTATGTCGTTTCGCACACGGAGGTGACACGTTCCCTCTCGGAACCACGAGCGTTCTTGAGAGAAGCTTCGGTTTGCAAGAAGCTTGTACCAAAGCTTGTCCCATTTCGGCCAAAAAAATTACCACAGCATGTTGGTGCCAAGTCATGACACCATGCCAAGTTTCATGATTTTCAGGCGTGTTTTGGATTTACATGAATTAAGAAACCAAGTTTCTCAATCTTTCCGGCCGAGCCACGACGCCCAGATGTTTGAATTTCATTCCCGTTTCTTGCATGGGATCTAGAAATTCACCCAAGGACGCACATGTGATTTTTCAACCAACTTTGGTGCACTGGAGCATGTGCTTGTAGTTCAAATTTGAATTATGCACATTAAATGACCGGAAATTCAATTAATGTATAAGAAAGTCCAAACGAACCCGGAATAATTCCAAATTTTAACATGGCACTCATATAGTTCTATGTTGCCTCTTTAAAAATTCAAGGGGGGGAGGCAGCGTATATCGTTTCGCACACAAAGGTGACACGTCCCCCCTCGGGAACCACGAGTCTTCTCAAGAGAAGCTCCGGTTTGCAAGAAGCTTATACCAAAAAATTGTCCAAATGTGGCCAATTTTTTTACCACGGCATGTTGGTGCCATGAAATGACACCATGCCAAGTTTCATGATTTTCAGGCGAGTTTTGAATTTTCAGGAATTTAAAAACCAAGTTTCTCAATGTTCCCAGCCGAGCCACGACGCCCAGATGTTTGAATTTCATTCCTATTTCTTGCATGGGACCTATAAATCCACCCAAAGACACACCTGTGATTTTCCAACAAACTTTGCTGCACTGGAGCATGTGCTTGTAGTTCAAATTTGAATTATGCACATTAAAGCCTAGAAACTCAATTAATGCATAAATATGCCAAACGAACCCGGAACAATTCCAAATTTAAACACGACACTCATGTAGTTGCATGTTCACTGTACATAAATGTTCTAGCAATTCAAACACCATACTTTCCCTTCGTAACACCATCTTGTCTTTCAAAACATAATGCAAAAAATTAGGTATACCACAAACATTTTACTAGAAAGAATCGTGTGGGATGCGATATAAAATATCTTGGCGCATCGTCTTGTCTAACTTACGCAGGAAGCTTCGTCGTCTACAGTCCACCGCCCCCGCTTGAACCACACTTGCGCGCCAGTTTCTCGTGGCACCGAGCGAAAATTTTCTGCCACCGCAGAAATATCTATCTCCCCACCCCTCCCACCAAAAGCCACGTTTCCACTGTTCCTCCTTGCTTTCCAAGTTCAAACCTTCACTGCTGCTTACTAGAACCTCAGCCTCATCGTCGGCGATCCTTCTTGCAACGCCGCATCCTCGCCGGCTACCCTTCTTCTTGCAGCGCCGCCTCCTCACCGGCGACCCTTCTTCTTGCAGCGCCGCCTCCTCTCCGGCGACCCTTCTTCTTGTTGTGTGGCCTCCTCACCGCTGGCCCTTCTTCTTGTTGCACGGCCTCGTCGATATGGCCAGGTAATCCACACCCCACCCACACCATCCTCCTCCTTCCCCGTCCCACATGCCCCGACCGACGGCGCGACACCTTCCGTCGAAATCACTGTCCCCTCCTCCAATTAAGCGCCGCCCATAGCCATTTTGCAAGCAGTATAACGTGGAGCTCAGTAGCATCTGGCAGCGGAGAAGCAAATCGCGGCCGCACGCACGTAGGAGGTCGCTATGGCTGCCATGCGTGCCGACTGCCAGATCTTGGAGGAGCACCTTGTCTTCGAGGCCACCGTCGACACCGCCACGTGGTTGTCTACTTTAAAATACAGTTCGTGTTGTTTTCTCGAGGCCACCGCCAGTGCCTTCTAGTGATTTGTCCTCTGTAATGTTAATATGCAATCTGATGTTCAGTTAACGGTTTGGTCCTCTGAAATGTAATGTTCAGTTAACAATTTAGTCCTTTGAAATGTAATGTTCAGTTAACAGTTTGGTCCAATAATTGCTACATTTCGTAGTACTGTTCTCAAGCATTCTTTGTTTTGTTAACTATCTTATCTTCTAGTACATGTTTCTATTCTGCAATGTCGTGCTCAATTAACTGTTTTAGTTCATTTGGTCCGCTATCCATTTAACTGTTTGGTTCAATTCTGCAATTTGATTTTCATTTGCTGTGGGTACAATTTTGTATTGTTATGCATGTGAAATAAATCAAATTTGGCTGTACTCAATACATATTCTACTGATAGTATGGCAACTCACATTTAACCTGATCAAGATCTTCCTTATGTGTGTTGCAGGGAAACAATGGGAGACACTGCGGTTTACCATCGAGGTTTGCTCATGCATGGTCCTTTCGCTAATAGCACATTATTGTGCAGTTGCAGGAATCATTCTAATATTTAGGTTTCTTACAATTTGGTCTTGCACATGTATGTCCTGCTGTCAAAGGCTTAGACCCACTGTTTGACCCATTTTGCATATGCGGAAATGAGATGTCCATGAATACCAGTCAAGTCAAGAAACTCAGAAAGATTGTTAGGATGAAGAAACTTGCGACGAATAACAGCAAGATCTTTGTTTGCACAATGAAGAAGACACCAGTCAACTGTAGGATGGTACTAACTCTTTTACCTTGTTTTTACCCCTTGCGCCATTTCGAAATTTATAACAGCGATTTATGCATATCTTTGCTTTCAGTACTTTTCAAAGCAGTTCACCGATGATTACCTCTCGAACCACCTGCATGGTCAAGAGGCGAGGAAGGTTTCATTCAACACCCACGGTAAAATATTCAAGTCTTCCTAAAGAGGATGAAGGTTGGGCGGGCAATTATCCATAGCCACTAGCCTAAAGTTGCAAGGATATTCAACATCACTGAAGGCTCAATATTTGCCTTCCTCTTCTGCAGTTTCCCAGATGAGATTCATCTGTCTATTTACCGTGTATGATGCTACTTTCCAAAGGTTTTCGATGTTGCATGTGAAACTTGGTGCTGTTGTGTAATGGCGTAACTGAGTGCCAAAGCTATCTAATGTAATTCGATTATGAAATTCTGGTTGCCGTTATACGGATACGAAATATCTGGTGTGTTTTATAAGAAATATCAATTCGATTAGTACATGGATTATCAACAATAGGCTAATTACCCTGCTTATTGGGGTTTTCTATTGCAGACGGTTACTCAGACAGCACCGTGGGTGATGAACTCAAACAACCCACACGGTTTCTAGAAAGTAGGCGTGTTCGATCAACTAACGATCACACACGGCTTCCGGCAGAGAACTGTTTGCGTTAGGCCACCTTGCACAAACGTTTCCACACAAAAAACTGTGTGTGATATACATACGAACAGAAATGTTTTTCTAGGATTCGCTCTGTGGGATGTACATACGAACGGAAATGATTGGGTTTCGATGCCTCGCCAGATTGCACACGAGCTCATTTTGCCCCAGCCTGTGTGCCAGGAGGGTGAAGGAAATATGCCCTAGAGGCAATAATAAAGTATTATATATTTCCTTATATCATGATAAATGTTTATTATTCATGCTAGAATTGTATTAACCGGAAAAATAATACATGTGTGAATACATAGACAAACAGAGTGTCACTAGTATGCCTCTACTTGACTAGCTCGTTAATCAAAGATGGTTATGTTTCCTAGCCATAGACATGAGTTGTCATTTGATTAACGGGATCACCTCATTAGGAGAATGATGTGATTGACATGACCCATTACGTTAGCTTAGCACCCGATCGTTTAGTATGTTGCTATTGCTTTCTTCATGACTTATACATGTTCCTATGACTATGAGATTATGCAACTCCCGTTTACCGGAGGAACACTTTGTGTGCTACCAAACGTCACAACGTAAATGGGTGATTATAAAGGTGCTCTACAGGTGTCTCCAAAGGTACTTGTTGGGTTGGCGTATTTCGAGATTAGGATTTGTCACTCCGATTGTCGGAGAGGTATCTCTGGGCCCACTCGGTAATGCACATCACTATAAGCCTTGCAAGCATTGTGACTAATGAGTTAGTTACGGGATGATGTATTACGGAACGAGTAAAGAGACTTGCCGGTAACGAGATTGAACTAGGTATCGAGATACCGACGATCGAATCTCGGGCAAGTAACATACCGATGACAAAGGGAACAACGTATGTTGTTATGCGGTCTGACCGATAAAGATCTTCTTAGAATATGTGGGAGCCAATATGGACATCCAGGTCCCGCTATTGGTTATTGACCGGAGAGGTGTCTCGGTCATGTCTACATAGTTCCCGAACCCGAAGGGTCCGCACGCTTAAAGTTACGATGACAGTTTTATTATGAGTTTATGTATGTTGATGTACCGAAGGAGTTCGGAGTCCCGGATGAGATCGGGGACATGACGAGGAGTCTCGAAATGGTCGAGACGTAAAGATCGATATATTGGACGACTATATTCGGACTTCGGAAAGGTTCCGAGTGATTCGGGTATTTTTCGGAGTACCGGAGAGTTACAGGAATTCGTATTGGGCCTTAATGGGCCATACGGGAAAGGAGAGAAAGACCCCAAAGGGTGGCCGCACCCCTCCCCATGGGCTAGTCCGAATTGGACTAGGGAGGGGGGGCGCCCCCTTCCTTCTTTCTCCTTCCCCCTTCCCTTCTCCTACTCCCACAAGGAAAGGAGGAGTCCTACTCCCGGTGGGAGTAGGACTCCCCCCTTTGGCGCGCATCTCCCTTGGCCGGCTGCCTCCTCCTTGCTCCTTTATATACGGGGGCAGGGGGCACCCCATAGACACAACAATTGATCCTTGAGATCTCTTAGCCGTGTGCGGTGCCCCCCTCCACCAAATTACACCTTGATAATACCGTTGCGGAGCTTAGGCGAAGCCCTGCGTCGGTGGAACATCATCATCGTCACCACGCCGTCGTACTGACGAAACTCTCCCTCAACACTCGGCTGGATCGGAGTTCGAGGGACGTCATCGAGCTGAACGTGTGTAGAACTCGGAGGTGCCGTACGTTCGGTACTTGATCGGTCGGATCGTGAAGACGTACGACTACATCAACCGCGTTGTGATAACGCTTCCGCTGTCATTCTACGAGGGTACGTGGACAACACTCTCCCCTCTCGTTGCTATGCATCACCATGATCTTGCGTGTGCGTAGGAAATTTTTTGAAATTACTACGTTCCCCAACAGTGGTATCAGAGCCTGGTTTTATGCGTTGATGCTTTGCACGAGTAGAACACAAGTGAGTTATGGGCGATATAAGTCATACTGCTTACCAGCATGTCATACTTTGGTTCAGCGGTATTGTGAGATGAAGCGGCCCGGACCGACATTACGCGTACGCTTACGCGAGACTGGTTTCACCGTTCGGAGCACTCGTTGCTTAAAGGTGACTGGCGGGTGTCTGTCTCTCTCACTTTAGTTGAACCGAGTGTGGCTACGCCCGGTCCTTGCGAAGGTTAAAACAGCACCAACTTGACAAACTATTGTTGTGGTTTTGATGCGTAGGTAAGAACGGTTCTTGCTAAGCCCGTAGCAGCCATGTAAAACATGCAACAACAAAGTAGAGGTCGTCTAACTTGTTTTTGCAGGGCATGTTGTGATGTGATATGGTCAAGACATGATGTGATATAATGTGTTGTATGAGATGATCATGTTTTGTAACCGAGTTATCGGCAACTGGCAGGAGCCATATGGTTGTCGCTTTATTGTATGAGATGCTATCGCCATGTAATAGTTTTACTTTATCACTAAACGGTAGCGATAGTCGTAAAAGCAATAAGTTGGCGAGACGACAACGATACTACGATGGAGATCAAGGTGTCGAGCCGGTGACGATGGTGATCATGATGGTGCTTCGGAGATGGAGATCACAAGCACAAGATGATGATGGCCATATCATATCACTTATATTGATTGCATGTGATGTTAATCCTTTATGCATCTTATCTTGCTTTGTTTGACGGTAGCATTATAAGATGATCTCTCACTAAAATTTCAAGACAAAAGTGTTCTCCCTGAGTATGCACCGTTGCGAAAGTTCTTCGTGCTGAGACACCACGTGTTAATCGGGTGTGATAGGCTCTACGTTCAAATACAACAGGTGCAAAACAGTTGCACACGCGGAATACTCAGGTTAAACTTGACGAGCCTAGCATATGTACAGATATGGCCTCGGAACACAGAGACCGAAAGGTCGAGCGTGAATCATATAGTAGATATGATCAACATAGCGATGTTCACCATTGAAACTACTCCATCTCACGTGTTAATCGGACATGGTTTAGTTGCTTTGGATCACGTAATCACTTAGATGATTAGAGAGATGTCTATCTAAGTGGGAGTTCTTAAGTAATATGATTAATTGAACTTTAATTTATCATGAACTTAGTCCTGATAGTATTTTGCAAATTATGTTGTAGATCAATAGCTCGCGTTGTTGCTTCCCTGTTTATTTCTGATATGTTCCTAGAGAAAAATTATGTTGAAAGATGTTAGTAGCAAAGATGCGGATTGGATCCGTGATCTGAGGATTATCCTCATTGCTGCACAGAAAAAATTATGCCCTTGATGCACCGCTAGGTGACAGACCTATTGCAGGAGCAGATGCAGACGTTATGAACGTTTGGCTAGCTCAATATGATGACTACTTGATAGTTTAGTGCACCATGCTTAACGGCTTAGAATCGGGACTTCAAAGACGTTTTGAACGTCATGGACCATATGAGATGTTCCAGGAGTTGAAGTTAATATTTCAAGCAAATACCCGAGTTGAGAGATATGAAGTCTCCAACAAGTTCTATAGCTAAAAGATGGAGGAGAATCGCTCAACTAGTGAGCATGTGCTCAGATTGTCTGGGTACTACAATCGCTTGAATCAAGTGGGAGTTAATCTTCCAGATAAAATAGTGATTGACAGAATTCTCTAGTCATCATCACCAAGTTAGTAGAACTTCGTGATGAACTATAGTATGCAAGGGATGACGAAAGTAATTCCCAAGCTCTTCGTGATGCTGAAATCGACGAAGGTAGAAATCAAGAAAAACATCAAGTGTTGATGGTTAACAAGACCACTAGTTTCAAGAAAAGGGCAAAGGGATAGAAGGGGAACTTCAAGTAGAACGGCAAGCAAGTTGCTGCTCAAGTGAAGAAGCCTAAGTCTGGTCCTAAGCCTGAGACTAAGTGCTTCTACTGCAAAGGAACTGGTCACTGGAGGCGGAACTGCCCCAAGTATTTGGTGGATAAGAAGGATGGCAAAGTGAACAAAGGTATATTGGATATACATGTTATTGATGTGTACTTACTAGTGTTTATAGCAACCCCTCAGTATTTGATACTGGTTCAGTTGCTAAAGAGTAGTAACTCGAAAACGGAGTTGCAGAATAAACAGAGACTAGTAAAAGGCGAGGTGACGATGTGTGTTGGAAGTAGTTCCAAGATTGATATGATCATCATCGCACACTCCCTATACTTTCGGGATTAGTGTTGAAACTAAATAAGTGTTATTTGGTGTTTGCGTTGAGCATGAATATGATTTGATCATGTTTATTGCAATACGGTTATTCATTTAAGTTAGAGAACAATTGTTGTTCTGTTTACATGAATAAAAACCTTTTATGGTCATACACACCAACGAAAATGGTTTGTTGGATATCAGTGATACACATATTCATAATATTGAAGCCAAAAGATGCAAAGTTAATAATGATAGTGCAACTTATTTGTGGCACTGCCGTTTAGGTCATATTGGTGTAAAGCGCATGAAGAAACTCCATACTGATGGGATTTTGGAATCACTTGATTATGAATCACTTGATGCTTGCGAACCGTGCCTCATGGGCAAGATGACTAAAACGCCGTTCTCCGAAACTATGGAGAGAGCAACAGATTTGTTGGAAATCATACATACAGATGTATGTGGTCCGATGAATATTGAGGCTCGCAGCAGGTATCATTATTTTCTGATCTTCACAGATGATTTGAGCAGATATAGGTATATCTACTTGATGAAACACAAGTCTGAAACATTTGAAAAGTTCAAAGAATTTCAGAGTGAAGTGGAGAATCATCGTAACAAGAAAATAAAAGTTTCTACGATATGATCGCAGAGGTAAAATATTTGAGTTACGAGTTTGGCCTTCAGTCAAAACAAAGTGAAATAGTTTCACTACTCACGCCACCTGGAACACCACAGCATAATGATGTGTCCAAACGTCATAACCGTACTTTATTGGATATAGTGCAATCTATGATGTCTCTTACCAATTTACCACTATCATTTTGGGGTTATGCATTAGAGACAGCTACATTCACGTTAAATAGGGCACCATCAAAATCCGTTGAGACGATGCCTTATGAACTGTGGTTTGGCAAGAAACCAAAGTTGTCGTTTCTTAAAGTTTGGGGTTGTGATGCTTATGTGAAAAAGTTTCATCCTGATAAGCTCAAACCCAAATCGGAGAAATGTATCTTCATAGGATACCCAAAGGAGACAGTTGGGTACACCTTCTATCACAGATCCGAAGGCAAGACATTCGTTGCTTAGTATGGATCCTTTCTAGAGAAGGAGTTTCTCTCGAAAGATGTGAGTGGGAGGAAAGTAGAACTTGATGAGGTAACTGTACCTGCTCCCTTATTGGAAAGTAGTTCATCACAGAAATCTGTTCCTGTGACTCCTACACCAATTAGTGAGGAAGTTAATGATGATGATCATGTAACTTCAGATCAAGTTACTACCAAACCTCGTAGGTAAAGCAGAGTAAGATCCGCACCAGAGTGGTACAGTAATCCTCTTCTGGAGGTCATGTTACTAGACCATGGCGAACCTACGAACTATGAAGAAGCGATGGTGAGCCCAGATTCCGCAAAATGGCTTGAGGCCATGAAATCTGAGATAAGATCCATATATGAGAACAAAGTATGGACTTTGATTGACTTGCCCAATGATCGGCGAGCCATTGAGATTAAATGGATCTTCAAGAGGAAGACGGACGCTGATAGTAGTGTAACTATCTACAAAGCTAGAATTGTCGCAAAAGGTTTTCGACAAGTTCAAGATGTTGACTACGATGAGAGTTTCTCACTCGTATCTATGCTTAAGTCTGTCCGAATCATGTTAGCAATTGCCGCATTTTATGAAATATGGCAAAGGGATAAACAAAACTGCATTCCTTAATGGATTTATTAAAGAAGAGTTGTATATGATGCAACCAGGAGGTTTTGTCAATCCTAAAGGTGCTAACAAAATATGCAAGCTCCACCGATCCATCTATGGACTGGTGCAAGCATCTCGGAGTTGGAATATATACTTTGATAAGTTTATCAAAGAATATAGTGTTATACAGACTTGCGGTGAAGCCTGTATTTACAAGAAAGTGAGTGGGAGCACTACAGCATTTCTGATAAGTATATGTGAAGGACATATTGTTGATCAGAAATAATGTAGAATTATTCTGCAAAGCATAAAGGAGTGTTTGAAAGAAGTTTTTCAAAGATAGACCTCGGTGAAGCTGCTTACATATTGAGCATCAAGATCTATAGAGATAGATCAAAACGCTTGATAAGTTTTTTCAATGAGTACATACCTTAACAAGATTTTGAAGTAGTTCAAAATAGAACAGTCAAAGAAAGAGTTCTTGCCTGTGTTACAAGGTGTGAAATTGAGTAAGACTCAAAGCCCGACCACGGCAGAAGATAGAAAGAGAATGAAAGTCATTCCCTATGCCTTGGCCATAGGTTCTATAAAGTATGCCATGCTGTGTACCAGATCTATTGTATACCCTACACTGATTTTGGCAAGGGAGTACAATAGTGATCTAGGAGTAGATCACTGGACAGTGGTCAAAATTATCCTTAGTGGAATAAGGATATGTTTCTCGATTATGGAAGTGACAAAAGGTTCATCGTAAAGGGTTACATCGATGCAAGTTTTGACACTAAATCTAGATGACTCTGAGTCTCGGTCTAGATACATATTGAAAGTGGGAGCAATTAGCTAGAGTAGCTCCGTGCAGAGCATTGTAGACATAGAAATTTGCAAAATACTTACGGATCTGGATGTGACAGGCCCGTTGACTAAAATTATCTCACAATCAAAACATGATCACACCTTAGTACTCTTTGGGTGTTAATCACATAGCGATGTGAACTAGATTATTGACTCTAGTAAACCCTTTGAGTGTTGGTCACATAGAGATGTGAACTATGGGTGTTAATCACATGGTGATGTGAATTATTGATGTTAAATCACATGGCGATGTGAACTAGATTATTGACTCTAGTGCAAGTGGGAGACTGAAGGAAATATGCCCTAGAGGCAATAATAAAGTATCATATATTTCCTTATATCATGATAAATGTTTATTATTCATGCTAGAATTGTATTAACCGGAAAAATAATACATGTGTGAATACAAACAGAGTGTCACTAGTATGCCTCTACTTGCCTAGCTCGTTAATCAAAGATGGTTATGTTTCCTAGCCATAGACATGAGTTGTCATTTGATTAACGGGATCACCTCATTAGGAGAATGACGTGATTGACATGACCCATTACGTTAGCTTAGCACCTGATCGTTTAGTATGTTGCTATTGCTTTCTTCATGACTTATACATGTTCCTATGACTATGAGATTATGCAACTCCCGTTTACCGGAGGAACACTTTGTGTGCTACCAAACGTCACAACGTAACTGGGTGATTATAAAGGTGCTCTACAGGTGTCTCCAAAGGTACTTGTTGGGTTGGCGTATTTCGAGATTAGGATTTGTCACTCCGATTGTCGGAGAGGTATCTCTGGGCCCACTCAATAATGCACATCACTATAAGCCTTGCAAGCATTGTGACTAATGAGTTAGTTACGGGATGATGTATTACGGAACGAGTAAAGAGACTTGCCGGTAACGAGATTGAACTAGGTATCGAGATACCGACGATCGAATCTCGGGCAAGTAACATACCGATGACAAAGGGAACAACGTATGTTGTTATGCGGTCTGACCGATAAAGATCTTCGTAGAATATGTGGGAGCCAATATGGGCATCCAGGTCCCGCTATTGGTTATTGACCGGAGAGGTGTCTCGGTCATGTCTACATAGTTCTCGAACCCGAAGGGTCCGCACGCTTAAAGTTACGATGACAGTTTTATTATGAGTTTATGTATGTTGATGTACCGAAGGAGTTCGGAGTCCCGGATGAGATCGGGGACATGACGAGGAGTCTCGAAATGGTCGAGATGTAAAGATCGATATATTGGACGGCTATATTCGGACTTCGGAAAGGTCCCGAGTGATTCGGGTATTTTTCGGAGTACCGGAGAGTTACAGGAATTCGTATTGGGCCTTAATGGGCCATACGGGAAAGGAGAGAAAGACCCCAAAGGGTGGCCGCACCCCTCCCCATGGGCTAGTCCGAATTGGACTAGGGAGGGGGGGCGCCCCCTTCCTTCTTTCTCCTTCCCCCTTCCCTTCTCCTACTCCCACAAGGAAAGGAGGAGTCCTACTCCCGGTGGGAGTAGGACTCCCCCCTTTGGCGCGCCTCTCCCTTGGCCGGCTGCCTCCTCCTTGCTCCTTTATATACGGGGGCAGGGGGGCACCCCATAGACACAACAATTGATCCTTGAGATCTCTTAGCCGTGTGCGGTGCCCCCCTCCACCAAATTACACCTTGATAATACCGTTGCGGAGCTTAGGCGAAGCCCTGCGTCGGTGGAACATCATCATCGTCACCACGCCGTCGTACTGACGAAACTCTCCCTCAACACTCGGCTGGATCGGTGTTCGAGGGACGTCATCGAGCTGAACGTGTGTAAAACTCGGAGGTGCCGTACATTCGGTACTTGATCGGTCGGATCGTGAAGACGTACGACTACATCAACCGCGTTGTGATAACGCTTCCGCTGTCAGTCTACGAGGGTACGTGGACAACACTCTCCCCTCTCGTTGCTATGCATCACCATGATCTTGCGTGTGCGTAGGAATTTTTTTGAAATTACTACGTTCCCCAACAGAGGGCCTATCCCCGACAGTTTCTGGGTCGTGTGGGAAGTACCCCCCTATCGCCCACACTCACTTGGCGATGGTTCCAAACGCCGTCGTGGAAAGGGGTTAAAAACCGTTTGTATAGCAGGTCTCTGCACTAGTGGGTGATCTCACGGGTCCTCCGGGATATCCTAGGGCAAGCACTGGATTCTCTAGGTGCCTGATAACCCACAAGTATAGGGGGTCAATTGTAGCCTCTTTCGATAAGTAAGAGTGTCGAACCCAACGAGGAGCTAAAGGTAGAACAAATATTCCCTCAAGTTCTATCGACCACCGATACAACTCTACGCACGCTTGACGCTCGCTTTACCTAGAACAAGTATCAAACTAGAAGTCCTTTGTAGGTGTTTTTGGATAGGTTTGCAAGAAAATAAAGAGCGCGTAAATAAAAGCTAGGGGCTGTTTAGATAAAGACACAACTAAATTAGTTTTAGTAAAGAGCTTGTTGTCACGAGAAAGTTATTTGTCCCTAGGCAATCGATAACTAGACTCGTAATCATTATTACAGTTTTATTTGAGGGAGAGGCATAAGCTAACATACTTTCTCTACTTGGATCATATGCACTTATGATTGGAACTCTAGCAAGCATCCGCAACTACTAAAGATCATTAAGGTAAAACCCAACCATAGCATTAAAGCATCAAGTCCTCTTTATCCCATACGCAAACTACCTACTTACTCGGGTTTGTGCTTCTGTCACTCACGCCACCCACCATAAGAAAATCATGAACATATTGCAAACACTACAGCGGGAATCCCTCACGCTTGCGCGACACGGAGAGCACCATAGGACAGCACCAATAATAAAACATGCAACTCAAACCAATCTTGATCATCAAATAGCCCATAGGACAAAACGGATCTACTCAAACATCATAGGATAGCCATACATCATTGGGAAATAATATATAGCGTTGAGCACCATGTTTAAGTAGAGATTCCAGCGGGTAAGAGAGAGGTTACACCGCTACATAGAGGAGGGAGAGTTGGTGATGATGGCGGTGAAGTTGTTGGTGAAGATTGCGGTGATGATGATGGCCACGACAGCGTTCCGGCGCCACAGGAAGAGAAGGGGAGAGGGGGCCCCTTCGTCTTCTTCTTCCTTGACCTCCTCCCTAGATGGGAGAAGGGTTTCCCCTTTGGTCCTTGGCCTCCATGGCGTGGGAGGGGCGAGAGCCCCTCCGAGATTGGATATGTCTCTCTGTTATTCTTTGTTTCTGCGTTCTCTCTGGTGCCCTTTCACCGTTCGTATATATATGGAGATCCGTAACTCCGATTGGACTGAAACCTTTGCCGTAATTTTTTACCAAAAAAATAGCTTTCTTGCGGCCGAAGAAGGGCATCAACCGCCTTATGGGTGGCCCACGAGGGTCAGGGGCGCGCCCCCCTGCCTCGTGGCCACCTCGGGCACCATCTCGCATGGATTTTTCTTCCGGACTTTTCCAAATATTCCAAAAATAATCTCCGTTCGTTTTTACCCCGTTTGGATTCCGTTTGATATGGATATTCTGTGAAACATAAAACATGCAACAAACATGAACTGGCACTGGGCACTGGATTAATATGTTAGTCCCAAAAATAATATGAAAAGTTGCCAAAAGTATATGAAAGTTGAATAATATTGGCATGGAACAATAAAAAATTATAGATACGATGGAGACGTATCAGCATCCCCAAGCTTAATTCCTGCTCGTCCTCGAGTAGGTAAATGATAAAAAAATATAATTTTTTATGTGGAATGCTACCTAGCATAATCTTGATCATATGTCTAATCATGGCATGAATATTAAGACACGAGTGATTCAAGGCAATAGTCTATCATTTGACATAAAAACAATAATACTTCAAGCATACCAACCAAGCATTTATGTCTTATCGAAATAACATAGCCAAAGAAAGCTCATCCCTACAAAATCATATAGTCTGGCTATGCTCCATCTTCACCACACAAAATATTCTCATCATGCACAACCCCGATGACAAGCCGAGCAATTGGTTCATACTTTTTAACGCGCTTCAGCTTTTTCAACCCTCACGCAATACATGAGCGCAAGCCATGGATATAGCACTATAGGTGGAATAGAATATGATGATGGGGGTTATGTTGAGAAGACAAAAAGGGAGAAAGTCTCACATCGACGCGGCTAATCAACGGGCTATGGAGATGCCCATCAATTGATGTTAATGTGAGGAGTAGGGATTGCCATATGCAACGGATGCACTAGAGCTATAAGTATATGAAAGCTCAAACTGAAACTAAGTGGGTGTGCATCCAACTTGCTTGCTCATGAAGACCTAGGGCATTTGAGGAAGCCCATCGTTGGAATATACAAGCCAAGTTCTATAATGAAAATTCCCACTAGTATATGAAAGTGATAACTCAAGAGACTCTCTATATGAAGAACATGGTGCTACTTTGAAGCACAAGTGTGGTAAAAGGATAGTAACATTGCCCCTTCTCTCTTTTTCTCTTTTTTTTCTTTTTTTTTGGGCCTTCTCTTTTTTTGGCCTTTCTCTTTTTTTCCTTTTTTTTCGTCCGGAGCCTCATCCCGACTTGTGGGGGAATCATAGTCTCCATCATCCTTTCCTCACTGGGGCAATGCTCTAATAATGATGATCATCACACTTTTATTTACTTACAACTCAATATTACAACTCGATATTAGAACAAAGATATGACTCTATATGAATGCCTCCGGCGGTGTACCGGGATGTGCAATGATCTAGTGTAGCAATGACATCAAAAAACGGAAAAGCCATGAAAACATCATGCTAGCTATCTTACGATCATGCAAAGCAATATGACAATAAATGCTCAAGTCATGTATATGATGATGATGGAAGTTGCATGGCAATATATCTCGGAATGGCTATGGAAATGCCATGATAGGTAGGTATAGTGGCTGTTTTGAGGAAGATATAAGGAGGTTTATGTGTGATAGAGCGTATCATATCACGGGGTTTGGATGCACCGGCGAAGTTTGCACCAACTCTCGAGGTGAGAAAGGGCAATGCACGGTACCGAAGAGGCTAGCAATGATGGAAAGGTGAGAGTGCGTATAATCCATGGACTCACATTAGTCATAAAGAACTCATATACTTATTGCAAAAGTTTATTAGCCCTCGAAGCAAAGTACTACTACGCATGCCCCTAGGGAGATAGATTGGTAGGAAAAGACCATCGCTCGTCCCCGACCGCCACTCATATGGAAAGCAATGAAAGAACACCTCATGCTCCGACTTTGTTACATAACGGTTCACCATACGTGCATGCTACGTGACTTGCAAACCTCAACACAAGTATTCCACAATTTCACAATTACTCAACTAGCACGACTCTAATATCACCACCTTTATATCGCAAAACTATTGCAAGGAATCGAACATATCATATTCAGTGATCTACAAGTTTTATGTAGGATTTTATGACTAACCATGTGAATGACCAGTTCCTGTCATCTCTCTAAATAGATATAAGTGAAGCAAGAGAGTTTAATTCTTTCTAAAAAAGATATGCCCACGCTCTAACAAATATCAGTGAAGCAAAAGAGCATTCTACAAATGGCGGTTTTCTATGCGAAGAGAAACAGGCAATCCAAACTTCAAATGATATAATTGAAGCACATGAAGCATTCTATAAAGCCATACTCAAAAGATATAAGTGAAGTGCATAGAGAATTCTATAAATAAACCAAGGACTATCTCATACCAGCATGGTGCATAAAATAAAAGTGAAAACTAAATGCAAAAGACGCTCCAAGATTTGCACATATCGCATGAACGAAACGAATCCGAAAACATACCGATACTTGTTGAAGAAAGAGGGGATGCCTTCCAGGGCATCCCCAAGCTTAGACGCTTGAGTCTCCTTGAATATTTACTTGGGGTGCCTTGGGCATCCCCAATCTTGAGCTCTTGCCTCTCTTCCTTCTTCTCACATCGAGACCTCCTCGATCATCGAACACTTCATCAACACAAAACTTCAACAGAAAACTCGGTAAGATCCGTTAGTATAATGAAGCAAATCACTACTCTAAGTACTGTTGCAAACCAATTCATATTTTGTTTTGGCATTGTGTATACTGTAGTATAACTTTTACATGGCTTAATCCACTGATATAAATCGATAGTTTCATCAAAACAAGCAAACTAAGCATCAAAAACAGAATCTGTCTAAAACAGAACAGTCTGTAATAATCTGAACATTCACCATACTTCTGATACTTGAAAAATTATGCCAAAAGTAGGAAAAAATAAACAATTTGTATAGAAAGACAGTGCAAAAAGAATCAGAACCATTTGACGTTCCAGTAAAAAAATTAAAAATCGCGCAATACAGCCAAAGTTTCTGTCCTGCACCGCACAAACCAACAAGCATTGTAAACATCCTAAAGGCAAACCTTTGTACATTATTTTTATAATACAATGGAATTGTACAAGGGGATAATTATTTTTATTGAAAAGTTTCTGTAATTAAGATTCACAAAGTTTCCGTGAGCATGAACAAAGTTCAAGGAGCTCTCTCACTTCAACAATGCTTGTCTCTCTCACTTTCACTTTCCTTTTTGAAAAGTTTTGGGTTCCCCTCTTTATTTTTTTGTTTTTAAACTTTATGAAAGCACGCAACAGAAATAAATGACTCTCTAAAACTTCTGGGTTGTCTCCCTAGCAGCGCTTTCTTTAAAGCCATTAAGCTAGGCATATAGTGCTCAAGTAATGGATCCACCCGGATCCCAAGGTATATCAAAGCCTATTAACAATGATTTGTAATTTAGTAGTGAGCACAAAGTAACATATATCATGCAACAACGAAGTCTAACTCTCTTCTTATGCATTGGCATGTCATAAAAGAACAATTCATGCACGCAAAGTAAAGGCCAATGCATAGTATAAGCAGTTTCTTGCAATTCTATCGTGTTGGAAACATAAAGAGGCGGAGATGTAGTTCCTCTCTCATAATAATTGCAAGTAGGAGCAACAAGCACATGCATATTATATCTGTCAAAATCATCATGTGTGGTAGTAAAACGCAACCCATCAATATAATCCTTAATAAGCACAAACTTCTCCGATATAGTGTAGTTGGGAGAATTCAAAAAGATAATAGGACTATCATGCGTGGGTGCAATAGCAACAATTTCATGTTTAACATAAGGAACTATAGCAAGTTCATCTCCATAAGCATAATTCATATTGGCATCTTGGCCACAAGTATAGCAAGCATCATCAAAAAGGGATATTTCAAAAGAATCAAAGGGATCATAACAGTCATCATAGCAATCATCCTTCGGTAAGCACGAAGGAGAATTAAACAATGTATGAGTTGAAGAGTTACTCTCATTAGAAGGTGGGCACGGGTGATCAATCCACTCTTCCTCCTTTTGTTCTTCGCTCTCCTCCTCATCTTTTTCATCCAATGAGCTCACAGTTTCATCAACTTCTTCTTCCATAGATTCCTGCAAAATATTAGTCTCTTCTTGGACAGCGGAGACTTTCTCAATAGGTGCATTAATATCGGAATTGTATTCATAATTCTCATAGCAATATTTGAGGATAGCTAAATTTTTAGGTCTATAAATAGCATCATCAAAATCTTCAAACTCTTTAAACATAGATTCAATTACAAAAGCACCCATAAAAGCAACAAATTCTTCTATTTGTTCCACATCATAGTAATCATATATACCATTAGCATAAGAAGCTAAGGTTTTATTATCATTAAATTTGCATGAAAAGGGAAGGTGTGGAGCCTTCATCCTAGAGCAACAAGTATAATCATAACTCAGGCATACTTGCCGAGCATACCACTTCAGTATATGAATTTGATCCCATAATAGTTTCCCTTTTTGTGTCAAGCGATAATCCCTAAAGTATTCACGTTGATCCAATGTTACTCCCATTACATAGTTGAATGGGGTTTTCTCAGGATTATCAAAGTAGTACATAATATCTTTCACATAACCAGCATCGAGGGTTTTAGGAGGTTCCCCATCTCCATGAGCAGCAAGTACACCTAAATTTGTTGGTATTTCGTGTTCCATATCCATAACTAAAGATAGAGAACAACTTAGAACAGCAAATAAAAATTACTTAGTGATAAAGCAAACAAGCACACACGAGAATATTCACCCCACGCAATTGCTCCCCGGCAACGGCGCCAGAAAAAGGTCTTGATAACCCACAAGTATAGGGGATCAATTGTAGCCTCTTTTGATAAGTAAGAGTGTCGAAACCAACGAGGAGCTAAAGGTAGAACAAATATTCCCTCAAGTTCTATCGACCACCGATACAACTCTACGCACGCTTGACGTTCGCTTTACCTAGAACAAGTATGAAACTAGAAGTACTTTGTAGGTGTTTTTGGATAGGTTTGCAAGAAAATAAAGAGCGCGTAAATAAAAGCTAGGGGCTGTTTAGATAAAGACACAACTAAATTAGTTTTAGTAAAGAGCTTGTTGTCACGAGAAAGTTATTTGTCCCTAGGCAATCGATAACTAGACTGGTAACCATTATTACAGTTTTATTTGAGGGAGAGGCATAAGCTAACATACTTTCTCTACTTGGATCATATGCACTTATGATTGGAACTCTAGCAAGCATCCGCAACTACTAAAGATCATTAAGGTAAAACCCAACCATAGCATTAAAGCATCAAGTCCTCTTTATCCCATACGCAAACAACCTACTTACTCGGGTTTGTGCTTCTGTCACTCACGCCACCCACCATATGCAAATCATGAACATATTGCAAACCCTACAGCGGGAATCCCTCACGCTTGCGCGACACGGAGAGCACCATAGGACAGCACCAATAATAAAACATGCAACTCAAACCGATCTTGATCATCAAATAGCCCATAGGACAAAACGGATCTACTCAAACATCATAGGATAGCCATACATCATTGGGAAATAATATATAGCATTGAGCACCATGTTTAAGTAGAGATTACAGCAGGTAAGAGAGAGGTTACACCGCTGCATAGAGGGGCGAAGAGTTGGTGATGATGGCGGTGAAGTTGTTGGTGAAGATTGCGGTGATGATGATGGCCACGGCAGCGTTCCGGCGCCACCGGAAGAGAAGGGGAGAGGGGGCCCCTTCGTCTTCTTCTTCCTTGACCTCCTCCCTAGATGGGAGAAGGGTTTCCCCTCTGGTCCTTGGCCTCCATGGCGTGGGAGGGGCGAGAGCCCCTCCAAGATTGGATCTGTCTCTCTGTTTTTCTCTGTTTCTGTGTTCTCTCTGGTGCCCTTTCACCGTTTCGTATATATATGGAGATCCGTAACTCCGATTGGACTGAAACTTTCGCCATGATTTTTTACCAAAAATTAGCTTTCTTGCGGCCGAAGAAGGGCATCAACCACCTTACGGGTGGCCCACAAGGGTCAGGGGCGCGCCCCCTGCCTCGTGGCAACCTCGGGCACCGTCTCGCGTGGATTTTTTTTCCAGAATTTTCCAAATATTCCAAAAATAATCTCCGTCTGTTTTTATCCCATTTGGATTCCGTTTGATATGGATATTCTGCGAAACATAAAACATGCAACAAACAGGAACTAGCACTCGGCACTGGATCAATATGTTAGTCCCAAAAATAATATGAAAAGTTGCCAAAAGTATATGAAAGTTGAATAATATTGGCATGGAACAATCAAAAATTATAGATACGACGGAGACGTATCAGTGCCCCAACCACTCCACCCACCCAGAGTTGTGTTTATGTTGCCACCTTAAAGTTACCCGTAATTATTATTTATCTCTCACAACTTGCATGAATCACACATACCAATCCCCGTCTACGAGCATGGCTAAGCAATATATATGACATAACGAATATTCAGGGGTGATCAAACGTCATAGGTTCCTACCTCATGAACTACATAGCAATGCCACAATTCCCAATCCTACTCATGCAAATATTTCGGTGGAACTAATGCATAATAAAACATAGGTAGTAAAAGTATGATCAAAGTGTGAACTTGCCTTGTACTGTTGATGAAGATTCTTAACACTCGTAATTCGTGATAGCTCTACTCGTCAAACTCCGATCAATCTATCGTAAGCAAGCAATTATAACCACACATAAGCAATCACTCACGGATCCAAAAGAAAAGGCAAAGAAAGATTGCAAAAACTCCAAAAGAACCAAATCAAATTATTTTGCAAGATCAGATCCTAATTTTGTTGGAAAAAATCTGGTGATGGCTCAAGATGATAGATTACATCTAGGGATTCAATTTGCAAGAGGAATCAATTGAAAATGTGCTACAGTTTACAAGATATGGTTAAACGAAGGTCCAAATTCAAATTTGAATCTCTCAAATTTGAAAGGTTCAATAGATGAAACTAATGATGCTACTGGATGTAGGAAGTCAATACGAACATGTAGGAAAAAGAATTACTAGATTTAAAATAACGGATCAAAAGATACAAGTAATTCAACACGACATTGAATCTGCTTAGAATGTTGTGTGACAACTCTTTTGTGGACTAGTAAAGTAATCTTACTATGATCAAAATTAGATGTTGAAAACATAACACTAATTGTACAAATGGAAAATTTTATTTGATATGAAAGCGATGCAATTGGATTCATTGGAAACAGAGCTACGGATAAAAAGATATGATCAAAAGAAGTTTGAATATGAATCTGAACAAATTTTGAAATTTTGGAAGTTGCGAACTTTTTTGATTTGATAGTTTCACTGGATAGGTGGGATCAGGACGAAAATATAAGTATTGGTTTCATCTAATTTGGATAAACGAGTAAAAAGTTATGGCTAATTGAAAAATCAGATCCAAACTGTTTTACGAAAGAAAAAGAGCTACGGCTAAAAGAATTCTAAGGCTAATGTGTAAATACAGAGACTAATTGATAATCTAACTATTTTAGCTTAGACTAGATTTCTGTCACATACTAGTTTAGGAATAATAAACTATGGAAGTAAATGAAAATACAAATAAAGTACCTTCAGAACACAGAGAAGAGATAACTTCGGAGAGAAGACGACTTCCAGAGTTCCTGCCAAAGAGAAAAAAATTTGTGAAGCTGGTCAAACCAAAATATTGATTTAACTCGGGTTGGATGATTTTTGGGTGCTCATTGAGTCTATATTAATATGTGGAAGGGAGGCTTAAAGGTCAAAGGCTAGATAACATGGGACTAAACATAGACGAAAAAAGAAACAGGGAGAAAAGATGTGCGCCACATGGGCCTAAAGGCCTTCGGCGGGCCGCGCCTATGAATAGTGCACGAAGTTGAAGCTAATTTCATGCACCTGTGGCTCCCCTCTCGTTAGGGTTTCCTCTCCTCTCGGCGGCGACTTTTCTCCCATCATAGAGATCTGCTCTTCCCTGCGTTTTCCACCCTGCACGCCGGTGACTACTGGGCCGTCGGGTCTTGGCAGGGGTGTGGGGAACGGGATCGTTGGGGCCCCTACCGCCCGCGGACAGAAACAACCATGGGCAAGAGAAAACATGGTGAAAGTTGCGGCGAGTTCGGGGTCTGGTACTTCCGATATCGAAGCAATGATGGAGGAACTGGGCCTGAAGGAGGACGACCTGCAGGACGTGGTGATCGATGATACCGAGCTGATGGAGGAGGCCACCAGATGGATGGCGGCCGCTAGGGTTTACACCGATAAAACCTACAGCCAGTGCTGGTTCTATAGGAACACGAGGGCAGCGTGGGATCTGGCTCAGGAGGTGAAGATCTGGCCGCTCGAAGACAACCTATACACACTGCAGTTTTCTTGCCTCGGTGACTGGGATGAGTGATGGAGGAGGGGCCTTGGACCTGCAAAGGTAAAGCAGTTGTGATTACCCAGTATGATGGCTTCACAAAACCTTCGCTAGTGGAGCTTGATAAGATAGATATATGGATGCAAATCCATGATCTATCGGATGGTTTCTTCTCAAAAGTCAAGGCGCTGGCGACAACAGGGAGAATTCATATATGCTGAACCTAAATCCCAAGATTTTGAAGGTAACTTTGTTCGTGTCAGGATAAAGGTTGATGTCACAAAACCACTAAAGAATGTTGTTTCTTTGGTCGTAAGAAAGAATGATGTGCTACACAGGGAGATCTTCAGGGTAAAATATGAGAGGTTGCCAGATTGGTGTGCGGTATGTGGCAACTTGGGACACCTTTTCAAGGAATGTGGGGATGGGGTTCACCCTCCTAAGGCTTTGGTCTTCAAAGATCTTTGAGCTACATGGTTCAGAGGCCCAGGAAGGGGTCCAGGCAAAGGAAACAGCGCAAGAGGCACACTTGGAAGGGGCAAATCTGGCAGAGGATGTGGCCGTGGTTCTTTCCATCAGAATCCCTCTTAGCCTAGTGAGCAGGATGACTCACATGAGCACGAATCAGATGTCGCTATGGAGGAGGTAGAGAGGAACAGGAAGAGGGGTGCAGCTTCTGTCACTGATCCAAAAACAACACGAACCGTAGCTACCCCTATGGACAAACAAAGCATGCCACTCCTCCTGCTGCCACCTGAGGTTCGGGCCAGCCCCTCATCGAAGCATGATCCGAAGAGGACTAAACAGACTCCATCTGCTCAAGATAAAAGTCAGGCCAAGAATTCAATTCCCAACAAAAACATCGATGCGCGTTTGGCGGGCTCCCAAGCGAGGTCGCGCCTAGCGCAATGAGTCTGCTATGTTGGAACTGTCGCGGGGCTGGCAAACCCGCGACGGTTCGGGAGCTTCGTGATCTCACGAGGCAACTTGCCCCCTTTATTATGTGCATTGTTGAAACCCAAATTGAGGGCTCTCGAGTAGAGAATATGGTAGGTTCTTTAGGATACAATAAAAGTTTTGTTGTTAGTAGCTCTGGTAGAAGTGGTGGTTTGGGAATTTTTTGGAATGAGGAAATAAAGCTCGAGGTTATTGGTTATTCCGAATATCACATTGACTTGACAGTTGATGAGCTTGTTGATACAAAAGTTAGAGTTACTTTTGTCTATGGAGAAGCGCAGGTTAACCAACGTTACAAAACGTGGGATATGCTTAAGGGGATTGTCGGTTCCAGCAATCTGCCCTGGGTTGTGATGGGTGATTTCAACGAAGTACTTCATGCACACGAACATGACGGTGTGGGTAATTGGATCCAAGCTCAAATGGATTTATTTCGTGATGCTCTAGACATGTGTGGCCTGACTGATATTGGCTACATTGGAAGAAACTGGACCTTCAGAAAGAAAGTTGCTGGAGGTACGTATACCAAGGTTCGGCTGGATAGAAGTGTAGCAAATATGGCCTGGTGTGTGGCATTCCCAGATGCAATAACAAAACACAAAGAAGCTGCCTCGTCGGATCACATACCTATTTACATGAAGCTAAAGGACGTGCATGCATGCAGAAGGGCCCTGCGCAGGTTTAAATATGAAATCTGATGGGAGCGTGACCCAGCCTTGGTGGATGTAGTACAGGCGGGATGGGCGCAAAATCCGAGCGATTCGGTAGCCCAGGTAGGAGACAAATTAAACAATCTGGCTGGTGACCTGATGCATTGGGATCGAGTCCATTTTGGCAACATCCGTATGCAGATACGCCAGCTTCAGTCTCAGCTACAGGAGATGTGTGATTCCCGAGGAAGATCTGCTCCCACTTCGGCGGAATTAAAAACTGTTGATCTTCTGGTGGAATTGTTTCATCGTGAGGAAATTTTGTGGAGGAAAAGGGCCAGGATAGAGTGGCTTGTACATGGGGACAAAAACACTTATTTTTTCACCTTTGTGCTAGCCGCCGCAGGAGAAAAAACCAGATCAAATCCCTCCAGTGTCCCAATGGACAGGTGACTACGAACCTAGCTGAGATGGAGGAACTGGCCACAGATTTTTATAAGGAGTTATACACTTCTCAAGGGGTTCATAACATGGACGCGGTCCTGGATACGGTGCCTCTGAAGGTTACGCCTGCCATGAATGAAAGTTTAAACGCTCCTTATAGTGCTGAGGAAGTGAGGACCGCGCTGTTCAAATGTACCCCACAAAGGCACCAGGCCCCGATGGTTTTCCAGCACATTTTTTCCAACGCCATTGGGATATCTGCGGAGATGAAGTCACAAAAGCAGTCCTGAAAATTGTGGAAGGAAAGGAGACAGGCAAAAGCATTAATGAGACTACCTTGGTACTTATTCCTAAGGTAAAAAACCCCACACTCTTGACTCAATTCCGCCCGATTAGTTTATGCAACGTTCTGTACAAGATTGCTTCAAAGGTGATATCCAACCGGCTAAAGCTAGTGTTACCAGATATAATATCCAAGGAACAGTCAGCGTTTGTGCCAGGTAGGGTCATTCCTGACAATATAATTTGGCTTATGAATGCTTGCATTTTATGAAACAAAACAGAGCAAAGAAACACCAAGCGTGTGCGCTAAAGCTCGATATGATGAAGGCCTATGACGAAGTTGAGTGGGCCTATATACAAGCTATTATGCTAAAATGGAGTTCACAGAGCAGTGGGTCAACATTGTTACGAGCCTGGTTACCACTATTAATTTCTCTGTTTTATTCAATCGGAAGAAGCTTGAATCTTTTAAACCATCGAGAGGGATCAGACAGGGGGACCCAAAATCCTCGTACTTGTTCTTGTTAGCAGCAGAGGGCCTGTCGTGCCTGTTAAAATCGAGAAGTGAGTCATCCAATTTGGAGGTGTTGCAGGTGGCACCGCCGGCACCACCGGTAAACCATCTCTTATTCACTGATGACAGCCTACTATTCTTCAAGGCAAATAGTATGGGTGCTACTGAGGTAAACCAGGTTCTGGAATCTTATTGTCAAGCTACGGGTCAGAGAGTTAACAACGCCAAGTCATCAATTTTTTCAGCAAAGGTGTTCCAGAGAGTACTCGGGCTGAGATTAAGACTCCCTTAAATGTACCCAATGAAACCCTTAATCAAAACTATCTCGGGATGCCTTCTAATGTTGGTAATAACAAGAATGGATCCTTCAAATATCTTAAAGATAGATTGTGGAGCAAGTTCAAGGCTGGATTGAAACCACCATGTCGACGGCAGGCAAAGAAGTACTTGTCAAATCAGTAGCTCACGCAATGCCAGTCTATTCTACGGCTTGTTTTAAACTCCCTCGGGGACTGTGTGAACACCTCAACAAACTCATCAGGAAATTCTGGTGGGGAAGCAAAGAGGGGAAAAGGAAACCTCATTGGGTCTCTTGGAAGGACATGACACAACTGAAAGGCATGGGGGTTTTGGGCTTTAAGGATTTTGAGCTTTTTAACCTTGCTATGCTGGCTAAGCAGGCCTGTCACATATTGCAGAACCCGGATAGCATGTGCTCATGTTTACTTAAAGGTATATACTACCCTCATGGTACCATCCTGAACGCTCAGCTAGGCAGCGCCCCGAGTCAAGTATGGAGTTCCTTATTGGAAGGAAGAGACATACTAAAACAGGGTCTGATATGTCGCATAGGTAATGGAGACAACACAAGCATTTGGGAGGATAATTGGTTACCTCGAACTGAGATGATGAGGCCATACGGCTGTTTGACTATCAACCCACCGGCTCGCGTTTCTGAGCTAATTGATGCGACCTCAGCCTCATGGGACAGACAAAAAGTTCATACCACTTTCTTGCATATGGACGCAAAAGTCATACTGGGCATTCCGTTGTGTATGAAGAATGTTGACAATTTCTGGAGTTGGAGCCATGAAAAGAACGGTGTATTTTCAGTCAACTCTGCCTACCGAATGCTAGTAAGTACACGCCAGAGAAGAGAAGCTTGGCTAGAAAACAGGCCCGGTCCCTCCAGCTCAACTATAGAAGAAGGGGAGTGGAAAAAGTTGTGGAGGACAGAAGTGCCAGGGAAGGTCCGAATGTTCCTCTGGAGATTATCCAAACATTCCATTCCAACCAATGATTTAAGAGCACACATGCGTATGTCAACTTCCAGTGCATGTGGTATCTGTGGCTCTCCAGATTCATGGAGACATTCCCTCTTAGAATGCACCATGTCAAGGTGCACCTGGGCCCTTGTGGATGAAGAATTGGCACAAAACTTAGCAACTATCACTGAACCGAAAGCCAAACAGTGGCTATTCACCCTCATGAGCACGTTATCGCATGACCTCTTTGTGAAGCTTTTGGTTACTTTATGGGCCATCTGGGCAGCGAGAAGGAAATCTATTCACGAGGGCTTGTTTTAGGGCCCCCAAACCATCAACGGCTTCATCAATAGATACCTGCAGGAACTGAAGATGATAGCTGAGCCTACTCGATCTCGGAACCAACAGAGAATACCTACAACAAATACAAGTGCCCCGCGCCCAAAAGCGCCTCCCCCTGGGCATGCAAAAATCCACGTTGATGCAGTGTGTCGCAAGGGTCATGGGGGCTCTTCGGCGGCTATCTGTCGAGATGCTTCTGGTAATTTTCTAGGTAGCTCAGCTCTTGTGATCCAAGGAGTGGATGATCCTGATATTCTCGAAATGATAGCATGCATGGAGGCGCTCTCTTTGGCTCAAGATCTTGATGACCCACAAGTATAGGGGATCTATCGTAGTCCTTTCAATAAATAAGAGTGTCGAACCAAACGAGGAGCAGAAGGAAATGACAAGCAGTTTTCAGTAAGGTATTCTCTGCAAGCACTGAAATTATCGGTAACAGATAGTTTTGTGATGAGGTAATTCGTAACGGGTAACAAGTAACAAAAGTAAACAAGGTGCAGCAAGGTGGCCCAATACTTTTTGTAGCAAAGGACAAGCCTGGACAAACTCTTATATAAGGAAAAGCACTCCCGGGGACACATGGGAATTATCGTCAAGCTAGTTTTCATCATGCTCATATGATTCGCGTTCGTTACTTTGATAATTTGATATGTGGGTGGATCGGTGCTTGGGTACTGCCCTTCCTTGGACAAGCATCCCACTTATGATTAACCCCTCTCGCAAGCATCTGCAACTACGAAAGAAGAATTAAGGTAAACCTAACCATAGCATGAAACATATGGACCCAAATCAGCCCCTTACGAAGAACTGCATAAACTAGGGTTTAAGCTTCTGTCACTCTAGCAACCCATCATCTACTTATTACTTCCCAATGCATTCCCCTAGGCCCAAACAATGGTCAAGTGTCATGTAGTCGACGTTCACATAACACCATTACAGGAAAGACAACATACATCTCATCAAAATATCGAACGAACGTAACTACTCACAAATCATATTCATGTTCATAATCAGAGGGGTATTAATGTGCATAAAGGATCTGAACATATAATCTTCCACCAAATAAACCAACTAGCATCAACTACAAAGAGTAATCAACACTACTAGCAACCCACAGGTACCAATCTGAGGTTTTGAGACAAAGATCGGATACAAGAGATGAACTAGGGTTTCAGAGGAGATGGTGCTGGTGAAGATGTTGATGGAGATTGACCCCCTCCCGATGAGAGGATCGATGGTGATGACGATGGTGACGATTTCCCCCTCCTGGAGGGATGTTTCCCCGGTAGAACAGCTCCGTCGGAGCCCTGGATTGGTTCTGCTAAGGTTCCGCCTCAAGACGGCGGCGCTTTGTCCCGAAAGCTTCCTTCTGATTTTTTCCAGGGCAAAAGACACCTTATACCAGAAGATGGGCATTGGGGGGCTTCCAGGTGGCCCACGAGGCAAGGGGCGCGCCCAGGGGGTAGGGTGCGCCCCCCACCCTCGTAGCCAGGGTGTGGGTCCCCTTCGGTTGATTCTTTCGCCAGTATTTTTTATTAATTCCAAAAGGTGCTTTTGTGGAGTTTCAGGACTTTTGGAGTTGTGCAGAATAGGTATCTAATATTTGCTCCTTTTCTAGCCCAGAATTCCAGCTGCCGGCATTCTCCCTCTTCATGTAAACCTTGTAAAGTAAGAGAGAAAAGGCATAAGTATTGTGACATAATGTGTAATAACATCCCATAATGCAATAAATATCAATATAAAAGCATGATGCAAAATGGACGTATCAACTCCCCCAAGCTTAGACCTCGCTTGTCCTCAAGCGGAAGCCGAAATCGAAAAATATGTCCACATGTTTAGAGATAGAGGTGTCGATAAAATAAAATACAGACATGAGGGCATCATGATCATTCTTAGAATAGCAACATATATATATTGTCATATGATTTCTTATGCTGAAGTAACAATCTATTCACAATGTAAAGTATGAATCAGAAACTTTATTGAAAACTAACAAACTATGATCTCAGTCATTGAAGCAATTGCAATTTATCATAACATCGGAAAGAGTCAATATAAGAGCTTCTCAGCAAGTCCACATACTCAACTATCATTTAGTCTTTCACAATTGCTAACACTCACGCAATACTTATGGGTATGAAGTTTTAGTCGGACACAGAGAAAGATAGGGGCTTATAGTTTTGCCTCCCAACCTTTTACCTCAAGGGTAACGTCAACAATAATTCTTTATGAAAACCCACATCCAATTGAATATATATATATATATATATATATATATATATATATATATATCAGGATCTTTCCAACACATAGTGCTTGCCAAAGGATAAAGTGTAAAAAGGAAAAGTGAAGATCACCATGACTCTTGTATAAGGTATAAGACAAAAATAAAAGATAGGCCCTTCGCAGAGGGAAGCAGAGGTTGTCATGTGCTTTTATGGTTGGATGCACAAAATCTTAATGCAAAAGAACGTCACTTTATATTGCCACTTGTGATAGGGACCTCTATTATGCAGTTCGTCGCTTTTATTTCTTCCATATCACAAGCTCGTATAAAGCTTATTTTCTCCACACTAATAGATCATACATATTTAGAGAGCAATTTTTATTGCTTGCGACAATGACAACTTACTTGAAGGATCTTACTCAATCCATAGGTAGATATGGTGGACTCTCATGGCAAAACTGGGTTTAAGGATATTTGGAAGCACAAGTAGTATCTCTACTTGGTGCAAAGAATTTGGCTAGCATGGAGGGGGAAAGGCAAGCTCAACATGTTGGATGATCCATGACAATATAATTTATTTCGGATATAAGAAAACATAACCCATTACGTTGTCTTCCATGTCCAACATTAACTTTTTAGCATGTCATATTTTAATGAGTGCTCACAATCATAAAAGATGTCCAAGATAGTATATTTATATGTGAAAACCTCTCTTTCTTTATTACTTCCTATTGATTGCAACGATGACCAAAACTATGTTTGTCAACTCTCAACAACTTTTATTCATCATACTCTTTATATGTGAAGTCATTACTCTCCATAAGATCAATATGATCTCTTTATTTCTTTTTATTCTTCCTTTTTCTTTTATTCCCTCAAGATCATAGCAAGATAACCAAGCCCTCGACTCAATACTAATCTTTATTATATATAGCTCACGGACTCGATTACATAGATAAGGATCAACACAAAAACTCAAGGCTAGATCATACTAAACTTTATTCTACTAAATCAAGATATAACCAAAAGGATCGAACTAAGAAAAATGGTAAAGATAGGAGTGTGATGGTAATACGATACCGGGACACCTCCCCCAAGCTTGGCAGTTGCCAAGGGGAGTGCCCATACCCATGTGTTTATGTCTCTTTCTTCGGAGGTGGTGATGATGGAGTTGTTGATGACGTAGGCTCGTTGTCCATCTTCCAAGGCATAGGCTCACCATCATAGAAGGATGGTCGAGTCTCCGGGATCCTCAAATCTGCAACCAAACTCATCCTCTTGAATCTATATTCATACTCACAGTTTTGGTTTTCCAGGTCATAGATCTGGGCTTGGAGGTGCTCGATTTTCTCGTGAAGCTTGAAGATGGTCTCCCCAATGTTCTTGGCATCCAGCTTGTGGTTGTTGGTGAACTCCGCGATCATCATGTGGTTGGCGTTGAGTCCGCGTTCCACCATCCCCTGGCACTTGAAAACTTGTTGCTCCATTCCTTCGAGTCTTGTCTCCACGCTTCCGGTCCTCCTTGGTCCCTCAACATCGCAGATGTGCAGCACCCCCTCACGCATCTCAATGGTTTGAGGATGTTGCAGCACCTCGGCGAGGTAGGGGTTGATGACCTTCTCGAAAAATTTGTCCTTGGGGGCGCTTGAAGACGTCATGGTGATCTAGATCTGTCAGAAAAACAGCTCAAAACAAAAGTAGAGGATTTTGTCGTGGTACCGTGGTCAAAACCTTCGGGAGATTATATAATGATTTTTTACCGACCAAAAGAAGTATCGTGCAAGAAAACGGAGTCCGGAGGGCACACGAGGTGCCCACGAGGCAGGGCACGTGCCCAGGGGGGTAGGACACGCCCTCCACCCTCGTGGATGCCTCGTGTCCCTTTCGGACTACTTCTTATTTTCCTATTTTCTTAAATATTCCAAAACGGAGAAAATTTGCTATTAGAACTGTTTTGGAGTCGGTTTACTTACCGTACCACATACCTATTCCTTTTCGGAGTCTGAAACATTCTGGAAAGTGTCCCTTATGTACTCCTCCAGGGTTACGGTGTCAATAATATTGGTTTCAACATTTATGGGATTACCTGAGATATAATGTTTGATTCTTTGACCGTTCACCACCTTTGGATTTGTGCCTTCGAGGTTTTTGATTTTTATGGCACCGGAACGATAGACCTCCTCGATAACGTAAGGACCTTCCCATTTAGAGAGGAGTTTTCCTACAAAAAATCTTAAACGAGAGTTGTATAACAAAACTAATCACCTACATTAAACTCACGCTTTTGTATCCTTTCGTCATACCATGTTTTAACTTTTTCTTTAAACAGTTTGGCATTCTCATAGGCCTGGGATCTCCACTCATCAAGTGAGCTAATGTCAAATAGTCTCTTCTCACCGGCAAGTTTGAAATCATAATTGAGCTCTTTAATGGCCCAATATGCCTTATGTTCTAGTTCGGGAGGTAAGTGACATGCTTTCCCATAAACCGTTTTACACGGAGACATACCCATAGGATTTTTATATGCAGTTCTATAGGCCCATAATGCATCATCAAGTTTCTTGGACCAATTCTTTCTAGATCTATTAAGATTCTTTTGCAAAATTAATTTAATCTCTCTATTACTCAGTTCTACTTGACCACTAGACTGGGGGTGGTATGGAGATGCAATTCTATGATTAACATCATACTTAGCAAGCATTTTACGAAAAGCACCATGAATAAAATGTGAACCACCATCAGTCATCAAGTATCTAGGGACTCCAAACCTCGGAAAAATAACTTCTTTAATCATCTTAATAGACGTGTTATGATCAGCACTACTAGTTGGAATAGCTTCTACCCACTTAGTAATGTAATCAACATCAACTAAAATATGTGTATACCCATTAGAGGAAGGAAACGGTCCCATATAATCAAAGCCCCAAACATCAAATGGTTCAATAACAAGTGAATAGTTCATAGGCATTTCTTGACGTCTACTACTATTACCAATTCTTTAACATTCATCACAAGACAAGACAAACTTACGGGCATCTTTGAAAAGAGTAGGCCAATAAAAACCGGATTGCAATACCTTATGTGCAGTTCTATCTCTAGCGCGGTGTCCTCCTTATGCCTCGGAGTGACACTTGCGTAGGATTTGTTCCTGTTCCTATTCATGCTCAGGTACACAACGTCTAATAACACCATCTACTCCTTCTTTATAAAGGTGTGGGTCATCCTAGAAGTAATGTCTTAAATCATAGAAAAACTTTTTCTTTTGCTGGTATGTGAAACTAGGTGGTATAAAATTAGCAACAATGTAATTAGCATAATCAACATACCATGGAGCAGTACGAGAAGCATTTATGACAGCCAATTATTCATCAGGAAAGCTATCATCAATAGGTAGTGGGTCATCAAGAACATTCTCTAACCTAGACAAGTTGTCTGCAATGGGGTTCTCAGCTCCCTTTCTATCAATAATGTGCAAATCAAATTCTTGTAGCAAGAGAACCCATCTAATAAGTCTAGGTTTAGCATCTTTCTTTTCCATAAGATATTTAATAGCAGCATGATCAGTGTGAACAGTTACTTTAGAATCAACAATATAAGGTCTGAACTTAATTATCACAAGCAAATATAACTGCTAAAAATTCTTTTTCAGTAGTAGCATAATTTCTCTGGGCACTGTCTAGAGTTTTACTAGCATATTGGATAACATTTAATTTCTTATCAACTCTTTGTCCTAGAACAGCGCCTATAGCATAATCACTAGCATCACACATAATTTCAAAGGGTAAATTCCAATCAGGTGGCTGGACAATAGGTGCAGAAATCAAGGCTTTCTTAAGTATTTCAAATGCTTCTACACAATCATCATCAAAGACAAAAGGAACATATTTTTGTAAGAGATTAGTCAGAGGCCTAGAAATTTTTGAGAAGTCTTTAATGAACCTCCTATAAAAACCGCATGACCAAGGAAACTTCTTATACCTTTAATGTCCTTAGGACACGGCATCTTTTCAATAGCATCAACTTTAGCTTTATCAACTTCAATACCTCTTTCAGAAATTTTATGCCCCAAGACAATACCTTCATTAACCATAAAGTGGCACTTCTCCCAATTCAATACAAGATTAGTTTCTTCACATCTCTGCAAAACTCGATCAAGGTTGCTTAAGCAATCATCAAAACAAGTTCCATACACAGAAAAATCATCCATGAAAACCTCAACAATCTTTTCACAAAAGTCAGAGAATATAGCAGTCATACATGTTTGAAACATAGCAGGTGCATTACATAAACCAAAAGGCATACGTCTATAAGCAAAGGTACCGAAAGAGCAAGTAAAAGTGGTCTATTCCTGATCCTCTTTTGACACAGGTATTTGAGAGAAACCAGAATAACCGTCTAGAAAGCAAAAATGTGTATGTTTGGATAATCTTTCTAGCATTTGATCAATAAAAGATAGAGGGTAATGATCCTTTCTAGTAGCTTTATTTAATTTGCAGAAGTCAAATACCATTCTATAACCTGTAACAATTCTCTGTGGGATCAATTCGTCTTTATCATTAGGAACAACAGTAATACCTCCCTTCTTGGGGACACAATGGACAGGACTTACCCACTGACTATCAGCAACAAGATAAATTATACCTGCCTCCAGAAGCTTTAGTATTTCATTTCTTACCACTTCTTTCATCTTAGGATTTAACCGTCGTTGGTGATCAACAACCGGTTTAGCGTCTTTCTCAAATTTTATTTTGTGCTGGCATAGAGTGGGACTAATGCCCTTAAGATCATCAAGAGTATATCCAATAGCAGCACGGTTCTTCTTCAGAATTTTCAATAATTTCTCTTCTTCCTACTCTGAAAGGTTAGCACTAATAATAACAGGATATATCTTCTTTTCATCAAGATAAGCATATTTAAGAGTATTAGGTAATGGTTTAAGCTCAAACACGGGATCACCCTTGGGTGAAGGAGGATCCCCTAGGATTTCAACAGGCAAGTTGTGTTTCAATAAAGGTCCCTGTTTAAAGAATACTTCATCTATTTCCCTTCTTTCATTCATGAACATATAATTTTCATGGTCTAGCAAATATTCTTCTAAAGGATCATTAGGAGGCACGGCAATAGAAGCAAGACCAATAATTTCATCTTTACTAGGCAATTCTTTATCATGGGGTTGTCTATGAAATTTAGCAAAATTAAAATCATGAGACATATCCCCTAAACCAACAGTAACAATATCCTTTTCGCAGTCTATCCTAGCATTAACAGTATTCAAGAAGGGTCTACCAAATATAATGGGACAAAATTCATCTTGTGGCGAACCAAGAACAAGAAAATCAGTAGGATATTTAATTTTCCCACACAAGACTTCAACATCTCTAACAATCCCAACTGGTGAAATAGTATCTGTATTGGCAAGCGTAGTAGTAACATCAATATCTTCTATTTCAGCAGGTGCAATATCATGCATAATTTCTTTGTATACGGAATGAGGTATTGCACTCGCACTAGCACCCATATCACATAAGCCATGATAACAATGATCTCCTATTTTAACAGAGACAACAGGCATGCTGACAACAGGTCTATGTTTATTTTTAGTATCGGGTCTAGCAATTCTAGCAGCTTCATTACAGAAGTAAATAACATGCCCATCAATATTATCAACCAAGAGATCCTTAACCATAGCAATACTAGGTTCAACTTTAATTTGCTCAGAGGGTGTAGATGTTCTAGCATTACTCTTACGAACCACAGTTGAAGCTTTAGCATGATCCTTTATTCTAACAGGGAAAGGTGGTTTCTCAGTATAAGCGGTAGGAGCAATAGGGTCAACATTATAAGTGATAGTCTTTTCTTCAACTTTAATAGGTTCTACTACTTTTACTTCAATGGGAGGATGATATTTAAACCACTTCTCCTTAGGGAGATCAACATGAGTAGAAAATGATTCACAGAAAGAAGCTACTATCTCAGAGTCAAGTCCATATTTAGTGCTAAATTCATGAAAAGCATCTGTATCCATAAAAGATTTAACGCAATCAAACTTAGGTGTTATACCTGACTCCTTACCTTCGTCGAGTTCCCAATCTTCAAAGTTGCATTTAATTCTTTCCAATAAATCCCATCTGAATTCAATAGTCTTCATCATAAAAGAACCAGTACAAGAAGTATCGAGCATGGAGCGATTATTGAGAGAAAGCCGAGCATAAATTTTTTGAATAATAATTTCTCTTGAGAGCTCATGATTGGGGCATGAATATAACATTGACTTAAGCCTCCCCCAAGCTTGAGCAATACTTTCTCCTTCGCGAGGCCAAAAATTATATATATAATTACGATCACAATGAACCAAATGCATAGGATAAAACTTCTGATGAAATTCCAATTTCAATCGGTTGTAGTTCCATGATCTATGCCTTTCCCTTCAAATATAAAGGGAAAACCTTCTTCTTGATAACATCCTCGGGCATACCTGCAAGCTTAAATAATCCACAAACTTCATCCACATAGATTAGGTGCATATCGGGATGTAAAGTTCCATCTACTGTAAAAGGATTAGCTAGCAGTTTCTCTATCATACCCGAAGGAATTTCAAAGTAAACATTTTCAATAGGTTCAGTAGGTTGAGGAGCAACTCTTTGCTCTACTGGTCGGGGTGAAGATACCTCGAACAAGCCCCTCAAAGGATTATTTTCCATAGTAACAAGTGGCAGTAAATTTCCGCACACTATATAAATTTTTCCTTACCAAATTCCACCTACCAAAGGCGCTTCACTCCCCGGCAACGGCGCCAGAAAAGAGTCTTGATGACCCACAAGTATAGGGGGTCTATCATAGTCCTTTAGATAAGTAAGAGTGTCGAACCCAACGAGGAACAGAAGGAAATGACAAGCAGTTTTCAGTAAGGTATTCTCTGCAAGCACTGAAAGTATCGGTAACAGATAGTTTTGTGATGAGGTAATTCGTAACGGGTAACAAGTAACAAAAGTAAACAAGGTGCAGCAAGGTGGCCCAATCCTTTTTGTAGCAAAGGACAAGCCTGGACAAACTCTTATATAAGGAAAAGCGCTCCCGAGGACACATGGGAATTATCGTCAAGCTAGTTTTCATCATGCTCATATGATTCGCATTCGTTACTTTGATAATTTGATATGTGGGTGGGCCGGTGTTTGGGTACTGCCCTTCCTTGGAAAAGCATCCCACTTATGATTAACCCCTCTTGCAAGCATCCGCAACTATGAAAGAAGAATTAAGGTAAACCTAACCATAGCATGAAACATATGGATCCAAATCAGCCCCTTACGAAGCAACGCATAAACTAGGGTTTAAGCTTCTGTCACTCTAGCAACCCATCATCTACTTATTACTTCCCAATGCCTTCCCCTAGGCCCAAACAATGGTGAAGTGTCATGTAGTCGACGTTCACATAACACCACTAGAGGAAAGACAACATACATCTCATCAAAATATCGAACAAATACCAAATTCACATGACTACTTATAACAAGACTTCTCCCATGTCCTCAGGAACAAACGTAACTACTCACAAATCATATTCATGTTCATAATCAGAGGGGTATTAATGTGCATAAAGGATCTGAACATATAATCTTCCACCAAATAAACCAACTAGCATCAACTACAAAGAGTAATCAACACTACTAGCAACCCACAGGTACCAATCTGAGGTTTTGAGACAAAGATCGGATACAAGAGATGAACTAGGGTTTCAGAGGAGATGGTGCTGGTGAAGATGTTGATGGAGATTGACCCCCTCCCGATGAGAGGATCGATGGTGATGACGATGGTGACGATTTCCCCCTCCCGGAGGGATGTTTCCCCGGCAGAACAGCTCCGCTGGAGCCCTAGATTGGTTCCGCTAAGGTTCCGCCTCGAGACGGCGGCGCTTCATCCCGAAAGCTTCCTTCTGATTTTTTCCAGGGCAAAAGACACCTTATACCAGAAGATGGGCATCGGGGGGCTTCCAGGTGGCCCACGAGGCAGGGGAGCGCCCAGGGGGTAGCGCGCGCCCCCACCCTCGTGGCCAGGGTGTGGGCCCCCTTCGGTTGATTCTTTCACCAGTATTTTTTATTAATTCCAAAAAGTGCTTTCGTGGAGTTTCAGGACTTTTGGAGTTGTGCAGAATAGGTCTCTAATATTTGCTCCTTTTCCAGCCCAGTATTCCAGCTGCCGGCATTCTCCCTCTTCATGTAAACCTTGTAAAATAAGAGAGAAAAGGCATAAGTATTGTGACATAATGTGTAATAACAGCCCATAATGCAATAAATATCGATATAAAAGCATGATGCAAAATGGACGTATCAGATCTCAACATTCACAACATTGTTGTTGCATCCGACTCGAAGGGCGCAGTTGGGGCTACCAACAACAACAGCAGAGGAGCCAATGGCGCCATCATCATGGAGATCAATAGTATAGCTATTCCCATAAATTGTAAATTTAATTTTGAAGGTCGTGCAGTCAATGTTGATGCACATAGATTAACCAAGTTTGCACTCTCTTCTGGTCCTGGTCGGCACATTTGGTTGGGCCAATCCCATGACCAGAGATGTATCCCACACTATGTGGCTTTTGCTGAATAAAACTTGGTTCCCCCCTCAAAAAACGAATAGTGCGCGCGTTGCGTTTTTTTAAGTATTTTTCCTAAAAAACAAATACATTTTTTAAAAGAAAAAAGTCTTAATATTTTTCTGATATATACAGAAAATTATCTATGGGCCGGCCTCCTGGCTATGTTGCGCACAAGGCCAGAAATAATTATCCAACGCACGTATGAACAGTGTGCTTGTAGTTTTATTTTTTTGTTAATTATAAACAGAAAAGAAAAACAGAATAAGAAAAATGAAAACGAATTCATAGTCATATTATATATCACAATTCTCAGAATTTTACAAAGAAAAATATGAACTATTTTTTGTGTTCAAATAAAGTCACTATAAAATCGCGAAATTCAAATAATGCTATTGATGTAATAAAAACCAAGAGAAATCATTTTTTTAATACCAAAATGACTTCAAATTTATTTTCTCCATATTTTATCTTGGAGGGAATCATTTTACCCTCATTTCCATTTATATATTTTTATGGAGAAAATAATTTGAATAAAAACATGAAATGAATTTGAATTCATGGAGATCAAAATGAAAGATGAGAGTTTTGGGAAAGTCCTTTTATTCCCTCTCATTTAACTTTCAAAAAAATCTCAAATCCACTCAATTTCACACAACAAATCACACAAACAATCATAATTACTAATTTAGTATAACATTCCAAAATTTAGAATTTTGGGATGTTACAACTTTTCAAATGTTTCAGACTTGTCTTTCATTAAGTAAATATACCCATATCTACTCAAATCATCTGTGAAAGTAAGAAAATAACGATATCCACCACATGCTTCAACACTTATCGAACAGCATACATCAGTATGTATTATTTTCAATAAGTCACTTACCCGCTCCATTGTTCTAGAAAACGGGGTTTTAGTCATCTTGCCCATGAGGCATGGTTCACATGTATCAAATGATTCACAAGTGATTCCAAAAGTCCATCAGCATGGAGTTTCTTCATGCGCTTTATACCAATATGACCTAAGCGGTAGTGCCACAAGTATGTGGTACTATCATCATTAACTTTCCATCTTTTGGCATCAATATTATGAATATGTGTATTACTATGATCGAGATTCAACAAGAATAAACCATTCACAAGGGGTGCATGACCATAAAAGATATTACTCATATAATCAGAATAGCCATTATTCTCTTACTTAAATAAATAACCATCTTGCAATAAACAATATCTAGATATAATATTTTATGCTCAACGCAAGCACCAAATAACCATTATTTAGGTTTAATACCAATCCCGAAGGTATTACGAGCGTGCCGATGGTGATCATATCAACCTTGGAGACACATCCAACACTCATCGTCACCTCGTCCTCAGCTAGTCTCCGTTTAGGGATGGCAATGGGTACCCATTACCCGCGTACCCTGCGGGTAAAAACCCTATTAGGGCAAGGGTATGGGTCAAAAAAATACCCATGAGTACATAAACAGAAAAAAATTCATACCTATCGGGTATAGTGGGTATGGGTATGGTTTAGTATAACCCATACCCATGTACCCATGTACCCGCATATATTCTGACAAATAGACCATATATATTATTATCCACATATTAAACATAGTATATGTACATAAATCCGACAGCCCTAACAAGACCTCATCATGCATTCATGTTAGGCCGCCGCACCACAATAGCTAGCCCACGAACGAGTATGCGTTGATGTCATGATGTGTTGTTGTTTATAAATTATTGTTATAAGTTGTTGTTTATGACTATGTAATGCTCAAATTGGTGTGTTGCAAATCTGGGTAATTTTACCCGCGGGTACCCACTTACCCTGATGGGTGACGGGTATGGGAAAAAATTGTACCCATCAACGGGTATGGCTATGGGTGATGGGTAAGGTTTGGGATGATGGGTAAGGGTATGGGATGGCTCCACCCATACCCAAACCCTGCGGGTGCCATCCCTATCTCCGTTACTCTGCAGCTCCTGGTTCGAGTTAATATTGGCAACTGAATCGGTATCAAATACCCAGACGCTACTACGAGCACTAGTGAGGTACACATCAATAACATGTATATCAAATATACCTACGCCTGACATTGTCGTCCTTCTTATCTGCCAAGTACTTGGGGTAGTTCTGCTTCCAGTGACCCTTCTCCTTGCAATAGAAGCACTCAGTCTCTGGTTTGGGTCCAGCCCTGGGTTTCTTCATGGGAGTGGCAACTGTCTTGACATTCTTCTTGAAGTTCCCTCTCTTTCCCTTGCCCTTCTTGAAACTGGTGGTCTTATTGACCATCAACACTTGATGCTCTTTCTTAATTTCTACCTCCGCCGCCTTAAGCATCGCGGATAGCTCGGGGATCGTTTTCTCCATCCCTTGCATATTATAGTCCATCACATCAGAAAACCCTTATGGCTTGGTGGCAGTGACTGGAAAACTTTGTCAACCGCTGTCTTATCTGGAAGATTAACTCCCACTTGATTCAAGCGATTGTAGCACCCAGACACTCTGAGCACATGCTCACTAACTGAGTTGTTCTCCTCCATCTTGCAGGCAAAGAACTTGTCAGAGGTCTTATACCTCTCAACATGGGCATGAGCCTGAAATACCAACAACTCTTGGAACATCTCATATGCTCCGTGGCGTTCAAAACATCTTTGGGGCCCTGATTTCTAGGTTGTAAAGCATGGCGCACTAAACTATCGAGTAGTCATCAGAACGTGTCTGTCAGACGTTCACAACATCCACAGACGATGCTAGATGGGTTGGCACACCGAGCGGTGCATCAAGGACATAAGCCTTCTGTGCAGCAGTAAGGACAATCCTCAGACTACGGACCTAGTTCGCATAATTGCTTACAATATCTTTCAACTTAGTCTTTCTCTAGGAACGTATAAAAACAGGGAGCTACAGCGTGAGCTATTGATCTACAACATAATTTGCATAGACAATTTAGACTGTGTTTATGATAATTAGTTCAGTTAATCAAATTACTAATGAACTCCCACTTAAATCAACATCCCTCAAGTTGTCTAAGTGATACATGATCCAAATCAACTAACCCACGTCTGATCATCACGTGAGATGGGGTAGTCATCAATGGTGAACATCTCCATGATGATCATATCTACTATATGACTCATGTTCGACCTTTCGGTCTCCTATGTTCCGAGGCCATGTCTATACATGCTAGGCTCGTCAAGTTTAACCCAAGTATTCTGCATGTGTAAAACTGACTTACACCTGTTGTATGCGAACGTAGGGTCTATCACAACCGATCATCACGAGGTGCTTCGAAACGATGAACTTTTGCAACGGTCCATACTCAGGGAGAACGCACTTCTCAAAATTGAGTGAAGGGATCATCTTATAATGCTACCGCCGTTCTAAGCAAAATAAGATGCATAAAAAGGATAAACATCACATGCAATCAATATGTGACATGATATGGACATTATCATCTCGTACCTTTGATCTCCATCTCCAAAGCACCGGCATGATCTCCATCGTCACCAGCATGACACCATGATCTCCATCACCATGTCGTCACGTGCTCGTCTCCGTCAACTATTGCTTCTACAACTATTGCTAACGCATAGCGATAAAGTAAAGCAATTACATGGCGATTAATAAATTAAAGACAACCCTATGGCTCCTGCCGGTTGCCGTACTCATTGACAGGCAAGTCGTGAACCTATTACAAAACATGATCATCTCATACACCAACATATATCACATCACGTTTTGGCCATACCACATCACAACATGCCCTGCAAAAACAAGTTAGACGTCCTCTACTTTGTTGTTGGAAATTTTACGTGGCTACTATGGGCAACTAGCAAGAACCGTTCTAACCTACACAAAGCCACAACGGTGATAATCAAGTTGCCTTTTAACCATCTATAAGGACCGCCTTCGTCAAATTAGATTCAACTAAAGTAGGAGAGACAAACACCCGCTAGCCACCTTATGCAAAACAAGTTGCATGTTAGTCGGTGGAATCGATCTCATGTGCGGGGACATGTAAGGTTGGTCCGAACTGCTTCATCCCATAATACCGCCGAATCCAAATAAGACAAGAGAGGTAAAAAAATTTGAGCATCAACGCTCACAACTCTTTGTGTTCTACTCGTGCATATACATCTACGCATAGACCTAGCTCATGATGCCACTGATGGGGAACGAAGCATGAAAATCAATTTTTTTCCTACGAACACCCAAGATCTATCTAGGAGAAGCACAACAACGAGACGGAGAGTGTGTCTATGTACCCTCGTAGATTGAAAGCGGAAGCGTATATAACGCGGTTGATGTAGTCGTACTCTTCGCGATCCGATCAAGATCCAGCCGATCTAGTGCTGAACGGACGACACCTCCGAGTTTAGCATACGTGCGGCTCGATGATGTATCCTCCTCCTTGATCCATCAAGAGAAGGCGGATAAGTAGATGGGATCACAACCAGCACGACAGTGTGGTGGTGGAGCTAGTTCAGCAGGGCTTCTCCAAGCGCTACTAGAACGAGAACGGAGCTACAGAGTAACGGGAGAGAGAGGGACGCCAAGGGTTTGGTGTGTCCTCTTGGGGCGCCCCTCCCCTCTATATATAGGTGGAGGGGCGTGGGGAATAGCCCCTCCAACCCCTAGGGCGCAGCCAAGGGGGAGAGGACTTGGACTCCAAGTCCAATCCTATTCCTACTAGGACTCCTCCTTTTTTTTTCCTTCCCTAGCCACATGGGCTTTTGAGGACTTGGTGCGCCTAGCCCAATAAGGCCAGGGCGCCTCTCCTCAGCCCATGCTAGCCCTTGGATCGTGGTGGACCCACTTGTGGACTTCAGGACCCCTCCGGAATCCTCCAGAACCTTCTAGAAGCTTCACGGTACAATACCGAAAAAACTGCACTTTTTTCCGGAACCCAAAATATGACTTCCCATATATAAATCTTTACCTCTCAACCATTCCGAGACTCCTCGTGACGTCCGGGATCTCATCCGGGACTCCGAACAATATTCAGTTACCAATTATCAAATATCCCAATACTACTCTAGCGTCAACGAACGTTAAGCGTCCGACCCCGCGGGTTCGGGAATCATGTAGTCATGACCGAGACACCTCTCTAGTCAATAACCAATAGCAGGACCTGGACACCCATATTTATTTCTACATATTCCACAAAGATCTTTTATTGGTTGAACCACGATGCCAAGGATTCGGTTAATCCCGTATGCAATTCCCTTTGTCCGGCGATATGTTACTTGCCCGAGATCGTCGGTATATCCATACCTAGTTCAATCTCGTTACCAGCAAGTCTCTTTACTCGTTCCGTAATATAAGATCCCGTGACTAACTCATTAGTCACATTGCTTGCAAGCTCTTTAAGATGTTGTATTACCGAGAGGGCCCAGAGATATCTCTTCGTCATACGGAGCGACAAATCCCAGTCTTGATCCATGCCAACCCAACAGATACCTTCGGAGATACTTGTAGAGCACCTTTATGATCACCCAGTTATGAAGTGACGTTTAGATACACACTAAGTATTCCTCCGGTTTCAGGGAGTTACACGATCTCATGGTTTAAGGAACAGATACTTGACATGAAGAAAGCTATAGAAAATAAACTAAACGATCTGATGCTAAGCTTACAGTTGGGTCTTGTCCATCACATCATTCTTCCAATGATGTGATCCTGTTATCAAACGACAACTCATGTCTTCGGTTAGGAAACCTTAACCATCTTTGATCAACTAGCTAGTCTAGTAGAGGCATACTAGGGACACGGTGTGGTTTATGTATTCACACATGTATTTAAGTTTCGATCAATACAATTCTAGCATGAAAAATAAACATTTATCATGAACGGGAAATATGATAATAACCATTTTATTATTGCCTTTAGGGAATATTTCCAACACGCACGCCGTCATACTTAGCTTTATTAATCACAAAATAGTTACATCATTCGCGAGGTGTCTCAAGATAATATCGACGTGTTCATCGGCGCAAGTACATGATATAATATAAAAACAATGTTTAGCTAGCTCACCCGCCACGATTCATTTGCCTCCCTCAGGCAGTGAGAAAATTAACATTCCAAATCAAAGTGACCATATCAATGCAATTTGCGAATATAGCAGTAGAGCCATTCCACCGTATCTCTTGCCATGCACATGCATTAATAACCTCCATTGAACCAGACCCTACCTAGATGTTGTTGCAACCAATGAAATTTGCCATCTCAAGTCCTCGCTGCATAGGATCGCTTCAATCATCATATGATCCGAGATATTTGGTATAATGACACATGGAGCATCAACAAAACTACCATTGGCATCTCTAATGATAGTTTCAAAAGATCCCAGTCCTTCATCAACATGAAAGGAAGCATCTACATTGAGCTTAACAAAGTCTTGATCAGGTTTCTTCTAGCGTTGATTCATTTGTCGGAGGGCCTTCTGTCTAGACCTAACAATTTTTGGGGCTAATGCCAACACTGAGAGACACTAGTTGCTTGGAGGTGTGATATCACCTCTTCCCTAGTGGGTCTGAAGACCATGATGACACAAGGCCCAAGACGAACAAGTGACCCAATCCGAGAGTCCCAGGGCAAGACTGGATCAACTAAGTGAGAAGGTATAATATATCATTGGATCCCAAAGAAAGGTATCGAGAGTTCGACCAGGCACGACAATGGCAAGGCTACCTAGTACCTCTGGCTCTCGTCCCCATTCCCCTTCTAGCTCTCCAATCCAACACATTGTGCTTGTAATTCGTGATACTAGAACCACAAATACTAGAAGCTCATCTTGAGTGAGTGATACTATAGCCATGCTAACACTTGGTAATCAGAGACAAAAAATTTCCCCACCACCCCCACCCAATCTGGCATCTTCAATCCTAGAAACAAGGCAACAGAGAGCCAATCGTTTAGCTCGACAGTTGATGGAACCACTCCCCAGAGCAGATCTGAAGGATTTGATGCTTGAATTGAAGGCAAGTATTAAGGAGTCAGTCGCTGAGGAAATATGCCTTTGGAATCCGGTGTTCGAGACGCGGATCATCGATCTGCGGGCATCCATGGATCTGTTGCAACAACAAGTGCAACGATCTTCACACCCAAGCGTAGAAGCCCACCTCATCAGACGACGATATTCTCGCAAAGGGCGCTCCTTGGGCCGATGACCACGGTGCCGCAATAGCTCCATGAATGGTGACCATCGGGATCCCTCCGACATCCACGGTCCCTCCAGCCAATGGTACGGTCGATATCTCGTTTCCCTTCCCCTTTCCCGCTCCGCGGTTCAACTCCGGGGATTCCGGGAATTTGGGTGAGGTGTTTGGGGCACAAAACCCCACCATGGTGAGAATCCAAATTTGTGGAAGAACCTTTGTGAGCCGTATCTTTGGGTTTATGGAATGGACGGCGTACTCTTTTGGGTGCCGGTGCTACAAGCTATGGGGGATGGCCGTGTTGTGGCGCGCGACCGGAGATGATGCAACCGTGCTGGACCGCGAGATGGCCGTGTTGCGACGAGCTTTGCGGCGACGAACGGCGGCGTCAAGTATTTGCTACAACCGAGGCCGACCAAAGCTACAGGTGGCGACGACCATTGCTTTGTTAACCAAACATGTGAGCAGTTACAGCCACAATTGCGACAGGTCACATACACAACTGCGAGCGGCGTTGACCATTATCGTGACCGTCATCGACCAAATCTACGATTGATCACGAGCATATCTGCGTGCGGTGTCAACCATTCTTGTGACCGACCATGAGCACAACTGCGAGCGACGCCGACCATTGCTGCGACCGACATCGACCAAAGTTACTACGAGCCCAATGGCGGCGCTGCTTTCGAGCGGAACGTGAGATCCTTCATGGGGTGCGACGATTTGACGATCTAGATTTTTTCTACACCCGAGTGCGCCGCGTGTGAGGAGATTGACAGCCCCTTTTTCCTCAGCAACCAGTGTGCGTGAAAAATGTGTGAGCTGAGACGGGGGACGAATCAAACATTTGATCCAGTGGCCAAGCGCAGGCCAATCTTACGGCATACAGGACGATCGATGGATGCTAGGTATAGTCGATCGATGGCTAGCACTGGAAATAATATTCAAGATATTAATTGTCGTTGATTTAGTACAAAGTACAAATATAAATAGGAAGAAATAACACATTTTAATAAGTTATTTATGAGTTAAAAAATGTAGAAACCAGAAGAAAAAAACTGAAAACCAGCGAAATGTAAAACTGGACGGAAAACAAGGTGAATGGGAAAAGGCCACTGCTACGAATCAGCCGGATGCCGGCTAGGCAGCCGTCTGATTAGCGCTCAGGTGGCCGTTGGATTATAGCAAAGCCACGAGCCCACGACAGTATTTGGCGCGCACGCAGCGCTGCTGCACCCGGCAGAAGCTCCACTGCAGCTGTCATGGCGCACCCCGGCGTCCGGCGAAGCTCCAACGCAGCACCGACGACGTTCGGCGGAGCTCCAATGCTGCACCGACGCGTCCGACGAAGCTTCATTGTAGCGCCGGCGGAGCTCCAACGCAGCACCGACGCGTCCGGCGAAGCTCCATTGCAACTCCGGCGAGGCTTCATTGCAGCTCCGGCTGGCGGCCCGGCGTTGCTACATTGCAACACCGACGATGCTCCCAAATAGTTACAAGGCAACATCGCCGGATTTGTAGTGCCCCTCGTCGGCCACTTGCTGTGGTCACCGTCGCAGCGCCGCGCCGCTCCATTGCAGCTCAGGCTCAAAAGCGCAGCTCCGATGCCATGCGCAGATGCTCCCCATCGCAACAGCAATAGCTCCAACAGCCATGGCAGGCGGTGATCGGCGTCGAAGCTTCTGCCGATTCGTCGTAACGCGGCGGTGCCTCCTGCAGCAGTAACAACTCCGGCTCACCGTCACAGTGGCGCCCCGCCACTCCATTGCAGCTCAGCTCAAAAGCGCAGATCCGACGCCACGCGCAGATGCTCCCCGTCACAGCAGCAACAGCTCTGACGGCCATGGCAGGCGATGATCGGCGTCGAAGCTTTTGCCGATTTGTCACACAGCGGCGGTGCCCCCTCCAGCAGTAATAACTCCGCCATGGAAGAGAACCAGGAAGTTCTGAGATTATTGCTAATAGAGCCTGAATTCTCGTTCCCCAATATCTGTTATACTGCGCTTGAATCTCTGTATTGAACCCTCTGAGTTGGATTTGGTACTCCCTCCGTTTTTATTTACTCCGCATATTGGAGTTGACTGAAGTCAATCTTTGTAAAGTTTGACCAAATTTATAAAAATGAATATAAATATTTAGCATAACAAATCTATATGATGTGGAAGTACATTCAACAACGAATCAAATGATATTGATTTGTTATTGTATATGTTAATATTTTTGTCTATAAACTTTATCAAAGTTTGTAAAGTTTAACTTTGACCAAAACTAATATGCGGAGTAAATAAAAACGAAGGGAGTATTAGCTAGTACTAATACTAGGTACCAATTCAACTGTTTCGATGGCACCGAAGCGTCCAGACTGAAACGGGTGGAATACAGACTGAAATCTCTCTCACCTGCGCAGCCCTCCCTCGATACAGACCTTCCTGCCTCCGATTTCGGTTGAATTGGCCAAGTCCCGCAAAAGAAACAAAACGATTGGAGACACAAGCCCCGCGAGAGACCTGGCTCCGTCCCCCGCGCGACCAAAAGCTTCAGGAGGCGGCGGCGGCGGCGGCGGTCGGCGGCGCAGGTATGCATCCCGACTCCCCGGCCCTCCTCCTCTATCCGGCGGCGGCTCACTCCTCGGCAGCCGCCTCTTTCCCTCCTCCTGCAGCGTTCCTCCTCTCCATCCCTGACCTGGACGGCCGCCGCCTTCAAGCTCCCTCGGCAGTCGGATCTCTCTGGCCGGCGTAGGCCTTCCATCTCGCCCATCTCCGGCCACGGAAGGCCATCTCCTCCAATGCCTGCAGCGGCCCTCATGTGCCTCCCCGTCTATTCTGGCCGCCGGAACCCATCTCCTCTTCCATCTTCTCCTTCCCCTTCCTTGGATCCCCTTCTTCCCCTTCCCTGGCTCGTATCTTCATCTATAAATTCTTAGTCCAGTGGCCTCAAAACAGCATCGCTCCATCCACAAACAAAGCATTTGCTACTCAACTAGATTTTCCAAGTCCATTGCAGTTTCCTAACTGAATTGGAATTGAAACCAATTCAGTACGGAGGCCCGAACGCAGTGTTAGTGCCACCATTACGGGTGTGAATATCCTGTAGTACTAGTCTGATTGCTGATACTGGAAGCAATTTAATCGGAAATCTGTTTGTTCTGTGTGTTTTATGTAATATCACAATGTGCCCCCTTTGAAATAATCCAGCAGGTATTAGTTAATCATGGTGTTCAGCAAGGTGGAAGTGAACCTGAAAAGGCTGCTTGAGGCGGCCCCCCGCCAGCAGAATCAGGCTAAGCTTGTCCATGTAAGTGTAGCTCCTCTAATCTTCTTAGATTTGTATCATTCTTAATTTCTGTTCAACATCGGAGCAGACAATGTTCCGTAATTAATTTAAATGGAGGAGAAGAAAGATATAGCTTCCACCTGGATCCTTGTTGTTAAAATGAGTATAAGGAAGTTTCTTTGATGGAATTTGCTTGCTTCATTCTGTTTTTGTTCAACTTTAACAGGTGGTAGCTAATGGATATCCTCACTTCAAATTTTTATCAGTTTGGCTGAATCATGTACTGGCACTGACAGCCTCCATTTGCAGTACATAACCACAGCCAGGGAGCTGTTGGAGCAGCTTGGAGCTGAAATTACACCAGAAGGAATATCAAGGTATGGTATAGTGTTGTGTGCTATTGGGGAATTAATATGTTGATGGTGGTATAGCCTGCAAGCTGCAACCTGTGTTCCAGCTAGCATTTGTTGAGGATCCAGAATTATAGAAAGAAATACAGCCGGTATATGACAAGATCGTAACCATCAAGATTGTAGTCTAATATTAAATTATAATGCACTCTTGCTCCTAGTTTATGAATTTAGTGTGTCCTTCCAAGGTACCAATACTTAAATCGTGCGAATGCATCTGTATCAGTATCGCCATCCATTTATATGTATTTCCTATTAAGGTAAAGGATTAGTGGTTGTTAGTCATTGAATACAGTTTGCTGCCAGCTTGCTTTCATTGATCGTGTGTTTCAGCACTTCAACCTCTCTGTACTGTTGTTATAGGAATGGGCCCAAATTTTGATAGGAACTCATGACGAATGCCACTATAGCTTTTCGCTTACATATTTGAATTTTCTCTGTGTACACTGACTGGCCTCCAGATGTACCATTCTTGTTCAGTATAAAAGGGCCCATGCTTCTCCACTCAATAAAGGCACACAAATCTGGATACTCTTTTTCTTTTGAATTCATGGAAATCTGGATACTCTATCTGTAAAGATACTCTCCTTGCTTGACAAAAGAAATCTTACATGAAGGTTCAAACTACAAACTTTCATGATTTTCTTCCATTTGATGGCCTGCATTTTGGTGATGAGAATGTCTGGTATACTGCCTGCCTTTTCATCGGCGAGTTTATACTGATAGTCATGTGCGGAGCAAAGCAAGTTATCCTTTTCTCTTTACGCGTGCATTCCCATGATCAGAACAGGTTCATTCATGACTTCCTTCTTGATTCAGTATTTCAAAAGCTAAGCTGAGTGAGTATTCAGAAAAGATTGAAGCACTAGCTGCCACGCTTGCTTCTCTAGTGGTATGTGTTTATCATGTTGATTCATATCTATATCGATATGCTAAATACCTCTACATGTAACGGTGCATACCACTGTTGCTCATATAATGTAGTTTCTAGATGCACTTTCAATACTATATTTTTTTTATGCAGCCAGAAAATGAAAATCTGGTTGATCAGAGTAGAGAGCAAGACAACTCTTATGAAAGAGAAAGAGAAAAGGTTGGGAGTCCAATATCCTTATCATCAGGATTGCGAAGGAGATCGACGTAAGTGATATTTGGTCCTTTTATATTTTGACTTCTCTTACAGTAATAACTAACAAACTAATGAATGCAATTAAATAGGGCTCAGATGGAGGTTGGACCAAGCAGTCATGAAAGAAAAGAAAAAGACACTGGAGCACCTATTAAATTGGATGCAGAAGCTCAGGCTCATATTGAGAAGCATAGGTATGTCCCCCCTTTTTTTTTGCAAGTTTCTTTTGGACCTCAGTCTCTGGCTTAATGCTCTCATTATTCTTTTGGACCTCAGTCTCTGACTGGTCTCGCTGATTTTGCTGCTATGAAAAGTTGAAAGCTGTAACCAGTGCTATATTTTATTATGATTACCCATTTCTTTTGATGTTTTAAGGACTAAGCATGGAAAGTTAGGGTCGTACAAGATGAACAACTAAATATACTGGCTACCCTCTTACTCTGTTGGATCTCCTAACTGCACAGGAAGCTGCAAGAAGATCTGACTGACGAAATGGTTGACTTAGCACGCCAGCTGAAGGAGAGTAGCCTTTTAATGAACCAATCCGTGCAAGATACAGAGAAGGTAGCCTTTTCTGTTGCCTTGGCATTGTCTTCTTTTGCATGAAGTTACTTCAGTTCCATTTCTGCTGGATGTTTACTGAGAATGCTCACCTGCTTTTGTACTTGTGATGCAGATCCTCGATTCCACCGAGAGAGCCGTGGAGCATAGCCTGGCGAGCACTGGTCGTGCAACGGCGCGAGCCTCGGAGGTCTACTCGCTGGCCTCCAAGACAACCTGCTTCCAGTGGTTGCTCATCTTTCTGATGACCTGCATGTTTGTCATGGTGGTTCTGCTCATACGGATCACCTGATATCGCCATGGCGTGTCACCAGTAGCCGTTAAGATAGTACTGCAGTCTTGTAAACAGTCCTTTTACGAAGATAAACTTGAACATGCTATGTTCCAGACGGAGACGAGCATTGCTGCTCACCATCGTTATGCAGTTTGCTGAAGAAAAGATGTCCCATTTGGAAAATGCATCGGCTCACCGTGCACCCAGGTGCTGTTGCCCGCCGTTACTTTTGGATTGGAAACACCAAATGTTTTTTGCTGATGAACATCTTCTGATGAAAATGTGAATCTATAAATTTTGCTCTAAAAGCATGTAGACTTTTCTGTGTTGTACACACACACACACATACAATACTCCCTCCGTTTGAACTAAAACCATGACAAGAATTATGCAACAGAGGGAGTACTTTGTAAGGAGATAAAGAAACAATTTGTGCGCATAAAATTTGCTTTTTTTAGAATCTAAAGCCTTGCGTTTACTTTCAGCATACCAATGCACATGTTTCTGCTCAAACAGTGTACAGAATTCATTGCATGCGTCACATTTCCCTCGGCAGCTTCAATCCTAGCCACACAACTTTGGATCCAACGGCACAGGATGGCCAAACGTCGACTCTGTACCCCAGGCCCAGGGGCAGAGCATACAACGGTTCCAGGACCATCGAACACTTGAGCTGGGCGCTCGCGACACGCACGGCACCCGCCGGCGCCGGCGAGTGAAACTTCGGGCTCCTAGTCCTAGGTCGCCCAGGGCCGACTACGGGCGCACGTATTTCACGAAGGGTGGTTCGAGTTCGACAACCCGGGGCCGCGATGGCTGATGCGGTAGCCGCAGCCTCTTCCTCCCGGTCCTGGTGGTGGTGGGGCTTCGCCTGGTGAGTGGTGACGACTGTTGTAGTCAGCTCATGATCTGCTCGTGGCTTGCAGAAATTTGTGTAGTTTGCCAAGTGCTGGCTGCTGTATCAGTACTACAAGTTTACCACCTTGCACGCGTGGTGTTTGATGGATTGCCTGAGACTAGCTGCCGCTAGTTCATTCATAGGCAAAAAAGCTGAAAAGATGGCACGGGAGATTGAGATCACGATGGTTAATGGCTTGGCGATCTGACGTCACATCATTCCTAGTAGAGAGCCAAGTAGCTCTACAAGCAGCTGCTGCTCCCACTACGATCTCAGCTGTTTAGCGACCATCCTTTTTTTTCTGAGCGGTAAAGGACAGGCCTCATACTATCTTGTACAGTATTTAAATTTCTGTATTACATGTACAACAAGCCACCACCATCACCCACCTACATCTCCCATCCCAGAGACAGGAGTGAGAAATACAGGGGTTAGTGACCATCCTGGTCCAATTACCATGCATATCATCAATATTAGCTCGTTTCTGAATACCCAACGCAATCCTAATAGCCAGCCCTCCACGCCGGACAAGCAATTGAAACAATGGATACCTCAATGGTCGATGCCAAAATCTACTGAAAACTTGTGTGCATTTGTTCTTGTGGCTATTTTGAATCTGAATTACTGAAATCAACTTGATATACGTTGTGCACTGCTGCCTTCACGGTGTCGCCCGTTTATCGAAAAAAGGTTTCCCCCCACTTTGTATTACAAAGCAACCAACCGAACCATATAGGGATAGGTGCTGGGGCGGAAGCAGCACAGTCACGCCCAAAAGAAACGACAGAGAAAGAGCAAAAGAAACAAATGCCGACAACGGCGGATCAACAAAAACGAAGAAGCCTCGCGATTGCTGCGTCCGCCGGGATCTTCCACTAGGCTCCAAGACTCCGAAGCGCCGGCACCTATCAACACATTCAAGAAGGATCGCGACGATGACGACGCTGCTGCCAAGGGTTTCCCCCGGTACACGATGAGGCGAGAGGAAGGGTAGCCCCCGACGCCCTCCCGGAAGGTCAGGTGGCACCCACAGGCGCCACCGCGCCGGAGTCAGCCATGCCGACAGGGGTTTCCCCTGATCCCAACCCGCACCTCGGGCGCTCCGGAGCTTGCCACCAAACCAACCACCACCCTGCGCCAACGCGGTCTTGAGGCCCCAGCGCCGTCTCACCACGGCACCGCGAAGTGAGGACAGCACGGCGAAGAATCAGAGCCGGGACTAGGGCAACAACACCGTCGGCATGCGGGAGGGCCCCACCTCCACCGTCAGCGACGGTAGCCGTCCGGACGCAATAGCAGGAGCACACCAGGCCCGCCGAGCCCTCGTAGGCCCGTAAAGCTCCCGCCCTCGCACTGTACCGGCACGCCGTCGACGCCGCCGCCCCACATCCGAGCCGCACCTCGTCCTCATTGCGCCGCAGACAATGAGGCCACGCCGGGGGGGGGGGAGGGGGGCGGCCCGCTAGGACCCAGATGGGGCCCGCCGGGCCCAGATCTTGGCCGGGGGCGCGACGCCGGCCACCCAGCTCCACCACGCCGCCCCGCCGCCAAGGAGCGGCGCCGACACCACGCCTGCCACCGCCGCAGGGCCGCCGGACCGCAGCCAAACCGAGGAGCACCGCCGCCGCCTCCCTGCCCCGGGAAGGGAGCACGCGCGTGCGGGGACAAGAAGGCCCGCCGCCGCCGGCACCACCCGGGCCAGCGCCGGGGGCGTCTGCCAGCGGCAGCGGGGGGAGACGGGGGAGGAGGGAGCTCGCGGGAGAGTTGCTCGAGCTCCGCCCCGGCCACCTCCCGAGGAGGCGGCGCGAGGCAGATCTGGAGGGGGGAAGGAGGGGGCGGAAGGGGACTGTGGCGGGGGGCTAGGCCGGCGGCCAGCGGGGGCAGGAGGGGAGGAGGGGGAACTCTAGTCGCCTCTCCTGGAGCAAGGAATAAGGGTCAATGCCTCCCAAGGAAACCGTTTGAGAATTGAGATGCTATATACAGTATGTATCATCAGAAATTAATGCAACAGATAAATTGCAGTGTTGTTGTGCAAATGCCTTCTTTCTGCTGCCCGCTAATTTTAAGCTGGTGTAGGTGGTTTCTAGATTTTTTGTACATTGTTGTGCTTCTATTTATTTTTGTTTGACAGTGGTTATGAAGTTGTTTATGGATCTAAGGAGCATGCCTCCGTTGTCTACAAAACACTAGCTGTTGACAAGGAGGTAGAGAAGTCACAGTTGACCGGACTCTTAACATGATCCCTGCCTCCGTAGCTTTCTCACGGTTCTTTGTTCATGGCATTTTTTATCAAAAACTCTCTTTGATGTCTTTGTATCGCATTGCAGTTGCAACCCGATAAGGTCAGGCGGGAGATGACTGTTTCTGGTGTCAGTAAACCTACACCCACATTTCTAAGAGCTGCCTTTGGGTTGTTCCAAGAAACCGTTTAAATCCTACTCCAATTGTGAATTTTCAGGAACTTTGAGGCAGTAGAGGCCCGGTTCCTTGGAGCTTGTTTCAGTGCGGGATGTGTTGTGAAATAATTCTTGTCTTTATTGTGCTAAGCTGTGGTGTTCTAGATTCCACTGTTTGCTTGATCAACCATTGCACTTTTCGCTTTTGGTAGGCCGACTTCTAGTAGGCACTACTAGTAGGCTGAGCCAGTAAACAGTATAAGTAGAAAGAGACAGCCAAGCTAATTAATCAATCATAGTAATAATTAATATACTGTCATATTGCAGTCTATTGATGAATCGATCGATGGATGACACAAATCAGGCAAGGTCTGAGACGCGAGAGAGACTGCAATATACAGCATGAATGACCAGTACACATGCATGCATCACAACATGCACAAGTAGTAGGTCGTGTTTTATTATTGTCACCGCACCAACGCGGACTACTACTGATTAAGAGAGATCGAGGCACACACCTGAAGGTAATAATTTAACTAACGCCACGCAGTACAATCCAGTAATAATAAATTAACTAAAGTAAGTAATCCACACGCGCGCGCACCCTGCAGTACGATGATACTACTCAGTAATAATTAACTACTTAATTAACCAAACCCATCAGTTCTCCATCTCCATGCATGCCGTGTGGCGTGTCATGCATGCTCGTGTCGTGTGTCGTCGTCGATGTTGGTGGGGTGGGGTGGGGTGGAAGTCTGTCTCACACGGCGGGGGCGGGGACGATCTCGATGACCTCCGGCTGGTCGACCTCGGCAGCCCTGGCGGCGTCCTTGACGTCGATGACGGTCTGCTGCTCTGCCGCGATGACCTCGATCTTGTGCACGCCGAGGATCGGGACGGGGCCCACGGACAGGATGGCGACGGAGTGCACGGGCAGCTCGATCACCTGCACCTGCGGCTGGTCTGCGGAGCCGCCATTGCCGTTGCCGGCGTCGGCGGTAGTAGTGGGCAGCACGGCGTTGCTGGGCTTGCGGTACCAGCAGTAGAGCCCAATCTGGACGCAGCTGAAGAAGAAGCCGCCCACGTTCGGGTACTGCATGCGCGCATGGCAGAGTCAGAGATCCATCCACTCAAAAAGCAATGCCAGGTTAAGGGAACAAGTAGCTAGAGAGTAATTAGCTAGGTGGCATACCATGACGAATGGGTCCTTGGTGAAGAGGCCGTAGCAGAACCACGCGACGGCGCTGAGGACGAGGCAGAAGGAGAGGCCGACGGGCAGGAACTCCACGCTCTTGGTCTTGATCACCTTGACCTGCATGCCATATTGCCATGTCAATTGTCATGCATGGCCGGCCAAAACGATCAAAGCAGAACAGAAGAGAGAGAGGCAGCGGGGCGGCTTAGCTAACGACGTACGATGATGGAGAGCGGCGCGACGAAGACGGCCATGGAGAATGCGAGGCAGACGCTGCCGAGGAACTTGACGCGGTGGGCCGGCGCGAAGGCGTACATGGTGACGACGAGGACGAGGCCGAAGGCGGCGACGTCGAGGACGAAGAAGTAGGCGAGCGTCCTGAGCCTGGCGCGGGGCGGCGCGTAGACGAGGTAGGCGACGATGTAGACGGTCTCGATGCAGCAGCCGAAGCTGTTGATGGTGAGCAGGAGGGGGGAGTCGGTCTTGAGCAGCGCGTAGAAGATGAGCAGCGAGCAGCTGAAGAGCGCCACCACGTACGGCACCGAGCTGAACCCGCCCGTCGTCTTCTTCCTGTAGATCTGCAGGAACGTCGCCCTGCACCCGCACGTACGCGACACCCATCGTCAGTTCAACGCCATCACCACATGCATCAATGGCGTACGTACGTCAAAGATCAATATGCTGGGAATTAGCAGCTGGTTAGATATATACTTACATTGGCGCGAGGAACACGAAGAAGGAGACGATGTTTCCTGCACGAGATCAAGGAAGAGGAAAATCGACGCCGTTAGTTTTGTCAGTGGCATTCTTTAATTAGTTCTTTTGGCACCTATAATTAGTAGTAGAATGTTCATTTTTAATTTATTTAGTGCGCGGGTGCAACCAACGGCAAGGAAGTTGCAGGGGAGAGCACGCATCCGTCGCCGCTCAACCAATCGCCATTCCAAGAAAAGAAAGGGAATTTGGCAGGGAGATCGATAGAGAGTGCACTGTGAGCTGTTGGTGACAAATGCATTAACTACGAAATGCACGCACAATTGATGGGGGGTTAGCCTTTTAGGTGTGATCGATCTGTGTCCGTGCGTGTCTCTGTTGTTTGTCAGCAACCGAGGATGTGTTCTTGCTAGAATTGGGAGGTGGTGGGGTTTTGGATGAAGAATTGTGCGCTAGCTTCCCTACCCTATGCATGCACGAACCAACCTAGACGATGGATCTTGCGATAAATGCACAGCTGGCAGACTGCTCAACAAGGAAGAGAGGAAGCACCAGAGGTGTGCTGTGCCGAATGACATACAAACACCGAATGAAACTGCATCTGTCCATGGATTACGTACCTGCGATGCCGGCGAGGGCGCTCGCCGGGTGAGACATGTCGAAGAGGCCCCCAGCCATTGCGACGACGACGGCGAAGAAGACTCGGCTACTGCTAGCTAGTGAAGGTATCAGCTGGAGGGAGAGGAAAGGAGGGAGGGAGAAGATCTTAGCCAAGAACTAGTGTCCCGGAGCCAAGAGTCCCCTCTCCTACTCCCTTTCCCGGTGACACAAGGATCAGTGCGAGCTCTCGAGGAGATGCGACTGCTGCTTGTGTGGTTTGGCCTCGGCGACGGGCGCTGGCTTATATAGACGGGCGCTGGTGCTGTACAGTACAGCAGCCACTCCTGGCCGCATCAGCCTGCCCGGCCTTGTGAACGCACCAGCTACCACTCTGTCTCCGTCTCCCTCCCCGGCCCCTCTGTGAAACATTTTGCTGCATTTGGAACGTAGGCAAAATGAGTTTTGAAAACGTGTCTGTATCTCGTTTTTGCGTGGTTTAGTCCTGGAAAGATGGTACATTTATTTTTACGAGAAAAAGTAAATGGCGAGCGATTCGACCTTCGCACGAACGATGCATGCGTATCGCACGGCGCCCGGCTTCGCTCCTCTTCCACCTTTTTTTTTCCTTTTTTGCTGAAAACCGGTGGACAGACCGCCGGACCGGTTCCCTTGGTTCTTGTTTAGCCTCGTTGAATTGGTATTGGTACTCGTACGCATCGGCTGGGTCGACAAAACTGAAAGCATCATCATTCTTTGTCCATATAAAGGAAAATCAGCTTCTTTAAACCTTGTTTTTTTTTTGCGAATGCTTTAAACCTTGTTTACTGCTGTATTAATATGGAGAGATATTTCTTTCTTGGTTTTTTCATGAGTTTCTCTAGTGCATCATCAGCGGTGCAGTTGATGTGACACGGGCAGGCTGGTGTCTTCACGAAACGCTCCGCTGGTTGCGAGGGACGGATGTTGGTTATAGTGTTAGTGATACCTCTACAGGAGATGTAGTTGGGTGATGTTGAGATTTACTTACACATTTGGTAACTATACTTGATGGCTATTTCAATAACTACTCCTGTCTCTGTCTCCCTCTCCCCTCTGTGAACGTTTGCTGCATTTGGAACGCAGGCAAAATGAGTTTTGAAAACGTGTGTCTGGTCTTGGAAAGTTGTGTGATAAGGAGGGAAAGATTCATTTGATAATGGAGTAAAAATGTAGCTATGTGTGTGAGGCATCTCGCAGTGCTCCATGCTGGACAGACTCCTAGACTGTCACATAGGCAAAATTACAATGTAACACATCCTAACTATATTTTCATTAATTAAGTCGCTCATTATGTTTCATAAAACAGGCATACATTTTATTGTGTTTATTCACTCATTTCAGTCTGTATATAGTCCATATTGAAATATCCGAAACATCTTATATTTGTGAACGGAGGGAGTAGTAAAGAATATATATGCCTATGTATACATCTATAAAAGGGCCTTCTCATATGTGCTGCATTAATTGTTTCGACTCACAATATTTGTTGTTCCTCTGATATTGTTAACTAGTCATTGTAAAAGTTTCCAAGCTATTCACTACACAACTTAACTAACAAGTTGCCTAGCTAAACCATGAATACGCTCTAAGAGGCAATCATGATCTATACATAGGCGAAAACAGTGCCTGGAAGACAGGGGTCTGTCAGTTTGTTGCCGCGTCATTGATTTCTTGCTAGCCCTGAATTAATTGAATTAACCACCATTCCATAAGTTAGGAATTGCTATAGAAGGGAGTGAATTCTGAAATCTAATTAACAATCAACCAACACGTAAGAGATTAGCCAGCATTAATTAATCTGCAGGATTTTGGTGCTCTTGGCTCACCAAGCTGGTGTATGAGGCTACGAAAAAAGCGGAACATTTAGAACAGAAAAGATGTCGGCTTCCAGTGATGAAAGTGTAGTTATTCCTGTCAGCTTTCCCTCACAATGTTCATGAGGTGTGTTTCCCAATGGTGTCACACCGACGGGAATTCGTCCCATATATCCTTGACGACCATCTTAAAGAAAGTAATAAAACAAATTTAATATATTCACTTTCTTCCCCAGTTCCCAATAAGATCTTTTGGTTCACAAAAGGTACAAGATACAGAGAAAGTGAAAAGAATGATCACCCATACATAAGCCCTCGGTATGAACAGTTTAGCTGACAGGAGCAGAAGAGATATATGTTGACTACATCACCATTGGTGAGCTCAAACATGATACACTGAAAAGTGACTTGATCAAGAATAGTAGCGCACATATTGTCCTCCACCAAGTAATCAGCTAGCTATGAAAGAGTTCTAGGAAACCATGTGAATCCACACTACCAGTTAGCCGGGATTGCTTGCAATCAATTGGGGATACCATTTCTGAAGATAATTTTGTTACCAATACTGTATATGGATTACGGAGTGCAAATTTGACTTGCAGGAATACATGGAGTAGTATCAGTTTGAAGGATGCACTTGCAATTATTACATTTTTTTGCGGGGTTAAAAGGATTTCATCGCTCAACTGTAATTATTACATATGACTGAAGTGTTTCTACTTAATGTAGAGGAAAAGGCTTAATGATATACTCCCTCCGTCCCGAATTACTTATGGCAGAATTGGATAGAAATGGATGTCTAGAACTAAAAATACTTCTAGATACATCCATTTCTGCGACAAGTAATTCGGGACGGAGGGAGTACATGAAAAGTCCATTTGAAGTATGCGGACGGTTCAAAACCCAGAGTTTATTGTTAGTGTTACTGAATTTTATTTGATGTTAATAGACAGGCTTCTTTTGACCAAAAGAAACAAAAGGTCAGGACTCAAGAAACTAGCGGTGCCTCCCTTTTTTCTTCCAAGAGACTTGGAATGCAGAGTTTGTGCCCCTTCAGGTTCACGTCAGCTAGTTTCAAAAGTGAAGTGCATCACATTATTATTGTACTGGCTTGGAATAGTTTGCATTTGTACTGCATACTTTCTGGATCCGTCTTTCCTATCTGGTACGGTCCCTGTTTTCTTGAGCTCTTGAGGCAGCAAACACTGTCATCATGCAACATGAGGAGTTGAGGACCATGTAAATGCCGAGAAAACTAGGGGGAAATTTCAAGCAGGCTCCAGGTGTACATGACATGAATGCTAAATTTTTCTTAGGGGCATATTTAGCAACACTTGTTCAACTAGACCACCTTCTGTCCACAGGAATGCATGCTACTAGCTAGTCTACTGCTATTTATGTTTCATAGAGCCAGCTAGGCCGAGGAGAAAGATCTGCTCAGAGGTGCCGTATAAGTAGACACATAGCTGGCCTCCAACATTTACCTGTTCCAAATACTTGGTCTATACAATTACTTGATTTTATCACTAAAACTCCATCAATGGACGCAACTTCACAACGACACCTCTTCTTGAAGCAAATTTGGTAGCTTGTAGTTGTAAACCACAACCAACAGAAATTTGAGCATACATTGTTGTGTTAGAATTGATCTGGCCGATGATGAGAAGTAACTTGCTGGTCTCAGTTTCTTGTTTCTTGCCCATGGCAGCATTCCAACATCCAATTACAGAAAAAAAGATGCTGAGATGTGGTGTTTGCTTGGACTCCATGTCTCGTCAGGTTGTGGCATCACTCAGCATCAAATTTAGTGAAGATGTGGGCAGTTAGTTCTTATCATGCCAATATTACCTAGCAGTTGCTTCAGAAGGCATTCATATATAAATTCATGCTAAGAGACAGCCAGTAGGTGGCAAGCTCTGTTATCTTATCCTGTCCAAATATTGCAACTAGGTGTGGAGAAATTCTAGACAGCACCTACTTTGACCTCAGTGCAAATGTGCTGTAAACAAAGCTAACTGATCTTACCCTAGAAAAAAGAAGAAGAAAGCCAACTAATCTTTTGGTTCGGCTTAATTTAGATTTTGGCTTATATAAGCCAAAAAAGGATTTATGTGATTTTGGCTCTGGCTTTTGGCTTTTGACCAGAGCGAAAAGCACAAAAGGAAGTGTTTTTTGGCTTATAAGCCAAACTACAAAACCCAAAGCTAAGCCTAATCAAACACCCTCTTAGTCCATTGGGAAGCTCCTATGCTCGATTTGTGTTCATCAAAGCTACCAAAGGTAAGCATGCCTCTCTGAACCTTCAGCTCCTTCAGGCTGTACTCAAGACGGTTACATGTTGTCTTCCTAAAAAAGGTTAGTTAATTAACAATCACTAATGTGAGACCAAAGAGTATGAATATCACCTATTTTTTGACGATCGCCTATGTTCTCCAGATGTAGATGTCAATATTCTCTCCGCTGCTGTCCTTTCTGACTACATCTGCCCCCATGCATCATGAACTGGGAGACTGAACTGAAGGTGTGCAGTTCCTACAGTTGCATAGTGGGGTACTGCATTTCACCAATGCCCGCCCGCTTAGCTTTGCTCCGACCAAAGCCGGCCCGCAGACTCCTCGTTCAAGAAGGGCAAATCTATGCATAATCACCATGTCCCCCGTGCCATTTCCTCAAGTGTCTACGTTTTCTGCAACACGCATCTAAATGCGCGTGGTTTTGTGGTGGTACGAACAACTCAAGGTGGCGGGAGCCCAGCTCTGCGCACCAGCATTCTCTGCTAAGAATCTTTTGACATTTTTCCCATGGGCGTGCACTTGTTGGAAATAGTTCATGTATGCTATATTTTGCTTTGTGTTATTGAAGCCGTACCCGGTTGATCACAAAGTTGCATGTCACATTTCAAATAAAGAAGCTCCATCAAAGCATGTTTTACACACATTAAATGCTCCTAACTAGTGGAGAAGCTCAAGTGGTGCTAAATTCTTACAAGGAACCAGGGACAGATTCTTTGATGCATGCCGGACATCTAAATATGTAGCTGGCTATGGGTCACATAACAAACCTATGGAGGACAGTACAGCCGTGTGAATTAGCAACTACTCCCTCCGTTCCTAAATAGATTTCAAATGGACTACCACATATGGATGTATATAGACATATTTTAAAGTATAGATTCACTCATTTTGCTCCGTATATAGTCATTTGTCGAAATCTCTACAAAGACAAATATTTAGGAACGGAGAAAGTAATTGAGCTATATATAAGTGCATGATGGACAGGCACAGGTGTCAATCAAGCTGGGATCGATCGACATACTCCCTCCGTTCCATATTACTTGTCGCTGATTTAGTACAACTTTGTACTAAATCAGGGACAAGTAATATGGAACGGAGGGAGTATATGGTTAAGAAGAGACAGCAGCCGTTTTTGCTGCAAGTCTGGGGTGACCGTAACAAACTTTACCGCTTTTCTCCTTGGAGGTGGAGGTGACGGGTAAATGTGGCGAAAGCTCTTTGTTGTTTTCCTGGATGGAAAGGACCAGAACCGGACTAAATTAATTTCTACTATACTCAAACTGGGATAGTAATCAAGCAAAAGAGCAGACAGCAGACAGTACAGATCTCCTTAACCTAGCTGGGTAGGTAGGGTGGCCTGCTACTGCATGCTAGTGCCCGTAATGCTGTGCCCATTTTCCCAATCTTGTTTCACGCACGATCAAGATCATGGGGTGGACGTTGGGCAACTTGGGTGGTCAGCCCCCAAAACAATGCGCATGCACCGGACGGGTTTTACTAGTGGCGGTTGCAGCAGTAGGGGTTAGGCCTAGCTTTCCCCCTTTCTATCTCATTCTCACCTCATCTCTGTAGTAGCATTTCACCTTCAGCCGGGGGGCCAGTGAGACGAGCACATCGACGAACCATATCTTGCAAAAAGAGCGCGTATATATATCCGATGGCTCGCGCATAAATCTGTGTCGCGCAAGTTACTACCTCCCTATAGCATCGCTTGGTGGTGATGCATCGAATCCTTCCGAGTTCCGAGGGGTCGTTTGAGTCAATAGAAATCGGCAAACATAGTACTCCCTCCGTTCATAAATATAAGAAGTTTTGGATATTTCAATATGGACTACATACAGACTGAAATGAGTGAACAAACACAATAAAACGTGTATATATACATTCGATTCAGAAAATCTTATATTTGTGAACCGAGGGAGTAGGAGCGAGACTTCAGTAGCAAAATTCATATGAATCATAGTCCTACAAATTAAACCGCCCACCCGAAAGAATGATTTCTGATGACTGTCAGTAAAGCTCCAAAATTCTTGCAACAATCATTTGAACCAAAGTGGTTGTTAACTTTACAACCCTGGCTAGCTTTCACGCATAGACCCAGACAGCAGGAAGGGGACACAGCGATCCTGCTATGCCCTTTGCACCCAAAGAAAACCAGCACCAGTACCACTGAGGTGATCAAATGGCATGTTTTTGCCGTGAATTTTGATGGTTATTTTCAGCACCACTAGACTTTTCTGACCCGTGTGTGTGCATGCGGCATGCCAATATGCATGCAGCCGATCTGGCCGTTGGTTCTTCCAGAATGGCAAGTTGGTGCCAAGGGCTCTCGATAACTTGAATCTTTTTTCCCTCTGTGTCATATCTTATCTCCTGTGCGCTGTAACCTAGGTGGCCACTGTAGTGGTGAATGAATTATTAAAGTGCTTGCCTCAATGTCGTCGATCGGCGTACGAGGTTCCAGTTGCCTCCTCTAGTCAACGCCAAAAGGAATAATCAAGACGGTAGAAATATATTTTTTACTTGCTTGGCCTACCAATCATGGAGCTCCCAATTCTACTGGAACAGCAGTACTACAAGTCCATTGCCTAGAATGCATACATGGTACTGTGGGAGGGGGTAGCTCTTCAGTTTCAATTTTATTGATAGATCTTGGAGCACGTTAATTTTATATAGTACAAAAGGGTTCGGTTCTCATATGAATTGAGAGAAATCACCCCACTGAAAAAGGCCTTGGTCTCGTTTCGGAGTACTAGTATAAATGTTTGTCCATGTGATATCCAAAATTACAAGCAAACACTTCAGTTAGAGTATGTCATTTTCAGATTAGGAGTGAGGTCTCTCTTTTAAGGAAACGTCGAGAGTTTGTACCTTTTGATTTTACCTGCCCTAGCTCCTAAAGGTAGAAATTCAGTGTGCGCCTTCCACATGCATCTTTGTTTCTAATTTTAAAACATCCGTCGAAAACAATTTCACAGTAGCTGAGGCTACTTTTGTTTTACCATGATATGTGGAGTATTCCTGAACAACATGCTGATGAAACATATTCTTCGTACTGCATGCATTTTCCATGGGAGTATTTCCATAATACCCTAATGGTTCCATAAAAATGGAAATTCTATTTTTTGTGATGGCAAAGAAGAAAATCTTGAAGAATTAATAAAGCAAAATTTTCATGTATATTACTAATTCGTGTTTCGTTTTCAATCTCTTGCTGGAAACCCATTATTTTCATGATGATTTCCGGCTAGTAATTCGGTGATGCACTTGGGCACGTGTCACATATGCCTCAGCAAGATTCTCAATATATATAGCCATGATAATGCGCAACAAAGACAAAGCCTATTTTGTGGCCCGTCACATCGTGGCATGCAAAGGTATGCCCAAGGGAAGTTTCCTGGAAATTGCAAGCCAGAGTCTTAGGCAAAAAGTTCCCAACTTTTTTTGCTTGTTTGTTTTGAAATGAGTTTCTCAACGTCCATAAATGTGTGCCCTTTTAGTTTTCGTGATTGTATTGTACCCTAAACCCACGAAGCATCAAATTTCGGGCTTGGCGCCTTGTGTGTCTTGTTAATAAAAAAAAGGTTCCATTAGGAAAAAATGTAACCTTTATCAAAAGAATGAAATAAAAAAGGACATGGTGCTCTGCCTTCGTCTCTAGCTCTTGCCAAAAAGCGGCATGCGTCTCCATGGCAAAACCCGCTAGCTCTAGCTCTAGCTGCACCTTGTTTCTTGCTAGTGTGGTGACTTGTACGCTACCATACATATGGCTCAGCAGGATGGAAATGTAGAAGGACAAATTAATAAAGCTTATATTGTCAGCATTCAGTGCCGTCAACATCACAGCCGCAAAATGGTGAATGGGACGAAGCAGACTCCACATGCAAAAATGCGGCCATTGGCGCCCTCAGCTCCGAGTCTTCTTCCCCAATAGGCAATCCACATATATATGTGTGCACCATTTTTAGCGTTTTCGTGCAAGAGCCAACGGTTAGATGCATATATACCCAGAAACCACCGTTCCTAGTAGTCGCTGACACGCTGGCCCCACTGGCATGCGCCGTTTTGACGTTTAGAGCGGTCGCAGAAATACATGCTCTAACGACAGGGACATTGCTCAGTTTACACCGAGGCGGTGGACAGTGACTGACATGCAGGCCCTGCATTCCGAGGCAACATCCTGCTAGTGTTTGTCCCCACGGCGCACATAGGCAGGGCAGGGCAAGCAGCACATTTGTCCGTCCCCGGTACAAGTGGCAAGGTGGAAAAGAAAACAGTGTGCGTGGAGAGTAGAGCGGGGCGGTATAGACTGCAGTTTAGTTGGGGGTCGATGGAGCTAGGAAACGGTGCGGTGGCCGGCCAGCTACGCGTGCACCGGCCGGTGGATCGTTGGAGCTGAGGTAGCGCCGGGCAGGAGGCGACTAGGCAAGTTGCAGGCGGTTTCGGGCACAGAATCACATACCCGGCCGGGTAGGGTAGGGTAGCTGTTGCTCACTAACTAGCTCACTCCATGTCTTGGCGCTTATGCTTCTATACATCACTCTGACTAGACTAGCCCTGAGATGAGATGAGATGAGATCTATCGCCACTAACGGCCGCAAATTCGCTTTTGTTCCCGTGTATGTATGCGTCTTGGATGGCAACGTGGCCGTACTTGAGTTCGGATCGTAATTGTTTCTATCTATCTAGAGATAACGAAAGCTGCTGGCCTGCCTGTCACTTGAGCTGGAGGGCACCATGCATGCACCGCGGCGGCCTGCAGGCACTACCAATGCCAGCCTCCAATATGCATATGCTTGACGCATCCCCCTCTCAGTCTCACTCTGTTAGACTTCGTATTGTAGCCTGTAAACCATACTTTATTGATATTGGACTTATATATATCATCATTATATATATGTGATAGGCCACCCCTTTAAGGGTTGAGCCAGTTCCCCCAAAACCTACGTTTAACATGGTATCGAGTCTAACCTAGGTCTTCCACCTCCAACCCACCCGCCGTCGCCGCCGCACCAAAATCCTAAACCCTAGGGCTGCCGCCGCCGGCGCCATGACCGCTTCCGCTTCAGGCGCCGCCAGCTCCGGGTCTATTCCCGCGACGCTTGTCGCCCTCCTCAACCTCCCACCTCGCCCCTGGCTCCGTCAGTGCCTCCGTTCTTCGGCACCACCGCCGTCGGCTCCCTGTTTTTAGCGCCGATCCCACCGTCACCGCCCGCAACAGCCTCAGCACCAGTCGCGCCGCTGCCGCCCGCGATGGCCTCCTCTGGATCCTCCTCGACACTCGCCGTCATCCCGCGACCTCGGGGGAGACGCTGCCTGCGGAGCCACCCGCGGCCTCGCTCACGGCACCACCCGCGGCCGTGATCCCGATCGTCCCCGCGCCGCCACCCGCGGCATCGGTCGCGGTCGTGGATCCTGTCGCGGCTCCGCCGCCAATCGTCCCTGCTGCTGGCGCAATCACGCCCACCGGGCCGTTCCACTTCGACAACTTGATCGCCATCCGACTCACGCCGGACAACTACTTGTTCTGGCGCGCCAAGGTCCTACCGCTGCTACGCAGCCGGTCTCTCCTCGGGTTTGTTGATGGTTCGCTACCGTGTCCTCCGCAGGTCATCCCTACCGTCCACGGCCCGGCCATCAACCCGGAACACCGTATGTGGGTGCAGCAGGACCAGGCGATCCTCTCTGCCATCCAGGGTTCCCTCGGCGACGGGGTCGCTGGCCTTTGTCTCTTCGCCGCCACCTCCATGGACACCTGGACGACCCTGGAGCACGCCTTTGCCCAGGTCTCTACCTCCCGCTCGATGGCCATTCGCAGCGAACTCGCCGACATCAAGAAGATGGACTCCTCCGCTACGACCTACTTCAACAAGATGAAGGTGCTGGCGGACACGCTCACCTCTATTGGTCGGCCGCTTAGCGACGAGGAGTTCGCCGACTTCGTCATCAAAGGCCTCGACGCCAACTACGACAATCTTGCCGAGGCCGTCCACAACGCCAAGCCAGCGGTGCCTCCTCACGAGCTCTACTCACGCCTCCTCTTCACCGAGCAACGCGTCGAGGCTCGTCGCTCCTCCGCCACCATCACCGCCCAGCCGGCGGCCTTCTGGGCCTCTCGTGGCCAGCGCCCACCTGCCCCGTCACCTGGCAAGGCAGCCCCGCCCCCTGCATCGACCCTGGGTGGGGGCCCTAACACTAGGGTGGTGTGCCAGCTATGTGGTCGTGAACGCCATGTCGCCTCCAAGTGTCACCGCCGCTTTCAGAGGAGCTTCCTTGGCATCGGCAACGACGGCAAGGGCAACGAGCGCCAGTTTGCCATGGCAGACTTTGGTCCTCCCGCTGCCACCCCGGCTGCCCACATCGTTGCCGCCCCGTCTGCCCACATCGCCGCCAAGGGCAAGGACCCGCGCGTTGAGCAGGGATACACACCATCCTACCCTGTTGATCCAGCCTGGTACATGGACACCGGCGCCACGGATCACATGACGAACGAGCTCAACACACTCTCCACCTACCAGCCCTACTACGGGCACGATCAGGTTCACACCGCCAATGGTGTAGGTATGCCCATCTCTCATATTGGCCAAGCATCTCTTTTAACTAGTCATCCCTCTAGGCAGCTCCATCTTCGTAATGTTTTACGGGTACCCTCGGTAACTCGTAATCTTTTATCTGTCCCTAAGCTCACCCTTGATAATCATGTCCTATGTGAATTTCACCCTTTTAATCTTTTTGTTAAGGATCGAGCAACCCGGGACGTTCTGCTTAGTGGCCGGTTGAGCCAAGGCTTGTACCGTTTGGAGGATCCATCTGCCCCGTGCGTCTTCAGCGGTGTTCGTGTGTCGCCTTCCCAGTGGCACTCTCGCTTTGGTCACCCCGCCACACCCATCGTTCGCCACATAATCCACCGTCGTGAGCTGCCATTAGTGTCTAGCAATAAAGAGATATCCATGTGTGATGCCTGTCAGCAAGGCAAGAGTCATCAGCTACCTTTTGTTTCATCTACTAGAGAAGTAAAGAACCCTCTTGAAATTGTGTTTTCTGATGTGTGGGGTCCGGCACAAACATCTGTTAGTGGTCACAACTATTATGTCAGTTTTGTTGATGCCTATAGTCGCTTCACTTGGCTTTATCTTCTTAAGCGCAAATCTGATGTGTTTGATATATTCATATAGTTTCAATTGCATGTTGAACGTCTACTCAAGCATAAAATTATCCATGTTCAATCAGATTGGGGGGGGGGGCGAATATCGCAACCTCAACACCTTCTTTAATAAGCTTGGGATCTCTCATCGTTTATCATGCCTGCATACACATCAGCAGAATGGCGCTGTTGAGCACAAACATCGCCATATAGTTGAGACCGGACTCACACTTCTTGCTCATGCTTCTGTACCCTTTCGTTTTTGGAGTGATGCTTTTTGCTACCGCATGTTTTCTCATTAACAGATTACCTACGCGTGTTCTTAATATGAAAACTCCGATTGAGCTTCTCTTAGGTGAAACTCCTGACTATACCTTTTTAAGGTGTTCGGGTGTGCCTGCTGGCCTCATCTTCGTCCTTATAATGATCACAAACTTGAGTTTCGCTCCAAAAAGTGTGTGTTCTTAGGGTATAGTTCTCTCCATAAAAGCTACAAGTGTCTCCATGTCCCAACCAATCGAGTCTACATATCTCGGGATGTTGTTTTTGATGAGACCGTCTTCCCCTTTTCTGCCATGCCTCAGTCATCCACCACAACACCTTCTATGCATTCATCTCCTCTTATGCCTGGCCAATTTGAAGATGTTGCATATTCGCCTGTGTTGTTACCTAATCATGGTGCAGGAATTGGACGTGGAGCTCGCCTGGAACTCCTCCCTGACGGACCCGCTACGTCGCCTGTGGTGCACGTCGATCGGCCGGTGCATGCACCGCCTCCCGCCCTCGACCCCGCACCGGGTGCCCATCTCCAACCGTGCCTGGGCCGGAGCCTATGCTGGCTACCATGACCGGGCCAGAGCCTGCGACGGCCTCCTCTAAGCAGTCTCCGTCGCCACCTCCTCGCCCGGACTCTCCTCCATCGTCGCCCTCGCCATCCGCGCGGGCGTCCTTGGTGCCTACTTCGCCCGGGTCTGCAGCGGCTCACACGCCGCCGGGGCCTACGTCGACTGGCCTGCTGTCGCGACGTCACCCGGTTCTTCTTCGCCGGAGTCCCCTGGACCAGCCTCACCTGCTCCGGACATCCCGCCGGCCCCGGTGTTTGCTCCCCCGCGGCGTCCACACACTCGCAGCCGCAGTGGCATTGTTCGTCCCATGGAGCGCACCGATGGCACGGTCACCTATCTTGCTGCTTGCCTGGCTCATGCTGTTGATGATCCAACCGCCGAACCACGCAGTTATCAAGCCGCTATGAGTATTCCACACTGGAGGGCTGCTATGGAACAAGAATATCATGCTCTTATGAAGAATAAGACCTGGACACTTGTTCCCCCTCCGTCTCGCGTCAGCATCATTGATTCAAAGTGGGTGTTCAAGGTGAAGAAACATGCAGATGGTTTCATTGAGCGCTACAAAGCGCGCCTCGTGGCTAAGGGCTTTAAACAGCGTCAGGGCCTGGACTATGAGGATACATTCAGCCGAGTTGTCAAGCCTACCACTATTCGACTTCTTCTGTCTCTAGCAATTTCTCGCGGATGGTCTCTCCGCCAGCTTGATGTGCAGAACGCTTTTCTTCATGGATTGCTTGAAGAAGAGGTTTACATGCGGCAGCCACCTGGATTTGTTGATCACACTCAGCCTCATCATCTCGGTCATCTGACGAAGGCCATATATGGATTGAAGCAGGCTCCCCGTGCCTGGCATGCTCCCCTGGCTTCAGCTCTACGCACTCATGGGTTCATTCCTTCGATGGCTGATACTTCACTGTTTTTCAGCGACCGAGTGTGACCATGTACCTCCTTGTGTATGTGGATGATATTGTCCTGGTGAGCTCATCCCCGACGGCTGCTGATGCTCTTGTGACTGCACTTGGTCGTGATTTTGCAGTTAAGGATTGGGACAACTTCATTTCTTCCTGGGTATTGAGGTCGCTCATCAGTCTCGTGGCAGTTTGGCTCTCACCCAGAAGAAGTACTCTCTTGATCTCTTGCGCCGTGCTGGTATGCTCAAGTGCAAGCCATCGCCTACGCCCATGTCCTCCACTGACACCCTTTCTGCTGCTGATGGTGCTCTTCTCTCTCCTGAGGATGCTACTGAGTACAGGAGTATTGTTGGTGGCCTGCAGTATCTGACGATCACGCGTCCTGATCTCTCCTTTGCGGTTAACAGGGTGTGCCAGTATCTTCATGCTCCCACTGATGTACACTGGTCTGCTGTGAAGCGCATACTGCGTTATGTGCGTCTGCACTGTCTCCTTTGGTCTTCACCTGCGCCCCAGTTCCTCCGGAGTTCTTTCTGCATTCTCTGATGCTGATTGGGCTGGGTGTCCAGATGACAGGCGATCCACGGGGGACATGCTGTGTTCTTGGGTCCTAATCTGATCGCCTGGAGTGCACGCAAGCAAGCCACTGTTTCCCGCAGCAGCACAGAAGCTGAGTACAAGTCGGTTGCCAATGCAACTGCTGAACTTATATGGATTGAGTCCCTACTTCGAGAGCTAGGAGTTGCTCAGCCACATCCTTCGGTCCTTTGGTGTGACAACATCGGTGCTACGTTTCTGTCATCAAACCCGGTGTTCCATGCACTGACTAAACACATTGAGATTGACTATCATTTTGTGAGGGAACGTGTTGCACAGAAGCTACTACAAGTCAGGTTTATCTCTTCAAAAGATCAACTTGCGGACATCTTCACCAAACCTCTACCTTCTCCCATGTTTGAGGTCTGTAGGCGCAATCTCAACCTCCTAGATACTTCAGGAGTGAGTTGAGATTGAGGGAGGGTGTTAGACTTCGTATTGTAGCCCTATTGTGTAAACCATACCTTATTGGTATTGGACTTGTATATCATCATTATATATATGTGATAGGCCACCCCTTTGAGGGTTGAGCCAGTTCACCCAAACCTACGTTTAACACACTCTCAGTTGCACCAGCATGCTTGATCGATCGCCTAGCTCACCTACCTAGCTTGCAAATTGCAATGCTCTCGACCGACCTCCGGTCCCTCTCACTCGCTTCACTTCACTTCATCGAGAATAATACTCCCTATGTTCCTAGTTCCTACATATAAGTCTTTTTAGATATTCAATACCGACTATATACAGAACAAAATGAGTGAATATACACTCTAAATATGTTCATATACATTTGTATGTAGTCCGCATTCAAATCTTTAAAAAGTCTTATATTTAGAGAGATACAAGATGTTTGGGATATTTGAATATAAACTCCATACAAACTGAAATGAGTAAACAAACATACTGAAATGTGTCAACATACATATCCTACTACTACATGCATGCATGCATGCGTACGGCCGGGTCGGCAGCCATGTGGTATTGCCAGTTAGGGCTGGAAAAAAAGCTCGAAGCTCGCGAGCTAAACGAGTAGCTCGTGACTCGGCTCGGATCGACTCGAACTCGAAGAATAACGAGTCGATCCAAGCTTTAGTTTAAGATCGTTTATAAAACAAGTTAAACGAGCCGATCTCACGAGTACTCGTGTAACTCGTTAGGCTCGGTACAAAAGATCATCCAAGCATCATGCGCCCCAGGCACACAACACAACGCCTAGACGTTCAAGGAAATTACAATTGTTTGGTCATTATATGTAACTAACTTGCTGATCATTATGATCATGTATAATTGTTTGTGGTTAATGGTCATGTACATGGTACTGTCTTGATGGTACTACCAATTGTAAGTTAAGATCGTACATGCTTATAATTGTTTGTGAACATTGCACCTGTTTAATATGTACATTTTACATTCCCAAGTAATCATTTTTATCATATTCATAAGGTTTTATGTTCATAGCATTAACGAGCTTAACAAGCTAAACGAGCCAGCTCGCGAGTTAAACGAGTCGAGCCAATCTTGGATTTGAGCTCGTTATAGTAACGAGTCAAGTCGAGCTAGCTCGTTAACGAAACGAGCTTTAGCGAGTCGAGCCGAGCCGGCTCGACTCGGCTCAGATTCCAGCCCTATTGCCAGTTGCTAAATGCGATTGGAGCCACCCACCGTTTTGATTTTTGATGTCGATGCACGCGAGGCTATGATGGGAAATGGCACACAGGGAGGGCACGGCAAGGCGACCAAGTACTAGGATGGATGGTGTGAGAGAGCGCCACTGTCGCATCGTCTGCACATATTGGCCTGCCTGGTCGGCTCGAGACGAGAAACGCGCCTGCACATGTGTGCTGATTGCTGTGCTGAGGCTATTGGGCATCTGGACTTGGATTGATTTGCCGTTCCAGTGGACGTAAAACGGCAACATGGACATCGTGTGATAAGCAATTCAAACTATTTAAAAAGAACGGCAACACGGCGGAATTCGTGACACAAGTTCTTGCCCGCACGTCTGTCTGCTGCGACGGCTTAGGCCTCAGGGCCAGACAGCCAGCAGACTTGGCAATAGCCCTGTTTGGAAGTTCAAAGCATACGTAGCTGGCCAGCTCGATTAAGGGCGCTGTTTGATTAGGGCGTAGGAAGAATACCTACCAAGAATATATGCCCAATGAACCCGTCTGCAAAGTAGTAGTGGTAATTCGGGAGCAATTTTTGAGCAACATCCTTATTCCAAGCAGACAAAGGGCACAAATTTCCTCTCCCTGGCAAATATTGAATGCAGCTCGACAAGAAACAAATCAAATGGACTAGATTTTCAAAAGTGATGTGAATTCTGAAACTTTACTCATTTAGTCGAACTAAAGAGGGTCGGAGCGTACTCCAAATCTGCACACCTACATTCACTTGCCATTCAACACAGCTCAGATTACACTCCGAGATAATTAATCTTGATTAAATACGCCTCACGTCCTTCAGTCAAACAGGGGGGGGGGGGGGGGGGGGGGTTGGGGGGATGGCAGTCTGACAAGCCACATCATGAGAAAACAAACACAAACTGTCCCATAATTTGTATATATATATACACACAACTGCATTGCAGATACATCATCAACCCAAACCCGGGAAGGGTGGGAGCTTGAGCTATTATCACAACAAACACACAACAACAGAAGCTTGAACGGTCTGATGCACCTCCGGAAAAGCAACGGGAAGTCTGTTCTGAATTACACACGTCCAGGACCTTATCCTGCCACAACTGGTAAACACATGGTGCTCCATTCAGAACATGATCGATGGCGCACTGCAACGCAGAGCTCAAATGTTCATCTGTGGCATTCCGTTTGTGCTTGCTAATGCGCCGCTCGTAGTAACATGGCCGCTCCCATTAGCTTCCTCTGTAGGGGCTGTTTGCACAGAATTGCTGTTCACTGACTCCGAGGTTTCAGCTCTAGGATCCCAGCTTGAATGCCTTGAATGCATGCCTGCCCGGCCTTCCACAAGCTCCAGGGAAAGTTCATCTCGGCTAACATCTGGGGATGCATGGGTTAGTCTGCCCTCTTTCTCATCCAACATGCCACCAAGACCTACTTCCAAGTCGCCAACATCGGCTGTCGTCCTGGGTTCATCCCAAGGCGCTGGCTTCTTGCCCATTTCAAGATCTGCAACAGCCTTGCCCATGTTGGGGCTCATGAAATCCCTAGATGAAGATCGTGCTTGTTCTACACCTTGCTCTACTGTGACTCTTGCCCGGAAATTGTTCTTTGAAGGAGGAATAGAGCTGCAGAATATCTCTAGAATGTTGTTCAGAATACCTCTGTTATAGGGGTTAGCCCGCCGATCATAGCGGTATCTGAAATTTTCATAAGTTGTCTACAAAGGAAATGGGTATACGATTAACTATTGAATTGCAAGTACTACGAATAGGAGATGGTTATTAAATAAACCAACGCCTACCTGGTTTGTGCTCATCAGATAGAAATGGAAGACAGACAGACCACCAACAAACCACACACAAAGAAAACAGTAGACAATCAGAACAACTGAGGCTGGTGTCTTTAACATTGCCCTCCCAATTGACAACTGCTCAGCATCACTAATCTTGATTATGTACACCCAACAGAAGGCGAATACGTAGAGGCAGATTAACATGGTGGAGAATACAAACATGTAGAAGAACCGATAATTACGCTGCATCAAATATATGCTTATGATTAGAACCAACTGAGTGAGCAGAAATCCTACAATCAGAAATGTCTGCACAAAGAGCAACCTTGAAATACCTATGAGCACGCCCAAGCAACATGCTTTTGCAAAATAAGGATACATTACAAACTGTTACAAATCTCCAAACTTACCTGCCCAATGCATTGGCCAACCCATGGGCAATGATGATCAAACCGTTCCACGCAGTTATTGCAAATAGAACAGTGTGAGCATCGAGGCGGTCGGTAAAGCAAGCAGGTGTCACAATACTTAACCTTCACATTAATTCCGTTTACAACAACATCCCTTGTCCGAGGCAAACGGAGCGGTGTTTGACCTCTAATATAATTGCTCCCATAGATGCTTTCAGGTGTAGGAGGGTGAGTATTGCGAGGTATTATACCAGGATCTCTACCAGATGTAAGAAGAAGTAGCGTCAAATCCTAGAAAAGGAAAAGAAGCTCAGTTGTGTTTACAAAGAACCATGGCCGGTGCTATGTACGAGACAGTAAACAAAATAAAATAAGTTCACAAATGTAAGACGTTTTGGCAGTTCAATTTATACTGCCAAAACATCTTACATTTGTGAACAGAGGGAGTAGCTTTTTTTTTCTTCTTTTTTTGCTTCTAATCATAAATAATTAAAGAATTGTGATGTACTAGTATGCTTACGTAGACGGTGAAGACAACCACCACTACCATCACTGAGATACCACAGTGATCAGGAAAGTCATTTATGAGGTGTCTTGCGACAAACACACAGAACACCACCACTGGTACAAAGATGAGGGACATAGTGAGAAATATGGATCTCGCATCAGGCCCAAATATAAGCCTCCCTTGCAAGAAGAATTCCTGATAAATGCAAAGGCATGTCATCAACAAAATTCGGCAAATGTGGTCGTAATAAGCAATCATAGCAAACATTAAATGTTTTAAATTCAAAGCAGTCGTACAGCCTAAATAGCGACAAAAGCTTTTCCTGTGAAGTGCTGCAAGCTGTAGACCCTTTGGAGGAGCTTAAGCTTCTATTGAATTTAAGTTGAAGCTCACCTAAACAGTGGCTGATGGCATAGCTGAGCTATCATAAGTTAATAAGCTAAAGAATTTTGTATCTTTCACTAATGACCATTTTGACTATTTAGCTCTACTAGAAAACATAGGTCAATATCAAGCCATATGTACAGAAAAGTGAACAAAATGCAATTTATCGTGATTTCTGAACAATATGACAAAGCTCATGAAAATATTAACATGAACAAGGTCCATCATATCTAAGAGCTAGAAAGAAGTATTGTAAGTGCACTCAATCACGACTCATTCCAAGGATAACAAAAGTATCACAAGACTAAAAATATGCGGAGAAACTAGCAGGCTTGGATGTCAGGAAACAAAATTTTCTAAAATCATCGTTATCAACTTGAACATGTCAACGTTGGTAGCAATTGCAAAGAAATCTTATTATTATTGGTGACATCTTTACACATACAACTCCTTACTTTGCATAGTTTCATTTCACCTATGTACTAATTGAAATCAGTTGCAGCTAAAGCATAGGCATCCTTACATATACTAACTCACAAGGAGTTAGCTGTTCATCATAGAGACAAAGACCAATCATCGAAACTGTGGATAAAATTTTCAACTAAAATCCATCGACTGTACTGCTCAACATATATTTCACCTGAATTTATCCGAATGAAATACCTACTTCACAGATGTATCGTTGTATGATAATGAACAAAAGAAAAACAAAATATCTTTTCCAAATGGAACCAAACTTTCATTTCTCTGGGGTAACAGCCATCACAGAGCGGCAGCCATCCAAGTAACTCACAAGTACCTCCAGTACTGATCATTTATCAATCTCCAATTCACAGTACGAGGTAAACTGGCGACGGGTCAAAAGATAATTTCAGAGTAACAGGTATGAGTTTGCTCTTATTCGAATGCAAACGTTCACATCGCACAAGAGCGAAAACCGACATGACTATCGGAAACCCATTCTGACTAACTCCACAAGAAATTTCTAGTCTAGTTAACGTTAGACACTCTTGAAAGAAAAACTCAATTTCAAGATAGCTAAGCGATCGCATAGAGCGCATCTGTACATCCGTACATCCAGACCGAAATCCCTCCTACGGCGATGGACAAGAGACAGAGGAGGGGAGAAAGAGAGAGAACGTACGTTGTTTCCGGGCCAAACCTGGTAAACCCTAGGCTGCTCGTCGGCGTCTCGGCTGCCATCGGAGCGGGAGGGCCGGGGCACGTACATCCCGCCCGCCGCAGAGGCAGGAAACCCTAGAGCACCCTCCCCCCGACGCGACCTCCGCCCCTACGGCAAATGATGGCCCGTCCTGCCTCGCCTTCCCCGGAGAGAGGTCCGGACGCAACGCCGCCGCACCGAGGTCACCCCGGCGACGAGGGCTGCTGCGGAGGCGGCGGCGCGGACGGAGGCGGGCGCGAGGCGGAAAAAGGAGAGGTGGGAGGGGACGGGGACGATGAGGTCTTCGGGCTCGGCCGGTCGGGTCAGGGCCGGACGACAGGGACGTGGTCGCCCGCCCGCTTTTGACCGGGCGCGCTCGCATCCATGGCGTCTCAAAATGATCTCTGCAGTCGGAGCACGCACGGCCCACAAAAGAGGAACCCGACCACGGAGAGAGTGCTCCAGGCAGGGACAAAAAGTCAAATCGGCCAGCCCATAACCGTTCCCGCGAATTTAATTTGTAAATTGATTAAACTATCTATTGTTTTTATTAAACGAATATTTTGGATTTGTATAAACAAAATCACAGGATTTGGTTCAGCATCTATGATAAACTAGATGACGTCCCAGACCGAGCAGCCGCCTTCGGTTCTTTGGAGCAGGAAAGTATTCGGAAATATTTTCCCGACTCTAAGCATTTATCGGTCAGACAAATCGGAGGGGAAGGTTCCATGTTTGCTATGTTGGGGGCATGTGACAGGTATGTGGGTGGCATATTCGGATTCGTCTTATTTTCTGATCAATTTTCATATATAAATTATTTTCATCCGAGTTATGGTTATCTTCTATGAATTTCCAAAGTTTTAATGAATTTTTGAAATTTTTGGATTTATTTAATTCGAATTTAAAAGGTGGAATCGCTATGGGTACCCATGGGTTGCCTAGCCTAGTGCATGACATTGGGGTCAGGGGGTTTTGTTGACTGTTGACCAGGTCAAGGTTGACTTGTCAACATGGTCAAAGTGGAGGCCATCTCTCATTGCCTTTAGTTTAATTAAATTGTATTTCACTGAGAAGGTCCAACATGTCATTTGCTATTAGGCTAATTAGCAATTTAATCTAACCTAAACTAATTCTAAACAGGGTCGGCCTTACTGGGCAAAACCCAGCCGGCTGGGTACGCACGCATGCAACATAGGGGGCGCCGGCGGCCATGGCACCGGCCAATAGGAAGGGCAGCGCAGTGTGCAGGCGCGGTCGCGGGTAGCAGCAGCGCGACAGGGGACGGTGCACGCGGCCGGACGTGGCCTAGGGCGCGACCAGGGAGGCTTGGCTGGAGCCTGCGGGCGCGTGCAGGAGCTTAGGCAAGCCGCAGGCCGCGGCGAGCAGAGGCGATCGCGGCGGGCAACAGGTGCACGGACACAGACGACACAGTTCGCGGCAGAGTGCGGCTAGGCAAGGTAAGGGCTCGGCCTGCAGGGAGGGACCCCGGGCGCGGGCGCAGGCAACACGAGCGGCTAGCGGGTGATACGTCCATTTTGCATCATGCTTTTATATTGATATTTATTGCATTATGGGCTGTCATTACACATTATATCACAATACTTATGCCTTTTTCTCTTATTTTATAAGATTTACATGAAGAGGGAGAATGCCGGCAGCTGGAATTTTGGACTGGAAAAAAGGCATAAGTATTGTGATATAATGTGTAATGACAGCCCATAATGTGTAAAATAATCCTTTGAGGGGCTTGTTCGGGGTATCTTCACCCCGACCGGAAGAGCAAAGAGTTACTCCTCAACCTACTGCACCTACTGATAATATTTATTATGAAATTCCTTCGGGTATGATAGAGAAACTGCTAGCTAATCCTTATGCAGGAATGTGGATGAAGTTTGTGAATTATTTAAGCTTGCAGGTATGCCCGAGGATGTTGTCAAGACGAAGGTCTTCCCTTTATCTTTGATGGGAAAGGCATTGACATGGTATAGGCTATGTGATGACATTGGATTATGGAACTACAACCGATTGAAATTGGAATTTCATCAGAAGTTTTATCCTATGCATATCGTTCATCGTGATTGGAATTATATATATAAATTTTGGCCTAGTGCAGGAGAAAGTATCGCTCAAGCTTGGGGGAGGCTTAAGTCAATGTTATATTCATGCCCCAATCATGAGCCCTCAAGAGAAATTATTATTCAAAATTTGTATGCTTGGCTTTCTCATAATGATCGATCCATGCTCGATACTTCTTGTACTGGTTCTTTTATGAAGAAGGATATTGAATTCAAATGGGATTTATTGGAAAGAATTAAACGCAACTCTGGAGATTGGGAACTCGACGAAGGTAAGGAGTCAGGTATAAACCTTAAGTTTGATTATGTTAAATCTTTTATGGGTACCGATGCTTTTCGTGATTTTAGCACTAAATATGGACTTGACTCTGAGATAGTAGCTTCTTTCTGTGAATCTTTTGCTACTCATGTTGATCTCCCTAAGGAGAAGTGGTTTAAATATCATCCTCCCATTGAAGTTAAAGTAGTAGAACCTATTAAAGTTGAATAAGAAACCATTACTTATAATGTTGATCCTATTGTTCCTACTTCTTATATTGAGAAACCACCTTTTCCTGTTAGAATAAAGGATCATGCTAAAGCTTCAACTGTGGTTCGTAAGAGTTATACTAGAACACCTACACCCCTGAGCAAATTAAAGTTGAACGTAGTATTGCTATGGTTAAGGATCTCTTGGTCGATAATATTGATGGGCATGTTATTTATTTCTGTGATGAAGCTGCTAGGATTGCTAAACCTGATGCTAAAGATAAACATAGACCTGTGGTTAGCATGCCTGTTGTTTCTGTTAAAATTGGAGATCATTGTTATCATGGTTTATGTGATGTGGGTGCTAGTGTGAGTGCAATTCCTTATTCCTTGTACCGAGAAATTATGAATGATATTGCACCAGCTGAGATAGAAGATATTGATGTTACTATTAAGCTTGCCAATAGAGATACTATTTCGCCAATTGGGATTGTTAGAGATATTGAAGTCTTGTGTGGGAAAATAAAATACCCTACTGATTTTCTTGTTCTTGCTTCCCCACAAGATGCTTTTTGTCCCATTATATTTGGTAGACCTTTCTTGAATATTGTTAATGCTAAGATAGACTGCGAGAAAGATATTGTTACTGTTGGTTTAGGGGATATGTCTCATGATTTTAATTTCTCTAAATTTCGTAGACAACCCCATGCTAAAGAATTGCCTAGTAAGGATGTAATTATTGGTATTGCTTCTATTGCCGTGCCTCTTACTGATCCTTTAGAACAATATTTGCTAGACCATGAAAATGATATGTTTATGAATGAAAGAAGGGAAACAGATGAAATATTCTTTAATCAAGGGCCTATTTTGAAACACAATTTGCCTGTTGAAGTCCTTGGGGATCCTCGTCCACCTAAGGGTGATCCCGTGTTTGAGCTTAAACAATTACCTGATACTTTGAAATATGCTTATCTTGATGAAAAGAAGATATATCCTGTTATTATTAGTGCTAACCTTTCAGAGCATGAAGAAAAGAAATTATTAAAAACTCTCAAGAAGCACCGTGCCGCTATTGGATATACTCTTGATGATCTTAAGGGCATTAGTCCCACTCTATGTCAGCACAAAATTAATTTGGAGCATGATGCTGAACCAGTTGTTGATCACCAATGACGATTAAATCCTAAGATGAAAGAAGTGGTAAGAAATGAAATACTAAAGCTTCTGGAGGCAGGTATAATTTATCCTATTATTGCTGATAGTAAATGGGTAAGTCATGTTCATTGTGTCCCTAAGAAGGGAGGTATTATTGTTGTTCCTAATGATAAGAATGAACTGATTCCACAAAGAATTGTTATAGGTTATAGAATGGTAATTGATTTTCGTAAATTGAATAAAGCTACTAGGAAAGATCATTACCCTCTACATTTTATTGATCAAATGCTAGAAAGACTATCCAAACATACACATTTCTGCTTTCTAGATGGTTATTCTGTTTTTTCTCAAATACCTGTGTCAAAGGATGATCAGGAGAAGACCACTTTTACTTGCCCTTTCAGTACCTTTGCTTATAGACGTATGCTTTTTGGTTTATGCAATGCACCTGCTACCTTTCAAAGATGTATGACTGCTATATTCTCCGATTTTTGTGAAAAGATTGTTGAAGTTTTCATGGATGATTTCTCCGTTTACGGAACTTCTTTTGATGATTGCTTAAGCAACCTTGATCCAGTTTTGCAGAGATGTGAAGAGACTAATCTTGTCTTGAATTGGGAGAAGTGCCACTTTATGGTTAATGAAGGTATTGTCTTGGGGCATAAAATTTCTGAAAGAGGTATTGAAGTTGATAAAGCTATAGTAGATGCTATTGAAAAGATGATGTATCCTAAAGATATCAAAGGTATAAGAAGTTTCCTTGGTCATGCTGGTTTCTATAGGAGGTTTATTAAAGACTTCTCTAAAATTTCTAGGCCTCTCACTAATCTCTTGCAAAAAAATGTTTGTTTTGTTTTTTATGATGATTGTGTAGAAGCGTTTGAAATACTTAAGAAAGCCTTGATTTCTGCACGTATTGTTCAGCCACCTGATTGGAATTTACCCTTTGAAATTATGTGTGATGCTAGTGATTATGCTGCTGGTGCTGTTCTAGGACAAAGAGTTGATAAGAAATTTAATGTTATTCATTATGCTAGTAAAACTCTAGACAGTGCCCAGAGAAATTATGTTACTACCGGAAAAGATTTTTTAGTAGTTGTTTTTGCTTGTGATAAGTTTAGATCTTATATTGTTGATTCCAAAGTAACTGTTCACACTGATCATGTTGCTATTAAATATCTTATGGAAAAGAAAGATGCTAAACCTAGACTTATTAGATGGGTTCTCTTGCTACAAGAATTTGATTTGTGTATTATTTATAGAAAGGGAGCTGAGAACCCCATTGCAGACAACTTGTCTAGGTTAGAAAATGTTCTTGATGACCCACTGCCTATTGATGATAGCTTTCCTGATGAACAATTAGCTATCATAAATGCTTCTCGTAATACTCCATGGTACGCTGATTATGCTAATTACGTTGTTGCTAAATTTATACCACCTAGTTTCACATACCAACAAAAGAAAAAGTTTTCTATGATTTAAGGCATTACTTTTGGGATGATCCACACCTTTGTAAAGAAGGAGTAGATGGTGTGAACCTGAGCATGAACAGGAACATATCCTACACAAGTGCCACTCCGAGGCTTACGGAGGACACCATGCTGGAGATAGAACTGCACACAAGGTATTGCAATCCGTTTTTTATTGGCCCACTCTCTTCAAGGATGCTCGTAAGTTTGTCTTGTCTTGTGATGAATGCCAAAGAATTGGTAATATTAATAGACGTCAGGTAATGCCTATGAATTATTCACTTGTTATCTAACCATTTGATGTTTGGGGTTTTGATTATATGGGACCTTTTCCTTCCTCTAATGGGTATACACATATTTTAGTTGCTGATGATTATGTTACTAAGTGGGTAGAAGCTATTCCAACTAGTAGTGCTGATCATAACACTTCTATTAAGATGCTTAAAGAAGTTATTTTTTCAAGGTTTGGAGTCCCTAGATATTTAATGACTGATGGTGGTTCACATTTTATTCATGGTGCTTTCCGTAAAATGCTTGCTAAGTATGATGTTAACCATAAAATTGCATCTCATAATAGAGAGATTAAATTGATTTTGCAAAAGACTGACAATAGATCTAGAAAGAATTGGTCTAAGAAACTTGATGCATTATGGGCTTATAGAACTGCTTTTAGGAATCCTATGGGTATGTCTCCGTATAAAATGGTTCATGGAAAAGCATGTCACTTACCTCTCAAACAAGAACATAAGGCATATTGGGCTATTAAAGAGCTCAACTATGATTTCAAACTTGCCGGTGAGAAGAGGTTATTTGAAATTAATGAGCTCGCTTGATGAATAGAGAACCCAAGCCTATGAGAATGCCAAGTTGTTTAAAGAAAAGGTTAAAAGATGGCATGACAAGAGAATACAAAAGTGTGAGTTTAATGTAGGTGATCATGTTTTGCTATACAACTCTCGTTTAAGATTTTTTGCAGGAAAGCTTCTCTCTAAATGGGAAGGTCCTTACATTATCGAGGAGGTCTATCGTTCCGGTGCCATAAAAATCAACAACGCCGAAGGCACAAATCCGAAGGTGGTAAACGGTCAAAGAATCAAACATTATATCTCAGGTAATCCCATAAATGTTGAGACCAATATAATTAATACCATAACAACGGAGGAGTACATAAGGGACACTTTCCGTAATGTTTCAGACTCCGAAAAGAATAGGTATGTGGTACATAAGTAAACCGACTCCAAAATGTTTCCGATAGCATTTTTCCTCCGTTTTGGAATATTTAAAAAATTAGGAAAATTAAAAGTAGTCCGAAAGAGACACGAGGCGACCACAAGGGTGGAGGGCGCGCCCCCGACCTTGTGTCCACCTCGTGTGCCCTCCGGACTCCGTTTCTTGCACAATACTTCTTTCGGTCGATAAAAATTCATTATATAATCTCCCGAAGGTTTTGACCACCATACCATGGCAAAATCCCCTGTTTTCGTTTTGAGCTGTTTTCTGCCAGAGTTTCCAAGGCCAGGCATTATGTCGTCCCCCTCCTCCAACAACGTGGATGGCGATGCTTGGTTGATGCAGATGGAACTTAGAAGGGAGGATGCCGAGGGAGCCATGATGGAGGAGGATGAAGGGGATTCGCTTGAGGAACAACCTCCGGCAACGGAGAGGGGTACTCTGGCGGGCATCTCTGCTATTCCAAGTCCTCATCAAGCAATAGGAACCACAAACAACCATGAAAACCAAGAGGTTCTAGAAGGGCTTCCCCCTAGGAGGCCCTTACACAGGTTACATGGCAACAACTTTCATAATTTGGTTCATATTTACGGAGTGGAGAACACCCCCACTGGTACGCGACGGTGCTATACAAACGGTTTTTAACCTCTTTCCGCAACGATATTTGGAACTGTTGCCAAGTGAGTGTGGGCGATAGGGGGTGAGGGAGTCTTGGATTAAGGGGTCCTCGGGCGTCCGGGCTATGGGACGTGGGCCAGACTAATGGGCCATGAAGATACAAGACAAAAGACTTCTTCCCGTGTCCAGATGGGACTCTCCTTCGCGTGGAAGGCAAGCTTGGCGTTCGGATATGAAGATTCCTTCCTCTGTAAACCGACTCTGGACAACCCTAGGCCCCTCCGGTGTCTATATAAAGCAGAGGGTTTAGTCCGTAGAGGCAATCATAATCATACATGCTATACGTCTAGGGTTTAGCCATTACGATCTCGAGGTAGATCAACTCTTGTAAACCCCATATTCATCCAAGATAGTCAAGCAGGAAGTAGGGTATTACCTCCATCGAGAGGGATCGAACCTGGGTAAACATCATGTCCCTGTCTCCTGTTACCTTCGATCCTCAAACGCACAGTTTAGGACCCCTACCCGAGATCTGCCGGTTTTGACACCGACATTGGTGCTTTCATTGAGAATTCCACTGTGTCGTCGTTAGAAGGTTCGATGGCTCCATCAGTCATCTACAACAATACTGCCCTGAGGGAGATCTTTCTCCCCGGCCAGATCTTTGTGTTCGGTGGCTTCGCACTGCGGGCCAACTCGCTTGGCCATCTAGAGCAGATCGATAGCTATGCCCCAGGTCACCAGATTAGTTTTGGAAATCTGGATTATGTCGCTGATATCCGAGGAGACTTGGTCTTCCAAGGGTTCGCGACCCCAACCTTCGCTCTGGCCTTAGATCCGGAGCGCATCACCAGGTTCGAAGACAGGATTCCCGAGCCCGCCGGACTCTCTGCGGCTATTGAGCCTAGTACGGGAGAGTCGGAGGAAGTAGTGTCACTGGCAATCATCTTGAAACCGGACTCTTCCCCGAACACTGGCTCCGAACCCTCGGAGTCAGCACCGTTTGAGCTCGGCCAAGAAGTTTCCTTCCCGCCGTACTCCACGGACTCTCTTCTCCCTGGCGAAACCTCGCCGTTAAGCGAGGCTCTGGACTTAATGCGACCCCTCGTCATTACAGAGGGGCAACGTCCGAACGACGCCTAGCCCGGACTAGGGGCTGAGAGCGGGGAATTGTACGTCCCACCCACCACCCACTTCATAGCCACTGTCGAGGACCTAACCGACATGCTTGACCGTAACTCCGAAGACATCTATGGTATGGACATCGATGCCGGAGACGAACATAGCCAAAACCCGCCACATACCAGACGCCAGGCGGCCACCTCCACATATGACGTATACATGGTAGATACGCCAAAAGAGGATGGCGGTGAAGGCAGTAAGGATCCAATCAAGGACAATAACACTGATAAACCACCAAAGCGGCGGCATCAGCGGCGCCGCTCAAAATCACGCCGCAACAAAGAAAGCAATACCGGAAATGGAGACGATAACACTCCGGAGAATGCCGAAGACCTAGACGCCCCCATTGAACCAACATCCGATCAGGATGATAGGGAGGAGGGGCAGGGTAACCCTAATGAGCCAGTCCGGAACGAGGACTCAGAGGACAGCAATTATATGCCGCCCTCCGAAGACGAAATAAGCCTCGGCGATGAAGACTTCATCGTGCCAGAGGAACCCCTCGAGCAAGAACGCTTTAAGCAACAGCTCATCGCAACCGCGAGGAGCCTGAAAAGGAAGAAGCAACAGCTTCAGGCCGAACATGATACGCTCAATGATAGATGGACTAATGTCCTGGCAGCCGAGGAATACGGCCTCGCACGACCAACCAAAAGCTATCCGAAGCGAAAGTTGTTACCCCAATTCGACGTTGAGGCAAGGGAGCCCATAACATCAGCGCGTAACGCAGCTGATAAACCAGACCGGCCACCGCGTGGACGAAACAGAACGGCTACCCAAGCCGGACACCAGCCTACATTATCCCGCCGTAAAGGCAGGGAGACAGTGGCCCGGGACTACACCTACGACCTATGGCAGGACCTGGACACTAGGGCAGGCCTAACCAGATCAATCTACGGGTCAAGGGGACGTTCCCCAACACGAGAGGAAAACCGCATAGGGACGTCCGCCGAACTCTGTCGCGACGTTGCCCGTTATAGAGGCGCCGCACACCCCCTATGCTTCACCGAGGAGGTAATGGAGCACGAATTCCCAGAAGGGTTTAAACCTATGAATATCGAATCATATGATGGAACAACCAACCCCGTGGCATGGATTGAGGATTTTCTTCTCCATATCCACATGGCCCGTGGCGATGATCTACATGCCATCAAATACCTCCCACTAAAATTAAAGGGACCAGCCCGGCACTGGCTGAACATCCTCCTAGAAAACTCCATTGGCAACTAGGAAGACTTGGAAGACGCCTTTTGCGACAACTTCCCAGGTACATATGTCCGGCCTCCGGACGCCGATGACCTCAGTCACATCATCCATCAGCTCGGAGAGTTAGCCAGGAAACTCTGGACTAGGTTCTTAATTAAAAAGAACCAAATTGTCGACTGTCCGGACGCAGAAGTCCTCGCGGCCTTTAAACATAGCGTCCGAGATGAGTGGCTGGCCCGTGACCTCGGCCAAGAAAAACCGAAGTCCATGGCAGCTCTTACCGCACTGATGACCCGCTTTTGCGCGGGAGAAGATAGCTGGCTTTCTCGTCGAAGCAATAGCACCGGCGATCCTGGCACCTCCGAAGCCAGGGAAGGCAACGGCAAGCCACGACGTAATAAAAACAAGCGTTGAAACAATAATGCAGGAACCCAAGACACGGCGGTCAACGCCAGATTCAGTGGCTCCAAATCCAGTCAACGGAAGAAGCCATTCAAGGAAAACAGAGATGGTCCATCCAGTTTAGACAATATACTGGACCGGCCCTGTCAGATTCATGGCAGCCCTGACAAAACCGCCAATCATACCAACAGAAATTGTTGGGTTTTCAAACAAGCCGACAAGCTCAATGCCGAACACAAAGCGAAGGGGCTGCCTAGTGACAGCGAAGACGAAGAGACTCGCCAACCGAACACCGGGGGACAGAAGCAATTTCCCCCCGAAGTAAAGACAATAAACATGATGTATGTGACGCATATCCCTAAAAGGGAATGCAAGCACGCACTACGAGACGTCTACGCCATAAAGCCGATCGCGCCAAAATTTAACCCATGGGCGGCCTGCTCGATCACTTTTGATCGCAAGGACCACCCAACGAGTATCCGTCACGGAGGTTCGGCAGCTCTGGTCCTCAATCCAATTATCGATGGATTCCATCTCACACGAGTCCTTATGGATGGTGGCAATAGCCTTAATTTACTCTATCAAGACACTGTTCGCAAGATGGGTATTGATCCCTCAAGGATCAAGCCCACCACAACTACCTTCAAGGGAGTAATACCTGACGTAGAAGCTCACGACACGGGCTCAATCACAATGGAAGTCATCTTCGGTTCGCCGAACAACTTTTGAAGCGAAGACTTGATCTTCGATATTGTCCCGTTCTGTAGTGGCTACCATGCACTACTCGGGCGGACCGCTTTTGCTCGTTTCAATGTGGTCCCACACTAGGCCTATCGAAAGCTTAAGATGCCCGGTCCACGCGGCATCATCACGATCAACGGAAACATGGAACACTCCCTCCGTACTGAGGAGCATGCCGCGGCAATCGCAGCTAAAGTACAAAGCAGCCCTGTCAAGCCGCATATCTCATCGGCCATTAAGCCGCCGGCCTCTATTACACAGGTCCGGCCAATTTTACAGCTGGATTAGCAGTTCCGCCTCCGTCGTTCGCCACATATACCTGTGAAGTTCGTATCGTGCATGCATAATTATGCACTTAAAATACCTTGGTCATCGGCGGAGGCACAATACGGACAGGCCTACAATACGGTTCGCCCTCCTACAACCTTCTTCTCTTTTCTAACTATATCTTATCTTTTGCCATAGGTGATTCAAAGCCAGTTCATCCTACGGACCTACAAGGACTCTTTCCAAGCTCGGTTCCGTACAAATAACCAAAGATTACTCCTTTTAGGGAATCCTTTTCGCTGAGGCAAAGGCAGCACAGACGTGCGACAGGAGGTCCAAAAGATTTTTTGTAGACTAAACACTCTATTTAAAACCTGTATAGAGCCTTTTCCCTCAGCCTTCGACCCCTGGCATGTAAAATGGCCCGGGTAGTGGTGTTATAATTTGTAAGATTACGTTCGACGTATCAATCAGATTCCAGTGAACATAATCCGTCTTCAGTACTTGCTTTTCCTCATAGAACTGTATTTTGCTTCTTCGGTTGTTTCACGCACACACCTCGGCACAAATCGCCAGGGGCTCGATACGGCAACATATTGGTTGCCGAAAAGTCCGAACAGCTCTACAGCATACTTCGGCGTCACGAGTTTGGCATTATATGCATCAGCTCTGAATCATGTCTTTGGTCAATAGTTGGGTTGCCCGTCTCCTGTGCTTACTACCTTACGTTCCATCCTATCGGCTAGGGTAGTAAAGGGAGAACTACTGCGATTGTGTTCCCGGTTCACCTGGTTAAACACCTGAGTAGAGAACGCCGAAAACTGATTGTCATGATGCGGTGAGAGCTGGTCAACCACTCGGCGACTTATTAGAATCTTTTGCGATTTCTTCCGTATAACACGAAGGACCGTTTTCTGGTCACCTATGTAACGCACCCGTATTCGGATAACCGCGTACATACCAGGGGCTACATCATTGTCCCACTGTCAAACTCCTATGGCTAAGTGAAAGTGTTAAAGCCCTATAGTCCGATTGCCTAGTTCGCCGCTCTGACACCTCCTTTATGGACCAAGACGTTGGGTCAAGTGTGATCAGGTGCTATTCCGAACACCCTTGTATTATATGCGAGGGGGCCGAAGCCGACGACTGGCAAACTTTCAGATTATAAAAAACGGCCGCACAGGAGGAAATAACTTTCAGGCAAAGGCATAAATATTACACAGCCTTAATGTATCATATTATTGTTCTCACAATTCAGGTACATTTATTCGAACATAATATCCTTCGAGCACTCACCCTCTATCAAGCGAGCGCCCTCTAGGACGTCTTCCAAATAATGCTCCGGCGTGCGATGGTCCTTGCCTCTGAGCGGGCCCTTAACTGCAACATCGGTGGCCTTCATCTTTGCCCAGTACATCTTGACGCGGGCGAAGGCCATCCGGGCACCTTCTATGCATGTCGACCGCTTAACGGCGTCGATATGCGGCACTGCATCGACAAGTCGCTGCACCAAACCAAAATAGCTGTTCGGAATGGGTTCAGCCGGCCATAGCTGGACCACGACGTCCTTCATGGCAGCTCTGGACATCTTGTGGAGCTCAGCCCACTGGGCCATATGTTCGTTCAGCAACGCCGGATGTCTGGCATGTTGAATTGTGACCAGAAAAGCTTCTCCGCAGTGCGTCCTTCCTGCGCTTCAAAGAACTGCGCTGCATCGAAGACACTCTTCGACAAGTCCAAGAACGTGTCTGAACTCCATAATTGATTAAGCAGAGCATACTCCGGGTCACCGAATTTAGTCTGTAAAAGAAAGGGCTTACCAGCCGCTATCTCTCCAGCTTGTCGGATCTCCTCTCGAGCCGCTCTAGACTCGGACCGTGCTTCTCTCGCCTCTTGTAAGGCCTTGTCAAGTTCGGCTGCCTTGGCTTTGTTATCCTCCTCGAGTAATTTGCATTTTCCAGTGGCATCCTTTAGCTCTCGCTCTATGGTAGATATTCTCTCCTCGCACTGACGCCGAGTGGCCTGCTCGGCCTTTAAATCTGCAGCCGCCTTCTTGGCAGCCGCATTGCTCACCCTAGCCTGCTCCTTGGCCCGAGCAAGTGCTACCTCTTGAGCATGCGTTGGTTTTCCCTTGAAGAGGAAAGGGTGATGCAGCAAAGTAGCGTAAGTATTTCCATCAGTTTTTGAGAACCAAGGTATCAATCCAGTAGGAGACTACACGCAAATCCTAGTACCTGCACAAACAATTAAGAACCTTGCAACCAATGCGATAAAGGGGTTGTCAATCCCTTCACAACCACTTGCAAAAGTGAGATCTGATAGAGATAATAAGATAAATATTTTTGGTATCTTTGTTGTATAGAATGAAAAGTAAAGATTGCAAAATAAACGGCGACAGAAATAGCTAGTGAACGGGAGATTAATAAGACGGAAAATAGACCTGGGGGCCATAGGTTTCACTAGTGGCTTCTCTCAAGATAGCATATTTCATGGCGGGTGAACAAATTACTGTCTAGCAATTGATAGAAAAGCGCATAGTTATGAGAATATCTAGGCATGATCATGAACATAGGCATCACGTCCATGTCAAGTAGACCGAAACGATTCTGCATCTACTATTACTCCACACATCGACCGTTATGCAGCATGCATCTAGAGTATTAAGTTCATAAGAACAGAGTAACGCATTAGGCAAGATGACATGATGTAGAGGGATAAACTCAAGCAATATGATATAAACCCCATCTTTTTATCCTTGATGGCAACAATACAATACGTGCCTTGCTGCCCCTACTGTCACTGGGAAAGGACACCGCAAGATTGAACCCAAAGCTAAGCACTTCTCCCACTGCAAGAAAGATCAATCTAGTAGGCCAAACCAAACTGATAATTCGAAGAGACTTGCAAAGATATCAAATCATGCATATAGGAATTCAGAGAAGAATCAAATATTGTTCATAGATAATCTTGATCATAAACCCGCAATTCATCGGATCTCGACAAACACACCGCAAAAAGTATTACATTGAATAGATCTCCAAGAAGATCGAGGAGAACTTTGTATTGAGATCCAAAAAGAGAGAAGAAGCCATCTAGCTAATAACTATGGACCCGAAGGTCTGTGGTAAACTACTCACACATCATCGGAGAGGCTATGGTGTTGATGTAGAAGCCCTCCGTGATTGATTCCCCCTCCGGCGGAGCACCGGAAAAGGCCCCAAGATGGGATCTCATGGGTACAGAAGGTTGCAGCGGTGGAAATAGGGTTTTGTGGTGCTCCTCGATGTTTTCAGGGTATATGAGTATATATAGACGAAAGAAGTAGGTCAGTGAAGCTGCAAGGGGCCCACGAGGGTGGGGGGCGCGCCTACCCCTGGGTGCGCCTCCCTGCCTTGTGGCTTCCTCGCTGCTTACTTGATGTCCACTCCAAGTCTCGTGGATTGCGTTTGTTCCAAAATCGATCCTCACGAAGGGTTCATTCCGTTTGGATTCCGTTTGATATTCCTTTTCTACAAAACACTGAAATAGGCAAAAAAACAGCAATTTGCACTGGGCCTTCGGTTAATAGGTTAGTCCCAAAAATAATATAAAAAGGTATAATAAAGCCCATTAAAGATCCAAAACAGATAATATAATAGCATGGAACAATAAAAAATTATAGATACGTTGGAGACTTATCAGCAAGCTCAGCCCGAAGGGTCTCAACCGCGGCAGGACCATCTAAAGTTATGCATGTCACAGTGTATAATTTTCAGCTTCGTGCTCATACTATTATACATGCATAAGCGGACTGTCCCAAAACATACCTAGTGCCTCGTCGAGCCGCCTGTTAATAAGAGTAATGTCCTCATCCGCTAACTCAAGTCTCTGCTTTAGATCTGCAGCTTCCGCAGGATGGGCGGTCGCCATTGACATAACAACCTGTTTTCAAATTAATTATGTTACTTCCTGAGCATATCTTTTTGATCCTCTGATCGCCTCCCTGTGGAAGCCGGCCAGAGTCTCAGGGGCTACTATCTATACACAGGCGCATTTTGCATGTAAAGGGCGGTTAAGATATTACATTGCATACCTCGAAGCCTCTTAGCAGGCCCGTGAAGGCTTCATTCAATCCGCTCCTTGCGGACAAAATCCTCTCAACTACCGTACCCATTAAGGTACGACGTTCCTCTGAGATGGACGCACTTTGCAACGTGCCCATCAGAATATCCGGCACCTCCAGATTCCTGGAGGCCGCTGCGGGAGTACGGACTCCCTTCAAAGGGGTAAGCCTACTCGACCCTAGAGTCATCTTCGGCTGAAGACCGGATAGTTCGGGGCCCTCACTTTTGTTCCCCGTGGGTGCTGCGCCCCCTGGACCATTGACGACCGAAGTATCACCATCGGGCGCTGTCTTCATTGTCCCCCGCGCCACTTGATGATCAGGGGAGATCCTCCGGGATGACACCTCGAAGTCGTCCGCCCTAAGGGGCGAGGAAGCATGTGGAGGCGTCTCGCTTTCCATCATCTCCGGAGGCAAGTCATCCGATGAGGAGGACTGTTGAGGAAGATAGCGGGCCGGACTGCAAACATATAGTTTAGATGTTACCCTTGCAACCCGAAAAGAACGGGATATGTCTAGAGCATCCTTGTTCACTTACGATTCGTCAAGGGGCTTGTCCCTAGAGAGGATAACATCGGCTTCCGAACCCGAACCATCTGACAGGGATATCTTCCCTCTCTTGGGTGCCCCCACCTCCAAGTCTTTGGAGGCAGTCCTTTTCTTCCCGTGGGGAGAAGGGATATCGCCTTCCTCTTCCCCTTCGTCTTCATCTTCGGAAGAGGGAGCTTCAGTCCCCCCGGACGTAGCGTCCAGTATACCTTTAGGGTGGAGGCCACCTTCAGCCTTTTTGCCCTTCTTCTTGTCCTCCTTCGCCGGCACTTGATACGGCGCCGGAGCCAGCATCCTCGTCAACACAGGATCGGCTGAGTCTTCGGGAAGTGGAGCCGAACACCTAATTCGCTCCGCCTTCTTTATCCAGCCCTGGTCAAAGATAGGTTTCTCAGTACATCGTTATGGGATAATCAACCAAGTTGCGTTCAGAAGTTGGGTGCTTACCGGGGTTTCCAGATGGTTGCAGTCAAGGCCGATGTCCTCGGTTGTGTCCGGCCACTGCTTCCGAGTCTTGAAGAATAGTTACCACATCCCTCTGTGCGTGGTGCCGAAGAATTGCTGAAGGGTCTGTGGTCCTTCCGGATTGAACTCCCACATGCGGAGAGGCCGTCGTTGGCACGGGAGGATCCGGCGGACTAGCATCACCTGGATCACGTTAATAAGGTCGGTGTCCTTTTTGAGGATGCTCTGGATACGACTTTGCAGCATCTGCAGTTCATCAGTTGATCCCTAGTCTAGCCCCTTATTAATCCATGATGCGAGCCGCAATGGAGGGCCAGATCAGAACGCAGGGGTGGCTGCCCATTTGGTACCGCGGGGTTCGGTGATATAGAACCACTCCTGCCGCCATAAGTTGGAGGTTTCCGTGAAGGTACCTTTTGGCCAGATAGTATTGGCGAGCTTACTCACCATAGCACCGCCGCACTCCGCCTGCTCCCCGTCGACTACCTACGGCTTCACATTGAAGGTCTTGAGCCATAGGCCGAAGTGTGGGGGGATGCGGAGAAAAGCTTCACACATGACGATAAACCCCGAGATGTGAAGAAAGGAGTCTGGAGCTAGATCGTGAAAATCTAGCCCATAATAGAACATAAGGCCACAGACGAAGGGGTGGAGAGCGAACCCTAGCCCAGGGAGGAAGTGAGAGATGAATACAAGCCTCTCGCCAGATTTTGGTGTAGGGATAACCTGCCCCTTAGCAGGAATCCTGTGGGGGATTTCCGCAGTCAGGTACCTCGCCTCCCGGAGCTTCGCGATATCTTCCTCGGTGACCGAGGAGGCCGCCCACCTGCCTTGAGAGCTAGATCCGGGCATAACTAGAAGGCTTGGTAGCAATGAAAGAAATCGAGACCTGGGCGCTGGAGCTTGAAGCTGGAAAGGCTGAGGAAGAGGTAGGCGTGGGGGAGAAGGACGGGTCGGTGTCCCTTTATAAAGGCGATAGATATCGAACGCCTCCTCACGGGCCTTAAAGCTTGCCTATTCCCAAGGGATCGTGCAGACGACATGGTTGGATTACCCACGCCCATATTGATAAGAATCCTGTGATAAGGGGGCACGATCTCTGCTCTAGCAAGATGTGCCAATAAAGACCGCGTCTCATAACCTAGAGCGAGAGGCTGAAAGACGGTTCGAAATAATAACCAGGCAGGGGACATAACGTCTCGCCACAAAAGTTGTCAGTAAATGGGACTTGTTAAATATTATACCCCGTTGTGGTTGTGTGTGGTGTCTGTTTCGCAGAGCCGGACACGTTTTCTGTGTTCGAAGGACTACTTTGAAGTACTCGCAGGAGGAAACCGACTTGCAATGCCGAAGACAATCTGCGCACCGGACACATCATCATTGAAGCCTGGTTGAGGCGCTATTGAGGGAGTCCTGGATTAAGGGGTCCTCGGGCGTCCGGGCTATGGGACATGGGCCGGACTAATGGGCCATGAAGATACAAGACAGAAGACTTCTTCCCGTGTCCGGATGGGACTCTCCTTCGCGTGGAAGGCAAGCTTGGCGTTCGGATATGAAGATTCCTTCCTCTGTAAACCGACTCTGGACAACCCTAGGCCCCTCCGGTGTATATAAACCGGAGGGTTTAGTCCGTAGAGGCAATCATAATCATATAGGCTAGACATCTATGGTTTAGCCATTACGATCTCGAGGTAGATCAACTCTTGTAAACCCCATATTCATCCAAGATAATCAAGTAGGAAGTAGGGTATTACCTCCATCGAGAGGGCCCGAACCTGGGTAAACATCGTGACCCTGTCTCCTATTACTTTTGATCCTCAGACGCACAGTTTGGGACCCCCTACCCGAGATCTGCCGGTTTTGACACCGATAGGGGGGTCCTTCCCACATGACCCAGAAATCGTCGGGGATAGGCCCTCCTGGGACACAGGCTGGGGCCGTGTGCGATTGGGCGAGGCATGGAAACCCAATCATTTCCGTTCGTATGTACATCCCACACGGTGAATCCCAGAAAAACATTTCCGTTCGTATGTATATCACACACAGCCAATCCAAGGAATACATTTCCGTTCTTATGTACATCCCACACAGTCAATCCAGGGAAAACGTTTCCGTTCATATGTACATCCCACACAGTTTTATGTATACACTCGTGTGTGAAAGGTGTAAGTATCACACACGCTCTGCCTTGGTTAACTGTTTGCTTTTATGAACTACATCATACACGATTTGATGTAGAAAGCTGTGTGGCATTGGGCTATCCATCACAAGCGCTTTTACTGCGAGAACCGTTTGCAAAGTTCCATGTATTTTTTCTCTTTTTACATCGCACATGCTGTTTTCTTTCTAACCGTGTGCCCATTATTTTATTAGCTCCTGTATATTTTTATTTTTGCTTGTAATTCATTATTCGAATTGGAAATTTTGAAATATGAAACGTGCAATTTAAATTCTCAGAACAATGGTTCAACAACGAATCCATAAAAAAATTGCTAGTACAATATGTTCAGTAATTACAGGATTAGGCAGCAATTAACTATGATGAACCACAATATTTAAAGGCGGTAAAGGTGAAGAGACAAGTGTAAATCATTTTGACTGCCGACGGTGTTGAAGAAGTGGAATGCCCATAATGTGCCTTCCTGCATGCAATAGGCACGAACCACTTTTGTCCAACCCCTTGTGACGATCGCCCGCCCATCCTTCACCGCCTTCAGGAAGACTTCTAGAGCATTATCATGGTAGCATGAATTATATACTTTAACCTTAGTTGCCTCCACTACGGTCATGTAGTTTGCAAGGTAATCATCAGTAAATCGCTTCGGAAACCACTGAAAAGAAAAAAAATTAGATACTAAGGTCTAACAGAGTAACTTGTTGTGGGCAGGGGAAAAGGCAACACATTACTTACCATCCTAAAGTTCACTGTTGTCTTGGACAAAGTGTAAATAAAGAGCTTAATTCCAATCACCCGTTTGTTTCGCCTAACAATCTTTCTTAGTTTCCTCACTTGACGCTTGTTCATGAATATCTCATTTCCCCATACACAAAAGGGATCGAAGCGTGTATCAGTACCGCTCATATATTTCCTACAAGCAACCAGTAAATGTTAGAAGCTAAACTGAGATTGTACAAATGATGTAGAATACAACTACCTATGTTCCTAAGTACAAGTATTTTTTTTGAGATTTCAATATGAACTACATACGAATGTATATAGAATTATAGATATAGTTTAGATTAGAATCTAGATTCACTCATTTTGCTCCTTATGTAGTCTATATTGGAATCTCTAAAAATACTTATATTTAGGAATAGATGGTGTACAAGACATGGGATGCAGCTAACCTCAACGGCAAACAACAACATCGCCCATTGTAGCCCTGTGTAAGTACATGGAAAGCCAATGTTAACTACAATAGGGTTAAGATCCACCAAAAATAGCAAATGGTAATAAAACAACAGCATCTGTAGTGATATCTTCATTGCGAAAGAGTAGCACGGTAGCAAAGGGAAGGATTAAAAAATGGATACAACTGTTAATTGCAACAGGCTTAACAACATCCTAATTCATGTTCTGTAAGTTTGTAGCCATTGAAATACAACTCTTTAAAAATGGATACAACTGTTAATTGCAACAGGCTTAATGGCCATTGAAACCGGTACTGATAAAAATGCAATTGGCAGAGTTAAACATCACAGGGCAGGTGCTGCCAGAGCAGATAATGACCCAGTTGTCTATAAAAAGGTAGGGAAAATAGCTAAAATGTGTTAGGAATGTTTACTACAACATGCTTAATACATCGACCGTACAAAACATAGCCATTAATTGCAACTAGTATTGGTAAGATTGAACTGGTGAGTACATACTTGGTAAGCCCTGAGAGGTGGTTGCTGGGGCACTTCATCTTGGACAGAGCCTGCCCAAAGTTAGCGGCGGGAAGGCGAGCTGTTCCTCCGGGTCGAAGCATGGATCAGTGCCACTGACATGTGTACCTACAGGCAACCAGTAAATGGTAGAAGTTAAACTGCAATTGCACAAATGATGTGAAATACTGTAAGACATGGGATGTAGCTAACCTCGAAGGCAAACAACAGCATCGTCTGTTATGACCCTGCGTAAGTACATGGACATGCATGTTAAGTACAACAGGGTTAGCATCCACAAAAAATAGCAAATTGGGAAACATCTCTAGTATATATTCATTGGGTAGCAAATGGACAGATTACAAATGGATACAACTGTTAATTGCAACAGGCTTAACAGCATCCTAAGTCATGTTCTGTAAGTTTGTAGCCATTGAAATACAACTATTTGAAAATGGATTCAACTGTTAATTGCAACAGGCTTAATAGACATTGAAACCGGTACTGATAACAATGCAATTGGCATAGTTAAACATCACAAGGCAGGTGCTGCCAGAGCAGAGAATGGCCCAGATGTCTATAAAAAGGTAGGGAAAGTAGCAAAAACGTGTTAGGCATGTTTACTAGAACATTCTTAATACATCGACCATACAGAACATAGCCATTAGTTGCAACTGGTATTGGTAAGATTGAACTGGTGAGTGCATACTTGGTAAGTCCAGAGAGGTAGTTGCTGGGGCACTTCATCTTGGCCAGAGCCCGCCCAAAGTCAGCGACGACGGAGGCGAGTTGTTTCTCCGGGTCGAAGCGTGGATCAGTGCCACTGACATGTGTACCTACAGGCAACCAGTAAATGGTAGAAGTTAAACTGCAATTGCACAAATGATGTGAAATACTGTAAGACATGGGATGCAGATAACCTCGACGGCAAACAACAGCATCGGCCGTTATGACCCTGCGTAAGTACATGGACATGCATGTTAAGTACAACAGGGTTAGCATCCACTAAAAATAGCAAATGGGCATCATCTCTAGTGATATCCTGAGTCATGTATTGTAAGTTTGTTGCTGGTATTGGTGAAATTGAGCTGCACACGGTAATATTTGGACATCACGCAGTGTGCAGTACTGAAATAAACAAGGCACGAACATGCTTAATACATCAATCATACAAATCATAGCCGTTGCAAGTGGTATTGGTAAGATTTAGCTGGTCAGATCTTACCTGTTAAGTCCTGGGGGGGGGGGGCACATCATCTGGGCCAGAGCCTGCATCATGTCGGCGGTGGCGGCGGAGGCGAGGTGTTCCTCCGGGTCAACACGCACAGTGGCCATCGTGCCATGGACCGCCATCAGCTCCTGGCGGTGGGGATTTGGAGGCATGAGGATGTTTCGCAGGTGCCATTTAAGCAATCAGGCCGGGGCCGTGATAGAGATCGGTGGGTTACCTGACTGGATCCGAGCAGATCATAGATGTGGTTGAAGCTGTGGTTGCGGCGGAGGCGGTTTGAGATGCCGGTAGGGGGAGGCGCGAGGGGGGGGGATACTCTGGGTGGGCATGTGGTTGGAGGAATAACTTCTGAAATCGCGCGCCTAATGAAAATTTCGCTGCGAAACTTGAAACTTGGGCGGGGGAAACACACAACATAAACGAAGTGCGTAAAATACTCGTGTGCGAGAAAAAAGAAAGTTGGCAGATCCCATCTCCAAAAAAATGTACACGTGTAGTTGATTTTTTTGGTCAATGGTACGCCTGGTTTATAGGAAACATCGCATAGGTAACTGACTTATGGATCATTAACACAAAAAAATGCAAACATGTACGACATAGAAACCGTGTGTTTTGTGATCTTCTAATGATTAACGCAAAAAAACGCACACGGGCACACATGCTAATCAACGCTCAAAGCCCTCAAAGGATGCTCTTACCGACATTGTACGTTAATACTACAAACTTAAAGTACTACTGGTAAGTTGCTCTAATACTACAAACTTAAACTACTTCTCACATGCTGCCATCGGGGCATGCTGGCCAGACGCCGATGTTCTCCTTCCCGGCGTTGTAGGCGGCAGCCCACCGTGCTTCGATCTCCGCCAAGCTCTCCTCACCACGGCATGCTGCCTCTTTTTTCTTGCGGCGGCAGGACTCTCTTTTCTTGACGGCTTTCTGCCTTTTCCACTCCTTTTGTGTGGCTTTGGCCGCCTCTAGATCCACCACCCATTCGGCCATGGCAGCCTTGAAGTCCGCCCATGTAACTGTCTGGCCGCTAGCGGCGATAAACTCGGCGCGGCGAGACGTCATCGCTTCCTTACCATGTGTGCGGTCACGGGCGGTGAGGAACGCGGTGCGGCGGGATGCCATCGCTTCCTTACCAGTTACTGTGCACCGCAGTGCCATGGATGGCGCCTGGAGAGAGCTCTAGGACAGAGGGGCCGGGCAGCCGTACAGTGCGGTGGTATTCAAGAGCTCAACGACAAACGACAATAGAAATTTGGCTTCCCTTACAATTTTGCTCGTTCATTATCGCACACGGTTCTTCTCCGTCGCTTCCGGAAACAGTGTGCATTGAGCCTATTGTATGTTGCGTTATGATTGGCCGGAACCCCAGCCACGCGGATCGCGTGTGCGCACTGTAGGATGCGCCGCAATCGAACGACAATCCACGTCCCTCACATCACACCCGTGCACCTATAGCTGGATTGGATTTATATGTGCTAAATGCCTAGAAAATGCACATAATCCCCTAAATATGGTAAATGAGCCCGGAAAAATGCCAAAATTGAACACGGTGATTTTCAGGGTGTATGTTCATCATAGAAAAAAAATCCAGGGCAAAGAATGAAGAAAATTTGGATTCCCCTTCAATCTTGGTGATTTCCCTCTCGAAAGCATGGAACTTCCTCGGTGATGGTTCGATTTATGAAGGGCGTGCATGATGACATAAGCCAAACCTTCTCAAATTTTTACCAGAGCATGGTGAGGTCATACCATGGCACACCATGCCAGGCGTCATGTTCTCAAGCATTTATTTCATTTTTTATAGTTGAAAACCCAATAAACAAACGTTTGTGGTTGACTATTGCCACACATTTCATCGAAATATCTGTCCCTTCCTTGTAAAATGCATGAGAATTTACTAAATGGCACGAGCATGGTTTTCCAGGCCGTTCTTGTTCACCCTTTCATGCACCGATTGTTTGAACTTGAATTATGTGCATTAATGCCTAGGAAATGCACACAATCCTCTAAATATGGCAAATGAACCCGGAAACGTGCCAAATTTGAACACGGTGATTTGAAGGTTGTATGTTCATCGTAGAAAAAACTCGTGGACAAAGGACAAAGGAAATTTGGGCCCCCTTCAATCTTGGTGATTTCCCCCTCGAAACCATGAAACTTCCTCGGTGATGGTTCGATTTATGAACGGCGTGCATCACGACATAAGCAAAACATTTTCCAATTTTTACCAAGGCATGGTGAGGCCATACCATGGCACCATGCCAGGCGTCATGTTTTCCAACCATGTGTTTCATTTTTTGTATAGTTATTAACCCAGTAAACGACGCGTTTATGGTTGACTATTGCCACACATTTCCATGAAATATTTCTTCATTCCTTGTAATAGGCATGAAAATGTACTAAATAACATGAGCATGGTTTTCCAGACCGTTCTTGTGCACCTTTTCATGCACCGATTATTCGAATTTGAATTATGTCCATTAATGCCTAGAAAATGCACATAATCCCATAAATATGGTAAATGAGCCCGAAAAAATGTCAAATTTGAACACGTTGCATTTGTGGCGGTATGTTGATCGTTGGAAAAAAACTGAATGACAAACTAGGACGAAAATTTGGATTCCCCTTCAAGCTTGGGGATTTCCTTCTCGAAAGCATGGAACTTCCTCGGTGATGGTTCGATTTATGAAGGGTGTGCATGAAGACATAAGCCAAACCTTCTCAAATTTTTACCATGGCATGGTGAGGTCATACCATGGCACCATGCCAGGCGTCATGTTTTTCAAGCATTTATTTCATTTTTTCTATTGTTTAAAACCCAACAAACAAACATTTGTGGTTGACTATTGCCACACATTTCAATCGAAATATCTGTCCATTCCTTGTAAAAGGCATGAGAATTTACTAAATGGCACGAGCATGGTTTTCCAGGCCGTTCTTGTGCACCCTTTCATGCACCGATTGTTTGAACTTGAATTATGTGCATTAATGCCTAGGAAATGCACATAATCCCCTAAATATGGCAAATGAACCCAGAAAAGTGCCAAATTTGAACACGGTGATTTGCAGGCTGTATGTTCATCATAGAAAAAACTCGTGGACAAAGGACAAAGGAAATTTGGATCCCCCTTCAATCTTGGTGATTTCCCCCTGAAATCATGAAACTTCCTCGGTGATGGTTCGATTTATGAAAGGCGTGCATGACGACATTTTTACCAGGTCACGGTGAGGCCATACCATGGCACCACACCAGGCGTCATGTTTTCCAAGCATGTATTTCATTTTTGTATAGTTGTTAACTTAGTAAACGACGCATTTATGGTTGACTATTGCCACACATTTCCTTGAAATATCTGCCCATTCCTTGTAAAAGGCATGAGAATGTACTAAATAGCACAATCATGGTTTTCCAGACAGTTCTTGTGCACCTTTTCATGCACCGATTGTTCGAATTTGAATTATGTGCATAATTAATGCCTAGAAAATGCACATAATCCCCTAAATATGGTAAATGAGTTCGGAAAAATGTCAAATTTGAAGTTGAGGCGGTATGTTGATCGTTGGAAAAAAACTGAATGACAAACTAGGACGGAAATTTGGATTCCCTTCAATCCTGGTGATTTCCCTCTCGTAAGCATTGAACTTCCTCGGTGATGGTTCGATTTATGAAGGGCGTGCATGTCAACATAAATCAAACCTTCTCAGCATTTAACCTGGGCACGATGAGGCCATACCATGGCACCATGCCAGGCGTCATGTTTTTCAAGCACATATTTCATTGTTCTATAGTTGATAACCCAGTCAATGATGCGTTTGTGGTTGACTATTGCCACGCATTCCATTGAAATCTCTACCCATTCCTTGTAAAAGGCTTGAGAAATTACTAAATACCACGAGTATGGGTTTTTCAGACCGTTCTTGTGCACATGTCAAGCACCAATTGTTTGAATTTGAATTATGTGCATTAATGCCTACAAAATAACGGCGGCAGACCTGTTAGGAGTAGTGTTGATGCTCCATAAGACGGAGGGCAACTCCTCCACCCAACAACCCGGCGTCCATTGCAAAGGGACCAAAAGCCGGGGTTTGATGCCCTTCAGAATCTCCTGGTTAGCTCTCTCAGCTTGACCATTGGACTGGGGATGAGCCACTGAAGAAACATCAAGCCGGATATGCTCTCGTTGACAAAACTCCTCCATAGCGCCTTTGGACAGATTAGTGCCATTGTCTGTTATGATGCTGTGCGGAAAGCCGAAGCGGAAGATCACCTTTTTCATAAATTGAACCGCCGTGGCTACATCACACTTGCTAACTGGCTCAGCTTCCACCCACTTCGTGAATTTGTCCACTGCCACCAAGAGGTGGGTCTTCTTATCCTTGGACCGTTTAAAAGGCCCGACCATATCAAGCCCCCAGACCGCAAAGGGCCAAGTGATCGGGATCATCCTCAATTCCTGAGCCGGCACATGAGCCCATCGGGAGAACCTCTGACAACCATCACACTTACTGACCAAGTCCTCCGCATCAGATTGAGCCGTCAACCAATAAAAACCATGACGGAATGCCTTGGCCACAAGGGATTTTGAGCCGGCATGATGGCCGCAATCCCCTTAATGGATCTCGCGCAAGATCTCTTGACCTTCCTCAGGGGAAATACAATGCTGAAATACCCCTGAAACACTGCGATGATGCAACTCGCCGTTGATAACAATCATTGACTTGGCCCGCCGGATTATTTGCCTGGCCAAAGTTTCATCCTCAGGCAACTCTCCCCGGGTTATATAAACCAAGTACGGCATTGTCCAGTATGGTATGACATGAAGAGCCGCCACCAGTCGTGCCTCCGGGTCAGGGATAGCCAAGTCCTCCTCTGTAGGCAACTTAACCGAAGGGTTATATAGGACATCCAGGAAAGTGTTAGGCGGCACCGGCTTTCGCTGAGAGCCGAGCCGGCTTAAAGCATCAGCCGCCTCGTTCTTCCTGCGATCAATGTGCTCCACTTGATATCCCTGAAAGTGCCCAGCAATGGCATCAACCTCGCGGCGATAAGCCGCCATGAGGGGATCCTTAGAATCCCAAGTGCCTGATACTTGTTGAACCACCAAATCTGAGTCCCCAAAGCACCGTACCCGGCTTAAGCTCATCTCCTTAGCCACCCGAAGACCGTGGAGTAAGGCCTCGTATTCAGCCGCATTGTTAGTGCAAGGAAACATCAATTGTAGCACATACTGGAACTTGTCACCCCTAGGGGAAGTCAATACAACACCAGCCCCCGAGCCCTCCAGCTGCCTGGACCCATCAAAGTGAATAGTCCAATAGGTGTTATCCGGCTTCTGCTCAGGCACTTGTGATTCTGTCCAATCATTAATAAAATCCACCAAAGCCTGAGACTTAACAGCAGTGCGTGGCACATATTTGAGGCCATGAGGCCCAAGCTCAATAGCCCACTTAGCAATTCTCCCTGTAGCCTCTCGGTTCTGGATAATATCCCCAAGAGGGGCAGAACTGACCACAGTGATGGGATGACCCTGAAAATAATGCTTGAGTTTCCGGCTCGCCATGAACACACCATATACAAGCTTCTGCCAGTGCGGGTATCGCTGCTTGGACTCAATAAGCACCTCACTGACATAATAAACCGGCCGCTGAACCGGATGCTCCTTACCCGTCTCCTTATGCTCCACCACCATAGCCACACTGACGGCTCGTGTGTTTGCCGCCACATACAGTAGCAAGGGCTCCTTATCAACCGGAGCAGCAAGGACGGGGGGCTCTGCCAGTTGCTTTTTCAAATCCTTGAAGGCGGTATTAGCTGCATCATTCCAGACAAAGTTATCCGTTTTCTTCATCAACTGATATAAGGGCATAGCCTTCTCACCCAAGCGGCTTATGAACCGGCTTAAAGCAGCGATGCGACCTGCCAAGCGCTGAACATCATTTATACATGCCGGCTTAGCTAGAGAAGTGATAGCTTTGATCTTCTCCGGGTTAGCTTCAATTCCTCTGTCAGAAACCAAGAAGCCCAATAGCTTGCCCGCAGGAACACCAAAAACACATTTGGCCGGGTTAAGCATCATCTTGTAGACCCGGAGATTATCGAAGGTTTCCCTTAAGTCATCTATCAGGGTTTCCTCCTTGATGGACTTAACCACAATATCGTCCACGTAAGCGTGAACATTGCGCCCGATCTGTTTATGGAGACAATTCTGTACACAACGCTGGTAAGTCGCCTGCGCACACTTGAGCCCAAAGGGCATAGAGACATAGCAGAAGGCTCCAAAGGGAGTGATGAACGCCGTTTTCTCCTGGTCCTTAACTGCCATCTTAATCTGATGATACCCGGAATAGGCATCCAAGAAACTTAAGCGTGCACAACCTGCCGTAGCATCAATGATCTGATCGATACGGGGGAGAGCAAAAGGATCAGCCGGACACGCCTTGTTCAAGTCCGTGTAGTCCACACACATCCGCCAGGTGCCGTTCTTCTTAAGTACAAGCACCGGGTTAGCCAACCACTCTGGGTGAAAAACCTCAACAATGAACCCGGCCGCCAAAAGCCGGGCCACTTCTTCACCAATAGCCTTCCGCCTCTCTTCGTTAAACCGTCGAAGGAACTGTCTGACCGGCTTAAATTTTGGATCAACATTGAGAGTGTGCTCAGCGAGTTCTCTAGGTACACCTGGCATGTCAGAAGGTTTCCATGCGAAGATGTCCCTATTCTCACGGATGAACTCGATGAGCGCGCCTTCCTATTTCGGGTCCAGATTTGCACTGATGCTGAACTGCTGAGACGGGTCACCTGGAACAAAATCAACAAGTTTAGTCTCATCAACTGATTTAAACTTCATTGCTGGTTCATTCTCCGTGGTTGGCTTTTTCAGAGAGGTCATATCTGTTGGGTCAACATTGTCTTTATAAAATTTCAACTCTTCTGTGGCACAAACAGACTCTGCATAAGCCGCGTCACCTTCCTCACACTCCAGAGCCACTTTCCGGCTGCCGTGAACCGTAATGGTCCCGTTGTGACCCGGCATCTTGAGTTGTAAGTACACATAACACGGCCGTGCCATGAACTTGGCGTAAGCCGGCCGTCCAAATATGGCGTGGTAAGGACTTCTTATCTTGACCACCTCAAAGGTCAACTTCTCCACCCTGTAGTTGTTCTCATCACCGAAGGCCACTTCCAGTTCGATCTTGCCGACTGGATAAGCCGATTTACCGGGTACCACACCATGGAAGATAGTATTTGACTGGCCGAGGTTCTTATCAACTAGCCCCATACGACGGAAAGTCTCATAATAGAGGATGTTGATGCTGCTGCCTCCATCCATGAGTACCTTTGTGAACTTATAGCCTCCCACTTGAGGAGCCACCACTAAGGCCAGGTGACCCGGGTTATCCACCCGGGGAGGGTGATCCTCCCTACTCCACACTATGGGCTGCTCCGACCACCGTAAGTAGCGTGGAACCGCCGGCTCAACAGCATTAACAGCCCTCTTGTGAAGCTTCTCGTCTCGTTTGCACAAACTAGTGGTGAACACGTGATACTGTCCACCGCTAAGCTGCTTTGGGTTGGTCTGATAGCCCCCCTGTTGCTGTTGATGACCCTGACCAGACTGTTGATTAAAGCCCCCTTGACCGTTCTGAGGACCGGAATTTGACCCGCCGCCCGGGCCATGAAAGCCGCCGGCGCCTGAGCCGCCACCCGGACCATTGTAGTTTTTAAAGGCCTTCATGATAGCACAATCCTTCCACAGATGAGTCGCTGGCTTCTCTCTAGAACCGTGTCTCGGACAAGGTTCATTCAACAGCTGTTCCAGAGAAGGTCCTGACCCGCCGCCTCGGGGAGGGGGCCTCCCCTTGCGTCGCTGGTTATTACCTTGAGAGTTGGTGTTGGCTACAAACTCTAGGCTGCCATCGGCCTTGCGCTTGCCTCCTCCTTGGTTCCCCGAGCTAAACTGAGGACCCTTGCCGTTGCCGTTCTTCTTTCCTTTCCCTGCCCTTTCATCATCTGAAGGGGGATCCTTGGTACCATCGGAATCGGCGTACTTGACAAGAGCTGCCATCAGTGTACCCATATCAGTACAGTCACGCTTAAGCCGCCCGAGTTTCATCTTTAGGGGCACAAAGCGACAGTTTTGTTCCAACATTAAGACTGCAGAGCCGGCATCCATCTTATCCGATGAATGTATGATCTCCTTGACCCGGCGAACCCAATGGGTCGTGGATTCACCCTCCTGCTGCTTACAGTTAGTCAGATCCACGATTGACATAGATTGCCTGCAGGTATCTTTGAAGTTTTGAATGAACCGGGCTTTCAGCTCAGCCCAAGACCCGATGGAGTTCGGCGGTAACCCTTTCAACCACGTGCGGGCAGTTCCATCTAACATCATGGTGAAATATTTGGCCATGGCCGCCTCGCTGACTTCCAGCAATTCCATAGCCATCTCATAACTCTCGATCCAGGCTGCCGGCTGTAAGTCTGCTGTATAGTTAGGCACCTTCCTAGGTCCTTTGAAGTCCTTGGGTAGACGTTCATTACGGATAGCTGGCATCAAACACGGGACACCCCCGGTTCTAGTAGGGATACCCGCATCAACGGACATCGTCGGATAAGCCGGGGGGGTCTGGTAAGCCACCACTTGAGGCGCCTGCTCCGCCTCCTGGCGTGCTTGGTCTGCTACGTAGAAGGCTCCATTATGAGCCGGGCCATGACCAGGGGGCGGGTCATGGCGTCGGACATTACTTGAGCCGGTCGCCGAGACCATGTGCCGGCTGTAACTCGCGCTCTGCCCTAGACGAGGGGTTGAATGGATCCTATCCCGGCTGTAGGAGTACGCCTCTTGCTGCGTCGGCGCTGTCTGGAGGAGTTCTCTGACCCGGCGGGTCTCAATAGCCGTCGGAGAGTCGCCATCAACGGGCAGAGCCGCCAGCCGTGCCGCTGCGGCGACCATGTTCTCCAGCGGGTTATTATAATGGCCCGGGGGTATTGGCACATACTGAGGCGGGGCGGGGGGCCCCTGGGGAGGCCCCATCACTCGTGGTTGAATAAGGGGTCCAGATCCGGGTGCTACGACCCCCGGCGGGTGACTAGACCCTGCACCCGGTGTGTTGAAGAGGTTGCGCGGATCGTAAACCGGCGGGAGTCGAGATTGAGCCTTTTGATGCCTCCTTCTCATGACCTCATTGGCCGCGTTCTGATCCATCATGAGTTGGAAGGACTGCGCCTGAATCAGCTGAGTCCGGGCATCGAGAGCCGCCCGCTCCGCAGCCAGTCTGATCCCTTCCGCTGCAAGGTCCTCTTTAGCTTTTATCAGATCCAATTTTAGTTGTGCCACCGCCGCATCATGCTGAACTTGATCCGCCGGGTCGACCATTCCGGTTAACAGGGCCGTCATCTTATCCGTGAGATCCATCAGCACCTGAGCCGGGGAAGGCACCGGGTTTTCCGATCCGGAAGCGGGGTTCTGAACAAGCTGCGCACCAGCCATAAAAACTCCAACCTGACTTGGCGGCTCAAAAAGGTCCGGAATACTGCTGCCATCGGAATAACTCATGAGCCTGCCATCTTGAAGTTGGTACAACGAGTTTGACTCATCAGCGGCCGACTCGCCGTTAGAGCCGGCGGCCACCTCATCCCCAGACCCAGATGGATCAGAGGGCCCTCCGTGGATGCATCCCACAAAAGCGCGCTTTAAGGCAGGCCGGGCCCGGGCGGGTCGTGCGCGCTGAGCCGTTTCGATGAGACCGGCGCGGAGATCCGGCTCGGGGCCCGGCTCTCCAATCTTGCCGATGAAGACATGAATTCCACCGAAGGGGACCCGGTACCCGTACTCCACTGAGCCGGCGTCGGGGCCCCAGTCCGCATCGTCGATGTAGAGCTTGCCGCGACGACTCTTGGTCATCCGGTCCACAGCGTATCCCTTGAGCCCTTCGAAGCTGCCCTTCAAGAACTCAAATCCACCGTGCGCCAGCCCCACGGTGGGCGCCAACTGTCGTGGAATTGTCACGGCAGATGTCCTCGGGTTAGGACTTAGTCGTGGAGCCATCGCAATTGGGAAGCTTGAAGGGGTTAAGTGGGACAAGGAACACGAGGGTTTATACTGGTTCGGCCCCTTACGGTGAAGGTAAAAGCCTGGTATTAATCAGGGTTTCGATAACCAGGGAGCTAAACAGCTATGCCCGGCTCTCGATCAGATTGTTGTCGTCCCTAAACCGCTGCCGGGTCGTCCCTTTATATAGGGAGGTTGACACCCAGCGGCCCGTAGAGTCCCGGCCGGCTCATAAGAGTGTCCGGCTCGGACTCTAAACAATACTTGCCTTATACTACAAGTTCTACTATAACAATGATGATAACTATGGGCAATAAGCCATCGCCGGGTCTCAGCCCATCTCTGGCCCATTATCTTGAAACTTAGCTCCGGGCTTCTGGCAATGACCCTTAGTGTAACCTGGCCCACCTGGCGGGTGACTCCCAGGTCTATATCCTCAACAATCCCCTAAATATTGTAAATGAACTCGGAAAAGTGTCAAGTTTGAACACGGTGATTAGCTGGGTTTATGTTCATCATAGAAAAAAACTCATGGATGAAGGACAAAGGAAATTTGGATTCCCATTCAATTTTGGTGATTTACTATCGCACACGATTCATCTCCGTCGCCTCTGCAAACCGTGTGTGTTTACTCACACATGCAAAAGGAAAAAAGAAAACCCTCGCCCACTTTGTCCCCACTCACTCGCCACGGACTCCTCCGCCACTCTGCACCCTAAGCTCGACGACTGTTGGCGGCGGGCGTAGGTCATGCTCCAAATGGCACGGGATTTCGCCCCTACCGTTTTCAGCCGCCTATCTGCACCGACATTCTAGACTCTGGTCGACCGAGGTTTTCTGCGGGATTGGGCCAGGGATTTTTCTCATGGAGAAGGTAATCAACTTAGCAAAATATTCACTCATCTCTTATCGCAGTCCGTCCATCGCTGTTAATCAACCGGTGGAAATCGCCGTGGAATCATTTTTGTTCTAGCTGATTCATGGGTGTTCATTCATGTGTCCACGGTGCGAGCACAAATCGGGCAACTGTGGTCGTGGCCAGTCGGAAACGAAGTTCTATCTCACCATTTCGGATGACTTCATGGAGCGCTCGGTATGTTCAATCTCAACCTACCACGGTCGGCATGGCCTATATTTGTGAACATATACCGTCTGTTGCTACATTATCTATATATTTGCATAAAATCTTTGTTACATTATCTATTTTTAATTCTATATTTTTGTACTTTGCTTTCATCTATATATTGATCTGTTCTGTTAGTTACTCCCATATTTGCATCTTGCTCTGTTATTTCAATATATCTAATTTATGATCTTAATTTTCATTTCAAGCAGTACATCCCTTGCTTTGCAAGAACAGGAGTAGAAGGAAATCTTGGGCTTTACTTTGTTGATGACTCCAAGGATGTCATATTGACAACACAACATGGATTTACAATGACGGTTAGCGTAAAACTTGATAAAGATGGTCACTCCTAATTTAATGCGGACCTTTGGAGAAAAATGTCGAAGTGTTATGAACTGAAAGCTGGCAATAAAATTCTAGTGCGTGCACCACAGCCTGGTCTAATTAACATGGATGTTTACTTCCCCAACGTCATCAGCCGATCAAAGTCTGATCGAGGTTAGTGTCCTTTCAACTTTCTCCATGCTGTCATATTACTTAGCAAAATCGAGGTATTTGTTCTGACTAATTGATCACTATTTAAGCAACCAATTGTGATACCATATTCTGACTCCGTTCCTAGGCAGTAACAAATTCTATTTACCAATTTATGCACACTATATATTATTCTGCCATGTTCTAAATAAATAATACCTTTCCACCTTTTAAGCAGGATATGTTGGATGCATAGTGAACGATCTGTATGTTACTAAGCGTACCAAATTTCACTGGAAGGACTTGAAGCATGTCATAAACTATGTTGATAATCTGACAGAGATAGCACAACGTATGCACGCTGGATTTTGGATGGGATTAATTAGACCTATGGTGCACACACTGAACAAGACCAATTGTGTGCACAAAATGCTGGTAAAAAGTCTTATTTTAATGTTGACGCTCATAAAATATATATATCTTCAACGATATGTTACAATTGGTTTTTATTCTACATGTCAACAGAAATTGCCCCCTGTAGCAGTTCCTGGATCGATTTCCTGGCGTGGTCGAATTACACTTGTGCCTGCTAATAATGCCAAAGTGATTGCAAGGTACTGCATTTCCCGCATAAATGGAACCATTCAAATTAACAAGTTCTCGCTTCTCGTGGCAATGCATCCATATTGGAAAATTGGAGACAGTGTTCTACTCATGCTCCAATTTTTAGAAGAATGCAAATATGCTCCAGCGTGTGCTCCAAGAACTGCAAGTTCTGAAAGGTGCATTAATGAAGCTAACAGCTACATCAACAACTCCATCATCACCACCTCTGAAGAAAGAGATATAAACACATGGGTATGGGCACTACCCTTGGCAACTGCCAAGCTTGGGGGAGGTGCCCCGGTATCGTATCACCATCACATCTTTATCTTTATCATTTTTTTTCTTAGTTCGATCCTTTTGGTTATATCCTGATCTAGTAGAATAAAGTTTTAGTATGATCTAGCTTTGAGTTTTGCTTTTTGTTCTATCTATGTAATCGAGTCCGAGAGATATATAATAAAGAATAGTTTTGAGTTGAGGGATTTGCTTTCTTGCTATGATCTTGAGGGAATAAAAAGAAATAAAAAGATCATATATTGGACTTATGGAGAGTAATGACTTCACATATAAAGAGTATGATGAATAAAATTTGTTGAGAGTTGACAAACATAGTTTTGGTCATTGTGCAATTAATAGGAAGTAATAAAGAAAGAGATGCTTCACATATGAATATACTATCTTTGACATCTTTTGTAATTGTGAGCACTCATTAAAATATGACATGCTAAAAAGTTGATGTTGGACAAGGAAGACAACATAATGAGTTATGCTTTCTTATATCCAAATAGAAGTTATATTGTCATGGATCCTCCAACATTTTGAGCTTGCTTTCCTCTCTTATGCTAGCCAAATCTCCTGCACCAAGTAGAGATACTACTTGTGCATCCAAACATCCCTAAACCCATTTTTGCCATGAGAGTCCACCATACCTACCTATGGATTGAGTAAGATCCTTCAAGTAAGTTGTCATCAATGCAAGCAATAAAAATTGCTCTATAAATATGTATGATGTATTAGTGCGAAGAGAATAAGCTTTATACGAACTTGTGATATGGAAGAAATAAAAGCGACGAACTGCATAATAAAGGTCTTTATAACAAGCGGCAATATAAAGTGACGTTCTTTTGCATTAAGATTTTGTGCATCCAACCATAAAAGTGCATGACAACCTCTGCTTCCCTCTGCGAAGGCCTATCTTTTACTTTTATCTTCTACCCTTATACAAGAGTCATGGTGATCATCACCTTTCCTTTTTACACCTTTTCCTTTGGCAAGCACTATGTGTTGGAGAAATCCGGATATATATATATATCCACTCGGATGTAGGTTGTCATAAAGTATTATTGTTCACATTACCCTTGAGGAAAAAGGTTGGGAGGCGAAACTATAAGCCCCCATCTTTCTCTGTGTCTGATTAAAGCTTTGAACCCATAAGTATCGCGTGAGTGTTAGCAATTGTGAAATATTAAATGATAGTTGAGTATGTGGACTTGCTGAAAGGCTCTTATATTGACTATTTCCGATGTTATGATAAATTGCAATTGCCACAATGATTGAGATCATGGTTTGTTAGTTTTCAATGAAGTTTCTGATTCATGCTTTATCTTGTGAACGAATTGTTACTTTAGCATAAGAAATTATATGGCATTATATGTTGCTGTTCTAAAGATGATCATGATGCCCTCATGTCCGTATTTTATTTTATCGACACCTCTGTCTCTAAACATGCGGACATATTTTTTGATATCGGCTTTCCCTTGAGGACAAGCAAGGTCTAAGCTTGGGGGAGTTGATACGTCCATTTTGCATCATGCTTTTATATTGATATTTATTGCATTATGGGTTGTTATTACACATTATATCACAATACTTATGCCTTTTCTCTCTTATTTTATAAGGTTTACATGAAGAGGGAGAATGCCGGCAGCTGCAATTTTGGACTGGAAAAGGAACAAATATTAGAGACCTATTTTGCACAACTCCAAAAGTCCTGGAACTTCACGGAGAATATTTCTAAAATATATTAAAAAAATTGGGCGAAGAAAGTACCAAAGGGGGCCACCAGCCAGCCACAAGGGTCGAGGGCGCGCCCTACCCTCTGGGCGCGCCCCCCGTCCTTGTGGGCCTCCTGGCAGGCCCCCGACACCCATCTTCTGCTATATGGTGTGTTTTGATCTGGAAAAAATCAGAAGGAAGCTTTTGCAACGAAGCGTCGCCGTCTCGAGGCGGAACTTGGGTAGAACCAATCTAGGGCTTCGGCGGAGCTGTTCTGCCGGGGAAACATCCCTCCGGGAGGGGGAAATCATCGCCATCGTCATCACCAACGATTCTCTCATCAAGAGGGGGTCAATATCCATCAACATCTTCACCAGCACCATGTCCTCTCAAACCCTAGTTCATCTCTTGTATCCGATCTTTGTCTCAAAACCTCAGATTGGTACCTGTGGGTTGCTAGTAGTGTTGATTACTCCTTGTAGTTGATGCTAGTTGGTTTATTCGGTGGAAGATCATATGTTCAGATCCTTAATGATAATTAATACTCCTCTGATTATGAACATGAATAAGCGTTGTGAGTAGTTACGTTTGTTCCTGAGGACATGGGAGAAATCTTGTTATAAGTAATCATGTGAATTTGGTATTCGTTCGGTATTTTGATGAGAGGTATATTGTCTTTCCTCTAGTGGTGTTATGTGAACGTCGACTACATGACACTTCAACATTGTTTGGGCCTAGGGGGAGGCATTGGGAAGTAATAAGTAGATGATGGGTTGCTAGAGTGACAGAAGCTTAAACCCTAGTTTATGCGTTGCTTCGTAAGGGGCTGATTTGGATCCATATGTTTCATGCTATGGTTAGATTTATCTTAATTCTTCTTTCGTAGTTGCGAATGCTTGCGAGAGGGGTTAATCATAAGTGGGAGGCTTGTCCAAGGAAGGGCAGCACCCAATCGCTGGTCCATCCATATATCAAATTATCAAAGTACCGAACGCGAATCATATGAGCATGATGAAAACTAACTTGACAACAATTCCCGTGTGTCCTCGAGAGCGCTTTGCTTTATATAAGAGTTCGTCCATGCTTGTCCTTTGCTACAAAAAGGATTGGGACACCTTGCTGCACCTTGTTTACTTTTGTTACTTGTTACCATTACGAATTACCTTATCACACAACTATCTGTTACCGATAATTTCAGTGCTTGCAGAGAATACCTTGCTGAAAACCGCTTGTCATTTCCTTCTGCTCCTCCTTGGGTTCGACACTCTTACTTATCAAAAGGTCTACGATAGATCCCCTATACTTGTGGGTCATCAGCGGGCACGGGAGCGGAGCTCCGGCCGAGCACTGTCCAAGGGGAGTAGCGCCGAAAATAATACGTATCGAAGCTAAGGTCAAGGGGAATCGAAAGAGGAGCTCACCATGGAGCTCATGGACGATGTTAGAGAGTGCGGGGATGGCCGGAAGCAGGGAGCTCTACGACGAGATGCGACGGCCGTGATGAAGAAGACCGGTGATGGCGAGCGTACAACGCCTCCTAGCTCGAACCCATAGGCGAGGGTGAAGAAGATGATGATGGCGGAGCTTCTGGACGTCCTCTCAGGGAATGGGGAGGTAAGTGGCCGTGATGACGGTGATGGTCATGGCGGTTGCAGATTCGGGTGGAGGCGAACGTGGCGATGGCGATGTGAAGGGAACTAATGGTGAGCCTAGGGTTTGTCCTTGGGCTCGAGGTGATCTTATCTACCTCGGGGGCTCGTTGGATGATCGACACGACGACATCTGCGGCCACGGTGGTAGGATGTGTGCCACACTGTCCTCTCTGTACCAGGAGGTAGGGGAAAGGCCAGGTGGGATGGACTGGGCTGCACTGTAGATGTGGCTGGCCCTAGTGCACAGGGCATGTTTTCCTTTTTCTTTTATCTTTTCCCATTTTATAGTTCCTTTTTTGTTTTTCATTTTATTTAGTACCAAATATTGTTTGTTGCACATGAAGTTTAGCACATAAATAATAGGCAATATTATGAGCTAGCACGCAAAGTTATAAGTCATTTGAAATGTTAAAATATTTGTTTATTTTGTAATGGTCCAATTAGTTGTTGTTGAACCACTTAAATAATTCCAGGGGCATTTTGGGAATCCCAATGATGTTGGTTTCATCACGAAAATTACTTAGGAATATTTGCAACACCGCCCAAAATTTTGTTTTCCTGTTTGAAGAAATATTATTTTGACTTGCAATTTGAATTTGACTTTTATCAAGTGGCAATTTGTCTTAGTAAAACATGAGGACATGGCATAATTAGTGGAATATCAATGTAGCTTAATTATTGGGGTGTTACAAATCTCCTCCACGAAAAGAAATCTTGTCTCGAGATTTAAGAGGTAGAGTAAGGGGGAAAGGTTTGGATACAAAATTCTAATGAGTCTTGTCAGCCTTGGTTGCTCTTCACGAAGAGGTCGGACCATTGCGTTGATGTCTTCATTTCTTTGCTTCAGGTCATCACGAGAAGTTGTCATTCTTCCTTCGGGATCTTTACCATACTTACGAAAAGGATAAGGGGAAAAACTCGAGAAGGACGGAGCTCAACACATGTTACGTACCTGGGGGCTATCTTAGTGAATGAGGCATAGAGGTATCTCTCGATTTGATATTCAAGAAAAGCATTGAGAGCAAAGTAAGAAGGTGCAATAAGAAGTTTTAAGCGGGTATGCAATCATTCAATGCCCAACCCAGAGTGTGAATGGGGTTAAGAGCAACAGGAATAAGTATTGCGTCTGAGAATGGAATACAACAAGTGAGGGAAGGTGGCTCGTGAAATACACATGAGGCCAAATGCAAGGGTATTTTGGATACAAGGATCACATAGTAATTTACATGAAACTTCATACTTAATGAGAGAGTTTCCGTAAGGAATTCCGAAGAATGATAGACTCAAGGTAGAATGTTAGATGATTACATGGGTAACTGGAAGGTACAATTGCAAGTACTACCAATAGGTAAGGTATGATGCACGAGTATGTATTTATGAACTCAAGCCTTTTCGAATCATTAGGATGCTATATTGGCAACAATGTCGATACCAAGGGCGGGGGACGAAGAGAACCATTTTCCTGCTCGGTAAGACGAGGCGGACCAATAGGCAAATTTCTCGTCCACCGGGGTTACCGGAATGTCATCAACAACAGTAACAAGGTCTTACTGACAGAGTTGTACAACGAGGTGTTTACATAAGCAGGGAACTATTATTGCTTAGATCACATAAATTATAAGAAAGGTTAAACAAACCAATGGAAAGGAAAATATTGTTTATCAGATTAAACAGATCAATGGAAAGGAAAATGTGATTATTCACAAGTATTAGGAGTATATCCTTTCCAAGAAGAAATAGAGGAGGATATCAATGGCAGGATAACAAGTAAATAACCATTTAGGTAAAGGGGCGAGGAAATTTACGATGTTTACCCATACAATGGTGTTTGGATAATTGATCAAGAAACATTTAGCATTGCGCATCCAATGTTCTCGATGATGTTCGAAATACCGCAGTCATGCTTCGGGGTAGGAACGATATGGTGTTTCAAGTAAAGACTGGATTGGAAGGCCACAAGAAATACTCAAGGAACAATCTCAAGAATAGTAGGGAACTCGGTGTATAACCAAAACATGACCAAGACTGTGTTGGAAGGAAAGCAAGGATGTTGTCGATGACAACACAAATTATCGAGTGGCAAGGATGGTATTTCTCATCATGAATTTGATTCACATATAGGAAGAAGTCAAAAGGTTGACGATGATCACGACAAACTTTGTCGAGAGGTTCCATGAAGATGTAATTGATCAGCGATAGCATCAAGAAAAAGGAGTGATGAAGTGAAAGGTTATTGGAACCACGAATACGACATAAACTCAGAATCAATCTTGCTCTTCAAGGCGAAACGATATGACAAAGAAGCTCGACATAAGCTTAGCTCATCATCAAAAAATTGTGCTCCGGAAAGAAGGACCAGGTAGCACATTAAAATTTGCACAATAACGATGTTGCCGATCAGGTTAGGAATGACATGATTGAGTTTAAATTTCCCATCAACAAAACTTATTAGGGGTATTTCATTGTAGTGTGGATTCGATTCACTTATCGATGTCCACGAATGACAAACAACTCAGAACCCGGGGAAAAACTAAAATTGGTGAGAAGCAATATTTGATGAAGAAATCATAAGTAATAATGCAGTTCTGTAATATTCTTGAGATACCAAGGGTAATACTCGAAGGTAGTTCACAATAGAAGTTGGACATGCATATTGATATGCATAAGACAAGTTCTTTAACTTGTTTGAGAAATGGAATCAAAGGAGAATAATATGGTCGGAACCACGATTGCAAATGATCAGATCACATATACAAGATGAACTTATAACAAGGGGAAAATTATTTTCACAAGAAGCTTCCATGATAAGGTCTACATCGTGTCCATGGGCATGAACACAAAGTTCAAGGTCGACTCCCACTTCTCCAATGAATAACCTTCCATTCACTTCTCGCTTTCGATGAAGTTGTAGTGTTGAAATTTTATCTGGCCTAATACCAGTAGAGTATGATCCGTAGAAGTTTCTGGGTTCACACAGATGGCAGAAGCATATATACAACCCATCGGGGCATTATACGAACATATACAATAGATAGCAGAAGCAAGGGATACATGTTCGAAAGCAGATTACCAAAGTAGATGATACGACTGGACACGGGAAATTTGTATCAAGAGAAGAACTCAATGTTTTAGAATATGCAAGAATGGTCGGGTAATAATTCACCAAAGGATCTAGTGGCCCTTGATGATGTCTGCTAGGACTATGTTGGTATTTCCCCCAAGAGGAGAGGATGATGTAGCACATCGACGGTAGGTATTTCCCTCAGTAATGAAACCAAGGTATCGAACCAGTAGGAGAACCAAGCAACAAAACGTAAACATCCCCTGCACACAAATAACATCCACTGGCAACCGACGTGTTAAAGGGGTTATCAATCCCTTTCGGGTAACGGCGCCAGAAATGGCTAGGAGTTGGGAGAAAATTGTAATATATTGAAATAATAGATCGCAAATAAAATAAAGTGCAGCAAGGTATTTTTGTATTTTTTGGTTTAATAGATCTGAATAAAAACGCAAAGGAAAAGTAGATCGCAAGGCAAATATATGAGAAAGAAGATCCGGGGGCCGTAGGTTTCACTAGTGGCTTCTCTCGAGAAAAATAGCAAACGGTGGGTAAACAAATTACTTTTGGGCAATTGATAGAACTTCAAATAATCATGACGATATCCAGGCAATGATCATTACATAGGCATCACATCCAAGATTAGTAGACCGACTACTGCCTGCATCTACTACTATTACTCCACACATCGACCGCTATCCAGCATGCATCTAGTGTATTAAGTTCATGGAAAAACGGAGTAATGCAATAAGAATGATGACATGATGTAGACAAGATCCATCTATCTATTGCGGCTGATATTAGATCTCGTCTTTTTATCCTTAGTAGCAACGATACATACGTGTCGGTTCCCTTTCTGTCACTGGGATCAAGCACCGTAAGATCGAACCCACTACCGGGCACCGCTTCCCATTGCAATATAAATAAATCAAGTTGGCCAAACAAAACCCAAATATCAGAGAAGAAATACGAGGCTATAAGAGATCATGCATATAATAGATCAAAGAAACTCAAATAACTTTCATGGATATAAAAATATATAACTGATCATAAACTCGAAGTTCATCAGATCCCAACAAACACACCGCAAAAAGAGTTACATCATATGGATCTCCAAAAGACCATTGTATTGAGAATTCAGCGAGAGAGAGAAAGCCATCTAGCTACTAACTACCGACCCGAAGATCTACAAAGAACTACTCACGCATCATCGGAGAGGCACCAATGGAAGTGGTGAACCCCTCCGTGATGGTGTCTAGATTGGATCTGGTGGTTCTGGACTCTGCGGTGGCTGGATGAATATTTTGCAATGCTTTTAGGGTTCTGGTATTTTTGGGGTATTTATCGAGCAAAGAGGCGGTCCGGGGGGTGCCCGAGGTGGGCACAACCCACTAGGGTGCGCCTGGGCCTCATGGCGCGCCCTAGTGGGTTGTCCCCTCCTCGGGACTCCCCCTAGGTGCCACCAGGGCCCATCTTCTTCCTTCTGGCCCATAAAAAATCTCCAAAAAGTTTCGGGGCATTTGGACTCCGTTTGATATTGATTTCCTGTGATGTAAAAACATGCAGAAAATAGCAACTGGCACTGGGCACTATGTCAATAGGTTAGTACCAAAAAATGATATAAAATGACTATAAAACATCCAAGATTGATAATAAAATAGCATGGAACAATAAAAAATTATAGATACGTTGGAGACGTATCAGCATCCCCAAGCTTAACTCCTGCTCGTCCTCGAGTAGGTAAGTGATAAAAACAGAATTTTTGATGTGGAGTGCTGTTTATCAAGTCATATCATATTCTTTTCTTAGCATGGACATTTGGACTTTTATGTGATTCAAAGCAATAGTCTAGTTTTGACATAATAATTTAGATACTCAAGCATAGCAACAAGCAACCATGTCTTTCGAAATATCAACACTAAAATAAGTTATCCCTAGCCCATCATGCTCAAACATTGATCCATTCATAAAACACATTCGAATATTAGCTACACCCAATACTTGAGTACGATCATATTGCCTCTTAGTTGGTGCTTTTATAAGAGAAGATGGAGGCTCAATCTCAAAAATAAAAATTGCAATAAGTAAAAGAAAGGCCCTTTGTAGAGGGAAGTAGGGATTTGTAGAGGTGCCAGAGCTCAAAGCGAAAAAATTACAGATAAAAACATTTTGGGAGGTGTATCCATCCCACCAACGAAAATGATGTAGAGCTACAAACACTTTCCATGCTAGATATGCCATAAGCGGGTCCCAAACAGAAAATAAAGTTTATTCCTTTTTCAACCATTCTTTCACTTTCCATGGGTAGCCGTATCCGCGGGTGCCTTCCATACCAACACTTTCCAAGGAATTTATTATTTGACAACATAAAGTAAATTCATTTTTTCATTTCGGGGTTGGGAATCCCTAAAACCTTTGCCTTACTCTCGTGCAATGACAAGTGAATAAACACTCATCATGAGAATAACACATCCAGCATGGAAAATATTAGCCACCCATTACCGTTCCGCGAGCGAAACAGACACACAAAAGAGAAGTTTATTTTGAAAATTAGAGATGGAACATGCAAATTTGCTTAGAATGGCAAAAGAATACCGCATATAGGTAGATATAGTGGACTCATGTGGCAAAACTGGTTTAAAGGATTTTGGATGCACAAGTAGAAATCATACTTACAAAATGAAGGCTAGCAAAAAGATTGGGAAGCGACCAACCAAGAACGAATAATTTCGTAAAGCAAGCATTAAGCATAAGTAACACCGAATAATGCACCACAAGTAGGATATAATTTTCATTGCATTATTATTGACTTTCGTGCATGCATAGGGAATCACAAACCTTAACACCAATATTCTTACTAGAGCACAATTACTCATCAACATAACTCACATATCACATCATCATATCTCAAAACTATTACTAAGAATCAAGTTCATTTTGTCCAATGATCTTCATGACTCTTTTTTCTTTATCCTTCTTGGACATCTATCACTTTGGGACTAATTTTCACGTGTTGCTTTTCATAAGCTCAAACAAATATAAGTGAAGATCATGAGCATAACAAATTTTCTTTTTCTAAAAATAATTTAAGTGAAGCAAGAGAGAATTTCTTCAAAATTTTACTAACTCTCAAATAAATCTAAGTGAAGCAAGAGAGCATTTCTTCAAAAAAAACAAGCACACCGTGCTAAAAAAGATATAAGTGAAGTACTAGAGCAAGTCCTAGCCCATAAAAGATTTAAGTGAAGCACAGAGAGCAATTGTAACAAGTCATGATATAATTTTGGCTCTCTCAAATAGGTGTGTCCAGCAAGGATTGATGACTTAAAACACAAAATAAAGCAAGCAAAGACACATATCATACAAGACGCTCCAAGCAAAACACATATCATGTGACGAATAAAAATATAGCCTCGAGTAAACTACCGATGGTTGTTAGAAGAAAGAGGGGATGCCAATCGGGGGCATCCCCAAGCTGAGTTGGTTGCTCATTCTTGGATAATATCTTGGGATGCCAGGGCATCCCCAAGCTTAGGCTCTTCTATCCTTCTTTCATCCTTCGTAAGATAACCCAAAACTTGAAAACTTCAATCACACAAAACTCAACAAAACCTCTGTGAGATCCGTTAGTAAAAGAAAGCAAACCACTACTATAAGTGCTGTATCAAACCAATTCATATTTTGTTTTTGTATTATATCTACTATATTCCAACTTTTCTATGGCAAAAACTCATCAAAGAAAACCATAGAGCCATCAAAATAAGCACACAACACAAAGAAAACAGAATCCGTCAAAACAGAACAGTCTGTAGTAATTTGACTTTGGCGAATACTTATGTAACTCTAAAAATTCTGAAAAATTAGGATGATCAGGGTAATTTGTTTATTGATCTTATGCAAAAAGAATTGGCATTTTATCTCGTTCTGGTGATTTTTAACAATTATTTTTGTGAGCACCAAAGTTTCTGTTTTTTCAGCAAGATCAAACAAATATATAAAACACAATCATACCAGTAGCATAATTTTGTGAACACACAAGGGCAGAAAGCAAAAAGCAAAAATAAATTTTATTCATTGGGTTGCCTCCCAACAAGCGCTATAGTTTTACGCCCTTAGCTAGGCGTAAGGCAAGGATCTAAGTTTTGTCATCTTTGGTTCGAGATCCATACGATGTCCTCATGATTGATTCATAAGGTGGCCTGATTTTTTTTTCTAGGAAAGTGTTTCATACCTTTTCTCAAAGGAAATTGGAACTTGATATTGCCTTCTTTCATGTCAATCATGACACCGATAGTGCGTAAAAAGGGTCTACCAAGAATAATTGGGCAAGACGGATTGCAATCAATATCAAGAACAATAATATCTATGGGCACATAATTCCTATTTGTAAGAATAAGAACATCATTAATTCTTCCCATAGGCTTTTTAATAGTAGAATCCGCCAAGTGCAAATTCAAAGAACACTCTTCAAGATTGGTAAGACCAAGCACATCACATAAAGATTTCGGAATAGTAGAAACACTAGCACCCAAGTCACACAAAGCAAAACACTCATAATTTTTAATCTTGACTTTGATAGTAGGTTCCCACTCATCATGCAATTTTCTAGGAATTGAAATTTCTAATTCCAAGTTTTCTTCCAAAGCTTTCATCATAGCATCAACAATATGTTTAGTAAAAGCTTTGTTTTGTTCATAAGGATGGGATGAATTTAGCATGGATTGCAACAAAGAAATACAATCAATCAAAGAGCAACTATCATAATTAAAGTCTTTGTAATCCAAAATAGTGGGTGCATCACTAGCTAAAGTTTTGACCTCTCCAAACCCACTTTTATCAATTTTCTCAAAAAGATTTTCACCCTCCGAAATATTGGGACGCCTTCTACCTAAAGTTGACTCTTCTCCAGTCCCTTTTTCAACATTCTTATCTTTAATAAACAAGGAATCAATAGAAGAAACACCAATCATTTTATGATCATCATCATTTTTATCTTCTAAGGAAATTGGTTTAGCAGCCATTTGATTTACTAAGGTAGCTTGTGCATCGGATATTTTTCCTAGCAAACTTTCAGCAAAAGCATACTTAGATTGGAGATTGCAAACTTCTCTACTAATATCATCAAGTTGTTTTGTGATAGCATCTAACACAACAGAGTGCTCCTTAAGTTCTTCAGTAAAATACTTATTATGCTCAAACTGTGTAGTCATATATTCCTTAGTACTTTTCTCAATTTCAAGCAAAATATTCGGGTAAGGAACATCATAATATTTTCTTTGAGGCACCATGACTACGCAAACAAGAACGCACACAAAAACAGATCCGACAAGAAAACGACGAACGGAAAAGAGGGGCGAATAAAACGACAAATTTTTATGAAGTGGGGGAGAGGAAAACGAGAGACAAATGGCAAATAATGTAAATTGCAAGGAGATGAGATTTGTGATTAGGAACCTGGTTATGTTGAAGATCCTCCCCGGCAACGGCGCCAGAAATTCCCTTGATGATGTGTGCTAGGACTACGTCGGTATTTCCCCCAAGAGGAGAGGATGATGTAGCACAGGGAAGGTAGGTATTTCCCTCAGTAATGAAACCAAGGTATCAAACCAGTAGGAGAACCAAGCAACAAAACGTAAACAGCCCCTGCACACAAATAACAGCCACTCGCAACCCGACGTGTTAAAGGGGTTGTCAATCCCTTTCGGGTAACGGCGCCAGAAATGGCTAGGAGATGGGAAAAATTGTAATAGATTGAAATAATAGATCACAAATAAAATAAAGTGCAGCAAGGTATTTTTGTATTTTTTGGTTTAATAGATCTGAATAAAAACGCAAAGGAAAAGTAGATCGCAAGGCAAATATATGAGAAAGAAGACCCGGGGGCCGTAGGTTTCACTAGTGGCTTCTCTTGAGAAAAATAGCAAACAGTGGGTAAACAAATTACTGTTGGGCAATTGATAGAACTTCAAATAATCATGACGATATCCAGGCAATGATCATTACATAGGCATCACGTCCAAGATTAGTAGACCGACTACTGCCTGCATCTACTACTATTACTCCACACATCGACCACTATCCAGCATGCATCTAGTGTATTAAGTTCATGGAAAAACGGAGTAATGCAATAAGAACGATGACATGATGTAGACAAGATCCATCTATCTTGCGGCTGATATTAGATCTCGTCTTTTTATCCTTAGTAGCAATGATACATACGTGTCGGTTCCCTTTCTGTCACTGGGATCAAGCACTGTAAGATCGAACCCACTACCGGGCACCGCTTCCCATTGCAAGATAAATAAATCAAGTTGGCCAAACAAAACCCAAATATCGGAGAAGAAATACGAGGCTATAAGAGATCATGCATATAAGAGATCAAAGAAACTCAAATAACTTTCATGGATATAAAAATATATAACTGATCATAAACTCGAAGTTCATCAGATCCCAACAAACACACCGCAAAAAGAGTTACATCATATGGATCTCCAAGAGACCATTGTATTGAGAATTCAGCGAGAGAGAGAAAGCCATCTAGCTACTAACTACCGACCCGAAGGTCTACAAAGAACTACTCACGCATCATCGGAGAGGCACCAATGGAAGTGGTGAACCCCTCCGTGATGGTGTCTAGATTGGATCTGGTGGTTCTGGACTCTGCGGTGGCTAGATGAATATTTCGTCGACGCTTTTAGGGTTCTGGTATTTTTGGGGTATTTATAGAGCAAAGAGGCGGTCCGGGGGGTGCCCGAGGTGGGCACAACCCACTAGGGCGCGCCTGGGCCTCATGGCGCACCCTAGTGGGTTGTTCCCTCCTCGGGACTCCCCCTAGGTGCCACCAGGGCCCATCTTCTTCCTTCTGGCCCATAAAAATCTCCAAAAAATTTCGGGGCATTTGGACTCCGTTTGATATTGATTTCCTATGATGTAAAAAACATGCAGAAAACAGCAACTGGCACTGGGCACTATGTCAGTAGGTTAGTACCAAAAAATGATATAAAATGACTATAAAATCATTATAAAACATCCAAAATTGATAATAAAACAGCATGGAACAATCAAAAATTATAGATACGTTGGAGATGTATCAACCCGCAGAGGATCTGATGTGAGTAATGGTACTCAACAAGAAGAACAAATATTGCAAAGGCATCAGATTATAGAAACATCTGGATAATTCAAAATATAAAATACAATGGGATTGCGATTTCTAAATTGGGGCATCAGAGGTAGACGCTCTGATAAAAGATGAGTAAGTTTAAAAGGCTTAGAGGTGCAATCGATTGCAACTTAATTGGCCGAGAACCAGCTCATGTTCAAAATGGCGTCTGAGCCAAAAGGATGAATTCTGAGATTTGAAAGATGATTGTGAGCATTTGCAAACGTATTGTATCGAGGGGCTCAAGATGGTAATGACAAAGGACGTCAATGAATATTGTTAGGCATATGGAATTAACCATACTGCAGGCATGCAAGACCTTCCAGAGCAATAGGCTTCAGAGGATTCTTGGAAGATGAGATAGCATTATGAAGGATTATGCGAAACACATGAATAACTGGAGATGAACAAATCCCCGATAAATGTGAGGAATTATTCGTAGGCGTATTCCTGCAGAAAGGAGCTACAAGGCAGTAGGCACAATGGATTCTCGGAATATAGAAAAATGTTTGGGATATCTTGTAATAACAAGAGCAACGAGGAATGATGGTATGAATGGCAAGTGTATCTAGTTATCCATATGGACTTATCGGTGGTGGAGAATTGCAAAGGCGGTGGGCATAAGGGTCTCGGGAAAACATCGAAGAGTATCTTCACAATCTTCTGGTGAATCAAGCGATCATCTGGAATGAGGGACTCTCTGGGAGGAAGTAGTTATGAGAACCTAAAGTTAGAGTTAGTAAAATCTTTAACCCGAAAGGAAGAGAAGTCAAGAACCGTGAGTAAAGATGTGGAATAAAAGATCCTAAACCCACCCATAGGTGATGTGGCCCGTAAGCCACAGAAGATGGTTAGTAGTTTATAAAATACTTTTTGAAGTCTAGACTCAACATCGACCAAGGAGTTTGGAAGGGGTTCCTACATGCAGTCGGCCCTAATACCAACTTGTGACGCCTCTGAAATTAAACGTGCACTAAACATCCATGCAACATGCACGATCAAGGTCAGTGACGCACGGTATAATATCACAAAACAACTCTACGACTCAAATTAAACAAAGAAACAATATATTACAAGCCAGGGTCGCAAGACCCGAAATTAGAAAAAGAGTTAGGTGTGTCTATAGACAAATACAAAGGTGTCTTAAGAAGGAAAAAACAAACAACGACTCTAGATAAAAAAGGCAAGGCCTCCTGCCAGGGACCTCCGAACTACTCCTGGTCGTCGGCCTCCATGTAGTGATCATCAACGATGGAACCTGCATCTGGGGCACTACTATCTCATAGCAGCAACCAGGTAGAAGAAAAGGGGGGGGGTGCAAAGCAACACTGAGTACTCATCCAAAGTACTCGCAAGACTTACATCAGATCTATAATTCATATGCATCAGTATCAAAGGAATGGGGTATATCTGTGGACTATACTGCAGAAATGCCAGAACTAGAAGGGGAAGCTCTATGTATCACAAAGGCCGCCATCTTGCAGCAATAGACGAGAGGAGAGTAGATCATCTTGCAGTAAGGGAAGGAGTATGAGCATATATGATACCAACTTATAATTAACACAATGATACAATACCATGAGATCCTTCCTCAACTCCCAGCAAGAAAAGATCCACGGGCATTCCAAATTTATTGAGCAATGTATTTCATCAAGTATCTGGTTCAAGTTGTATAAGATCGGGATAATCTCCTATATCCAAGCATCCAGTAACCATGGACACGTCTATTAGAATAGATTTAATTCCCCGCAGGGGTGCACCACATTACCCAACACGCTTGATTTCCTCTGGCCGGGCACACTTTTCCTGGTAATGCCTGTTCTTTGATAATCAACACATCGTAGTCCTACCTAGGCTCTTCGGAGAGGTCAACACATCGGTCTACATCCTAAGCGCAAAGGGTATTTTGACTGCTCACCCTAAGCACTCCTGCATGTTGCGTGGGCGGTCCAGCTTCACCTGATCTGCAGGATATCTGCTAGTCTCCGCGCTGCATCTCTGAACTGTGGCGTCTGAAAGAGCTTTCGGAAGAAATCATACAACGTCGAGTGCCCATAACTTATCCCGCGTGGTGGTTAGTGCGAAAAGGCCAGAGGCCTACTCAGATCAAATATCCAAACCCGTTAATGTATTAGTATCTCGCGGAGATGATCGGTGCTCCTGTCGCCTCGTCTCGCGGTCTTACGACAAGGGACCAGACCCGTCCCTCACTAGGGCTATCTCTGCCTGCCCGGTCGTGCCTCATCAATAACTCTCGCGGGTACTGATACGCCCATTTTGCATCATGTTTTCCTACTATTATTTACAATGTTTTCATGCATAATAATTCTTTATGGAGTAATTCTAATGCCTTTTCTCTCATAATATGCAAGGTTTACACAAAGAGGGAGAATACCGACAGCCAGAATTCTGGACTTGAAAAAACTACGTCAGAGCTACCTATTCTGCACATCTCCAAATGAGGTGAAAATTTATGGAGAATTGTTTTGGAATATATAAAAATACTGGAGCAAATAACTACTGGAGGGGGCCACCCTAGTGAGCACAAGACACCAGGGCACGCCTGGGCCCCCAGGCGCACCCTGGTGGGTTGTGCCCTCCTCGGCCCACCTCCGGTGCCCATATTATAGTATATAGGTCATTTTGACCTAGAAAAAAATTATAGGGGGACTTTCGGCGGAGCTATTCCGCCGGGGGAACTTGGGCCGGAGCACTTTTGCCCTCCGGTGGAGCGATTCCGCCGGGGGAACCTCCCTCCCGAAGGGGGAAATCATTGTCATCGTCATCACCAACAACCCTCTCATCTTTGGGAGGGAAATCTCCATCAACATCTTCAATAAAACCATCTCCTTTGAAACACTAGTTCATCTCTTGTGTTCAATCTTTGTACCGGAACCTCAGATTGGTACATGTGGGTGACTAGTAGTGTTGATTGCATCTTATAGTTGATTACTATATGGTTTATTTGGTGGAACATTATATGTTTAGATCCATTATGCTATTTAATACCCCTTCGATCTTGAGCATGATTATCATTTGTGAGTAGTTACTTTTGTTCTTGAGGTCACGGGAAAAGTCATGTTGCAAGTCATCATGTGAACTTGATATGTGTTCGATATTATGATGGTATGTATGTTGTGATTCCCTTAGTGGTGTCATGTGAACGTTGACTACATGGCATTTCACCATATGGGCCTGAGGGAATGCATTGTGGAGTAGTTATTAGATGATGGGTTGCTAGAGTGACAGAAGCTTAAACCCTTGTTTATGCGCAATTTCGTAAGGGACCGATTTGGATCCAAAAGTTTAATGCTATGATTAGATTTTATCTTAATACTTTTCTCGTAGTTGCGGATGGTTGCGAGGGGTTAATCATAAGTAGGAGGTTTGTTCAAGTAAGAACAACACCTAAGCACCGGTCCACCCACATATTAAATTATCAAAGTAGCAAGCACGAATCAAACCAACATGATGAAAGTGACTAGATGAAATTCCCGTGTACCCTCAAGAACGCTTTGCTTATCATAAGAGACCGTTTTGGCCTATCCTTTACCACAAAAGGATTGGGCTACCTCGCTGCACTTTATTTTCCGTTACCATTACTTGCTCATTACAAATTATCTTGCTATCAAACTACCTGTTACCGACAATTTCAGTGCTTGCAGAAAATACCTTGCTAAAAACCACTTGTCATTTTCCTCTGCTCCTCGTTGGGTTTGACACTCTTACTTATTGAAAGGACTACGATTGTTGGGGAAACGACACCTATGGGATCACAGGGAATCCCTACTACGGTTGACGGGGCGCGGGGCTGTGGAAAGAGCGGGTTTCGAAGATCAACGCGGGGGAATTTTATCCAGGTTCGGGCCGCAAGCAATGCGTAATACCCTAATCCTGCTTTGGTGTATATTTGGTGTTCTTGAGTTCTTGAACTAGCTGCAGTGCATGCTAAGTCCAAAAAGTCAGCATCCTTCCTTAGTACGCCTCGGGCCTCGTTTTATAGTTCAAAGGGGTCGCCACAGTGGCACACAGGAGGTGGAAAGTATGTACAGTGTTCAAGTCTATCGCCTGGCACCATAGGACAAACACATTTATTGCGCTGCCGACGTACCCTCTTGCTTTATCGGGGATGGCAAGGAAGCTCGTCCCGTCTGTCACCACATCGCCTCGCTCCGGCGCGCGTCCACGCTGACGAGGTGTGCAGCACCACGCTGGCTGGCTGGCTGCTGAGCTGGTGCGGTGGCAGAGTCTTCACGAAGATTTGCATGCCACCACGCAGGTGCTTGCTTAGTTGGCCTGGAAGCTGCACGCTGCCATGCAGGTGCCTGCCTAGTTGGCGGGCTGACTGCTGCGTTGGAACGACGGTGGAGCCTAGGCAGGTGTGGGCCTGGCTGTGGCCCTGCATTTGTCCCCGGCAAGGGTCTTGTCGGGGGTCTTGTGGGCGTCCCCGGCAAGGATCTTCCCGAGGGTCTTCGTCTTTTGGTTCTCATCTAGTCTTGTAGGCTTTTGGTCTTCACAAAGATCTGCATGCCACCATGCAGGCGTCTCCCGAGCCTTGATCTTGATGTTGTCGATGGTGTCAGGACTCCTAGGCTCAAGGGTGGCGGCCTTGCTGGTGTTGGGCAAGTCGCCCCGGCAAGGCTCTTGCCGGGGCTACGCAGGCCGCCCCAGCAAGGCTCTTGCCGGGGAAACCCCACCTTGTCCCTTTGCTCCTCGTGCCTCTGGCTTGGGCGCTGCCCTGGTAGTCTTGTTCTTTGCTTCCTCTGTCCCGCCAAGCGCGGCCGCAGGCGTGGCTACAACTGCCTGTGCACAAGTTAAGGGGTACAGAAGGCCCCTACTTTTGTACAGCGACAGGAGCCCCCGGGCCTGGGCCACATATAAGCGCAGAGCGTTGTTGGGCCAGGCCTAGAATGGTGCGCGGGCACGCGTGGCAGAGTTTTAACTGCGGTAACTCCTTCGCCAGTTGCGCTTCCCCACGACCCGCGTTGAATGCATGACGTGGGGGTCGTGCGTGGAGCGGTTGCAGCACGCTTGCATCACATCATGGTGAATAGTAAAGAGGCGGCCCGCGTCTTCCCCATAAAAAGGAGAACCGCAGGGGCGCTGCTCATTTACCCTGTGTGCCTTTTCCAATCTCGGAACCGCCGTTCCTCTCTTCTTCTTCCTCAAGCTCTTGCCTCTGCTCGCTGCCGCCGCGGCTCCATTGCCCTCGATCCCTCATCCCCTCTCAGCCGCCATGGCACCCAAGACAGGCAAGGGCAAGGGAGCGACCAAGGACACCGGGGAGAAGGAGGCGCCGAAGAGTGAGTTGGCGGCGCTTCGAACGTAGCACGCCCGCTTCCCCTCGACGGTCGATGCGGTCACCCTCAGGGACTACTTCAGGCCCCTATGGGGGAGGGAGACGTTGGGGCACCCTGCCACGCGTATCGTCCCTGCCGACTTCGCCAAGGCCGGTCCAAATCGGTACCCCTTCTTCGTCGATTACTTCTCCTGCGGGCTCTGCCCCCCTGTCTCTGATTTTTTCAATGACATCATGCACACCAACGGCTTCCACCTTCTGGACCTTATGCCAGTTGCCGTGGCGTGCATGGCCTTCTTCGCCCATCTCTGCGAGGGCTTTGCCGGACTGCTCCCCAGCACGACACTCTTCCGCCATTACTTCTACCCTCGCATCCAGCCGGGGGCGCCATCTCTGGCTGCATCACCTGGATCCCGAGGACCAAGGGCAGGGGCACGTACCCGGAGGGCGCCCAGAAGGAGAGGTGGGAAGTGTGGTGGGGCCGGTGGTGCTGGATCGAGGAGAAGGATCCACAGGAGTTCTGCCGGGTTCACTGGAGTCCGCCGGTCCATCGCAAGGACTGGGGCGACCTCGACGCCAACGACAAGAAGCTCACGGTCGCCACCACCAGGATCCATCGCCTCACCGCGGCCGGGCTCACCCTCGAGATGATTGGGGCCGACTTCATCCGCCGACGGATTGCCCCACTACACAACAAGGGGAGGCCGGCCTGGGACTACAGGAACGCGGCCGACATCATGAGGCTTCGCCCCGGCCTGAAACACAATTTTAGGGTGCTGGGGCATGCTCATTTTTGCGAGAGGCTCTTCCAGCTCAAGGTTGATGAGGCCGGCGGGGTCGAGAGGACCGGCAAGGCTGTCAAGGCCGACAGGTCCCTGTTTGGGTTGCCAGCGGGAGTGGTTTCATTGAGCAACAACTCTCGCTAGACCGCCATCATCGCCATGATGCCGGACTTTAACGTGCATGGCCTCGATCCAACCTGGGGTGAGCCGGAAGCAGAGGAGGTGCAGGCATTCTTCGACAACTTTTTGGAGAATTATGTTCATGACGAGCCACTGCTCATCCGCGACACCACCGAGGAGGAGCTGACGTACGTCACCGCCAGGGCGGAGGAGGCGGAACTTGCTCAGGAGGCCGACAGCGTCGGCACCATGGAGGACGAGGCCGACATGGCCGCGGAAGAGAAAGAACTCGCCGAGTGGGCGGGGTCTGCCGGGGAAGCCAGCGGCGTCGGCACCGGGGCCCCCCTTGTTGAGGAAGCGGTCGAGGATTCGACCGAAGGGGAGAGCGAGGTGGGTGGCTCCTCGGCCCCAGGGAGGAGACGTGTCCTGCGGCAGGCTAGCTCCGGCGAGCCGGTCCAGCCCGACAGGACCACACGGCGGCAACAGGCCCATGCGCAACCCGCGCGCGAGACGAGGGCTACAGGAGTGAAGAAAGTCGCGGCCGCCGCCTCTTCTTCATCCAAGCGGCGTAGGACGCCATCCCCTTCTCCTCCTCCTTCGGACGGCACCCCGAAGGCCGTTTTCGACCTCGGGTCTTTCAGCCCGAAGAGGAAAAGGAGGCCAGAGGAGGAGTAGGACGAGTAAGCACCTCGCTCTTTACCATCCTCTGGTTCCCCATCACCCACATTATCTTTTCCTAACTTGATATTGTCTTCTCAGGGACATGGAGACGCTGGCCTAGAGGGCAGCAAAGAAGGCCAGGGCTTCGACCAGCGACAAGCCCCCGGCGAGCACCCCGCGCACGCCGGAGTTGGTGGTGACCAGCCCGGACAACAGCCCTCGGCGTAGCCCCCTGCTTCAGCCCCCAACGTGAGTTCATTACTCATTCCTCGTTGACGGGCAATGGGGTGTGAATTCTTGATGCTGACCTTGCCGGGGTTGCAGGAGGAGAGCGGCAGCAGGAGGAGCCACTGAGGGCCACCCCCAACACGCCGCCCCCGTGGACTACGCCACCCGGAGGGGCGTCACCGGCAAGGACACCCACCGCCGAGCCCACGCACATGGAGGGAGAGGGGGCCGACATGGGCGCTTGTGGCACCGTCCCGGCAACAGATGTTGGCGGGGAGGGAACTGCTTCCCAGCACGGCACGGGTAAGTTGCCTGCCTTCCGTCTCTTGTTGTCTTTGTTATGCGATGTTTCTTTTTTACTTTGCCCTTAACCTTGGCCTTGGTCTTGCCTCATCTCCCCTTCTGGTTTCCAGACCCTCCCTCGATGGACCAGGAAGATATCGACACCGCCATCGAGGAGGTCGCCAAGGACGCCGAGGCCGAGGCCGAGGCCGACAAGATTGCTGCTGGGGAGGCCGCCAAGACCGCCGCTGAAGAGGCCGCCCAGGGGCCTACCGGGGAGGCCGGCAGGCCACTGCCAAGGAGGCCGGCAAGGGGCTTTCTGGGGAGGAGGTGACCGACGACCAACCTTCCTCCCCTACAGCCCCTGCCCCGGGCAAGTACTTGAAGGTGGGCGACGTCCTGTTCGTCCACCTCCCTGGGACGGCGAGCATCAGGGTGCCAGCCGAAGGGGAGGTGTTCGATGACAAGGCGCTCGCCACCACCGGGCTCCAGGTTGTCGATGAACCGAGCGCCGGCGACAACGGTTCCCAAGAGGAGCAGCTTTTCTGAGCCGTGAGTACCAACTTCCAGATGCTCCAGGCGCTCCACCGTGCCCGCCAAGACAAGGTGAAATCCAAGATGGCGGTGGTGGACAAGGCGGAGGCAGATTTTGAGGAGCGCGTCGCTCAGACGCAGGTCTGGTTTGGCGAGGCTCGGGATGAACTGAGGGCCGCCCCGGGTGAGCTAGATGAGCGCAAGCGGGAGCTCATCCTGGAGCAGGACGATATCGAGATGGCCCAGGAGGTGGCGAAGGAGCAGGCCGCCAAGGACGAGGCTGCCCGCCAGCAGCATCAGGCTGTGCTGAACAACCAGGAAGAAGACCTCGCCGCTCGCGAGCAGACGCTTGCTGCCACGCTCCGCGGTAAGGACGAGGAGGTCGAGAAGCTCATCGCACAGCGGACCCAGGAGCTGGAGAAGAAGCACAAGGATGCACTCGAAGCTCTGGCCCTAGACCATGCCGGCAAGGTGGAGAAGCTGGAGCGGGAGCGGGATGGTCTGAAGAAGGAGATCTTGGGGCTGACGGAGGAGAGGGACACGGCAAACCGCGCTCTGGCGGATTCGCAGGTCGCCATATCCGACAAGGCCAAGCTACTCTTCGAGGCCTATGACTCCAACAATGATCTGAAGCTGAAGCTGGACGGTTTGGAGGGGACGCTTTCGGAGGTCTGGGCCTGTGAGGAGACCCTGACCAAGGCTCTTGAGGAGGAGAAGCAGCTGAGGAAGAACAATGCCGCTAACCACAAGGACTATGTGGCCAGCGTAAATCTCTGGATCAGCCGCCTCGTCGACGTCGCGGAGAAGCTCACCGCCCGGCTAGCCATCATGGGCATGCCGGACGTTAGGCTCTCCGAGGAGACGAATGTAAGTCCCAACGCCAGGTTGACCTTGTTCTTCGAGCGCATCCTCGACGCCCTAGAGGAGCTCCGCTCCAATCGAGCAGCTTATCTGGCCAACGAGGCCCGGAGGCTCTGCCGGGGCACCATGACCAAGGTGCTCACCAAGGTGGCGTTCTGGAACCCCACCATTGACTTTGCCTATGCGCTGGAAAGCTAGCCGGAGGATGCAGACCTCACGGCGCTCGAAGAGCGTATCGAGCCCATCATCAGCTGCGTCGCCGGCGTCAAGAGGGTGGAGGGCCAGCCCTGGGACTAGGCACCCCGTTTCTCATCGCCGCTGCGAGTTCATGACCAAGACAATTTTATCTTAAGTTAGAACCGCAACAACTATTGATGTAATATAACCATGCAGTACTTTAAAATGTAGCATGCTATCTTCCCGTCGATCTTTCTTTGTATGTACGCACCCTACGCTTAGTTGGATAGGCTTGCCGGCACGTAAACCCATGCTATGGCGCTTTGAGGAACGGATCCTTAGCAGCCTGCCGGGGGGCGCTTGCTGCCGGGAAAGCCACCTCACCATTCTCAGCGCGGCCGCTCGAACTATTGAGCGGACTCGAAACAGAACAAGGGCATTTGCCAATAGCGGAAGGGTTCCTTCGCGTGCAGGTTTTCCATACAAAGAACAAGATCCTTCGAGGAAGATAAACTTATAGAAAGGAAATTGCTCAAGGTTTTGTGTGACTTAGCTTTTCGTGGCCGCGCGGATGGTTGTTGCGGCTGCGGACGGCACCAGAGTGTGGCTGATCGACATCGCCTTCTCCTCTCGAGCCATCCTCATGCGGGAGTCGAAGCGCTGGCTTCGAAACCAGATTTTCACAGATTGCACCCCCTACCTGGCGCGCCAAAGATGTCGGGGCAACGACACCTATGTGATCAAGGGAATCCCTAATAGGGTTGACGGGGCGCGGGGCTGTGGAAGAGCGGGTTTAGAAGATCAACGCGGGGGAATTTTATCTAGGTTCAGGCCACAAGCGATGCGTAATACCCTAATCCTGCTTTGGTGTATATTTGGTGTTCTTGAGCTCTTGAACTAGCTGCAGTGCATGCCAAGTCCAAAAAGTCCGCATCCTTCCCCTGTACGCCTCGGGCCTCCTTTTATAGTTCAAAGGGGTCGCCACAGTGGCACACATGAGGTGGAAAGTATGTACAGTGTTCAAGTCTATCGCCTGCATCGTAGGACAAACGCATTTAATGCGCTGCCGACGTGCCCTCTTGCTTTATCGGGGACAGCAAGGAAGCTCGTCCCGTCTATCGCCGCCTCGCCTTGCTCCGACGCGCGTCCACGCTGACGAGGCATGCAGCGCCATGCTGGCTGCTGAGCTGGTGCGGTGGCAGAGTCTTCACGAAGATTTGCATGCCATCACGCAGGAGCTTGCTTAGTTGGCCTGGAAGCTGCACGCTGCCATGCAGGTGCCCGCCTAGTTGGCGGGCTGACTGCTACGTTGGAACGGCGGTAGAGCCTAGGCAGGTGTGGGCATGGCTGCGGCCCTGGAGATGTCCCCGGCAAGGGTCTTGCCGGGGGTCTTTGTCTTCTGGTTCTCATCTAGCCTTGTAGGCTGTTGGTCTTCACAAAGGTCTGCATGCCACCATGCAGGCGCCTCCCGAGCCTTGGTCTTGATGTTGTCGATGGTGTCAGGACTCCTAGGCTCAAGGGTGGCGGCCTTGCTGGTGTTGGGCAAGTCACCCCGGCAAGGCTCTTGCCGGGGCTACACAGGATGCCCCGGCAAGGCTCTTGCCGGGGAAAACCCACCTTGTCCCTTTGCTCCTCGCGCCTCTGGCTTGGGCGTTGCCCTGGTAGTCTTGTTCTTTGCTTCCTCTGCCCCGCCAAGCACGGCCGCAGGCGTGGCTACAACTGCGCGTGCACAAGTAAAAGGGTACAGAAGGCCCCTAGTTTTGTACACCAACAATGATTGACCCCATATACTTGTGGGTCATCAACACTGTTTTCTGGCGCCATTGCTAGGGAGTGAAGTGCTATTGGTAAGTGGAAATCGGTAAGGAAAAATTATTACTACGTTCTAAAATTTTATCCTATGCATCTAGTTCATCGTGATCAGAATTATATATACAATTTTTGGTTTCTAAAGGAGAAAGTATCGCTCTAGATTGGGGAGGCTTTAGTCAATGTTATATTCATGCCCCAATCATGAGCTCTCGAGAGAAATTATTATTCAGAATTTTATGCTTGGCTTTCTCGGGATGATCAATCCATGCTCGATACTTCTTTGCACTGGTTCTTTTATGAAGAAGACTATTGAATTCAGCTGGGACCTTTTAGAAAGAATTAAATGCAACTCTGAAGATTGGGAACTCGACAAAGGTAAAGAGTCAGGTATTAAGCTTGAATTTGATTGTGTTAAATCTTTTATGAATACCGAAGCTTTTCACAAGTTTAGCACTAAATATGGACTTGACTCTGAGATAGTAGCCTCTTTTTATGAATATTTTGCTAGTCATGTTGATCTCCCTAAGGAGAAGTGGTTTAAATATCATCCCTCTATTAAAGAAGAAATTAAAGAACCGGTCATAGTTAAAGATGAAACTATCATTTACAATGTTGATCTAGTTGTACCTACTACTTATATTGAAAAACCACCTTTCCCTGTTAGGATAGAGGAACATGCTAAGGTTTCAACTGTGGTTCGCAAAAGTAATATTAGAGCACCTAAACCTGCTGAACAAATTAAAGTGGAACCTAGTGTTGCCATGGTTAAAGATCTCCTAGCAGAAAATATTGATGGGCATGTTATTTACTTCTATGATGAAGCTGGTAGAATTGCCAAACCTGATGAAAAAGATAAACATAGACCTATTGTTGCCATGCATGTTGTCTCAGTTGAAATAGGATATCACTATTATCATGGTGTATGTGACTTAGGTGCTAGCATGAGTGCTATTCCTTTTACCTTATGTCAAGAAATTATGAATGACATAGCACCCGCTGAAATAGAAGACATAGATGTTACTATAAAACTTGCCAATAGAGACACTATCACACCACTTGGGATTGTTAGAGCTATTGAAGTCTTGTGTGGGAAAATAAAATATCCTACTGATTTTCTTGTTCTTGGTTCCCACAAGATGACTTTTGTCCCATTATCTTTGGTAGACCTTTCTTGACCACCGTTAATGCTACTATAGATTGTCACAAACAAACTGTCAGTGTTAGCTTTGGTGATGAGTCTCATGAATTTAATTAATTTATCCAAGTTTAGTAGACAACTTCATAAGAAAGAATTACCTAATAAGGATGAAGTAATTGGTCTTGCTTCTATTGCCGTGCCTCCTACTGATCCACTGGAACAATATTTGCAAGACCACGAAAATGATATGCATATGCATGAAAGAAATGAAATAGATAAAATTTCCTTTGAACAACGACCCCTGCTAAAACAAAATTTGCCTATTGAAACTCTAGGAGGTCCTCCTCCACCTAAAGGTGATCCTATGTTTGAATTAAAATAGTTGCCTGACACTTTGAAATATGCTTATCTTGATGAGAAAAAGATATACCCTGTTATTATTAGTGCTAACCTTCCAGAACATGAGGAAGAAAGATTATTGAAAATTCTGACGAAGCACCGAGCTCCTATTGGGTATACTCTTGATGATCTTAAGGGCATTAGTCCCACTCTCTGCCAACATCCACTCTCTGCCAACATAAGATTAATATGGAACCTGATGCCAAACCCGTTGTTAATCATCAATGTTTTTTGAATCCTAAGATGAAAGAAGTGGTAAGAACTGAAATACTAAAACTTCTGGAAGCAGGTATAATCTATCCCATAGCTGATAGTAGATGGGTAAGTCCCATTCACTGTGTCCCTAAGAAAGGAGGTATTATTGTTGTTCCTAATGATAAAAATGAAATTATTCTACGAAGAATTGTCACTGGCTATAGAATGGTAATTGATTTAGAAATTTAAATAAAGCAAGTAGAAAGGATCATTACCCTTTGCCTTTTATCGATCAAATGTTGGAAAGATCATCTAAGCACACACACTTTTGTTTTCTTGATGGATATTCTAGTTTTTTCTCAAATACCTGTTTCACAACCTGATCAGGAGAAAACCACCTTACTTGTCCTTTTGGAACTTATGCTTATAAACGTATGCCTTCTGGTTTATGCAATGCACCTGCTACCTTCCAAAGATATATGACTACTATATTATCTGATTTTTGTGAAAAGATTGTTGAGGTTTTCATGGATGATTTTTCTGTTTATGGAACTCTTTTGATGATTGCTTGAGCAACCTTGATCGAGTTTTTGCGCCGCCACTCATAAGGATGATAATCAAAGAACACCTCATGTTTCAAATTTACAACGGTTACCATACGTGCATGCTACAGGACTTGCAAACTTCAACACAAGTATTTCTCAAATTCACAATTACTCAACTAGCACAACCTTAATATTACCATCTTCATATCTCAAAACAATCATCAAGTATCAAACTTCTCATAATATTCAATGCACTCTATTATGAAAGTTTTTATTATACCCATCTTGGATGCCTATCATATTAGGACTAATTTTATAGCCAAAGCAAATTACCAATACGTAATCGTGTGTGAGATATATAATAAAGATTAGTTCAAGTTTTGCTTTCTTTACTTTTATGTTTCAATAAAAATAAAAGGAAATAATGAAAAAGATCATATGCTAATCTTATGGTAAGTAATGACATCACATAAGGAAAAGTATAATTGGTAAAATTTATTGGAGATTGACAAACATATCATTGGTGAATGATGCAATTCATGAAAGAATTAATAAGGGAAGAGAATATTCACATGAAAATACACTATCTTGGACATCTTTTATGATTGTGAGCCCCCATTAAATATTATGTGTCAAAATTGTTGACGGTGGACAAGGAAGACAACGTAATGATTTATGTTTGTTCATATTCACACAGAAGTTATATTGTCATAGATCCGTCAACATGTGGTGCTTGCGTAATATCTTTGCTAGCCAAAAATTCCACACTAAGTAGAGATACTACTTGTGTATCCAAAACCCCTTAAACCCAAAATCTTGTTTTGAGAGTCCACCATACCAACCTATGGATTGAGTAAGATCCTTCAAGTAAGTTGTCATCGGTGCAATAAGGCAATAAAAATTGCTTCTAAATGTGTTGGATCATAGTGTAAGAGAAAGTTGAGCATTGTACGAACTTGTGATGGCAAAATAATAAAAGCGACAGACTGCATAATAAAGGTTGCTATCATAAGGGGCAATATAACATGACGTTCTTTTGCACTAAGAGATTGAGCATACAAACCAAAAAGCACACGACAACCTCTACTTCCCTCTGCGAACGGCCTATCTTTTACTTTTATGCATTTACTTTTATGTAAGAGTCAAAGTATTCTTCCCTATTCCTTTTTATTTTCTCTTTTTGCAAGCATCATGTGGTGAGGAAAGATCTAAGCACACATATCTGAAGGAAATATGCCCTAGAGGCAATAATAAAGTTGTTATTTTATATTTCCTTATTCATGATAAATGTTTATTATTCATGCTAGAAGTGTATTGATCGGAAACCTGAATATATGTGTGAATACATAGACAAACACTATGTCCCTAGTGAGCCTCTACTAGAGTAGCTCATTGATCAAAGATGGTTAAGGTTTCCTAACCATGGACATGTGTTGTCATTTGATAACGGGATCACATCATTAGGAGAATGATGTGATGGACAAGACCCATCCATTAGCTTAGCATTATGATCGTTAAGTTTTATTGCTATTGCTTTCTTCATGTCAAATACATATTCCTTTGACTATGAGATTATGCAACTCCCGGATACCGGAGGAATGCCTTACGTGCTATCGAACGTCACAACGTAACTGGGTGATTATAAAGATGCTCCATATGTATCTCCGAAGGTGTTTGTTGAGTTGGCATAGATCGAGATTAGGATTTGTCACTCCGAGTATCAAAGAGGTATCTCTGGGCCCTCTCGGTAATACACATCATAGTCACGAGGTGATGTATTACATAACAAGTAAAGAGACTTGCCGGTAACGAGATTGAACTAGGTATGAAGATACCGAAAATCGAATCTTCGGCAAGTAACATACCGACAAAGGGAATAACGTATGTTGTCATAACGGTCCGTAGATCTTCGTAGAATACGTAATGCTTAGTGATACGTCTCCGTCGTATCTATAATTTTGATTGTTTCATGCCAATGTTTTACAACTTTCATATACTTTTGTTAACTTTTTTTAACTATTTTGGGGACTAACATATTGCTCCAGTGCCCAGTGCCAGTTCCTGTTTGTTGCATGTTTTTTGTTTCACAGAAAATCCATATCAAATAGAGTCCAAACGGGATAAAAACGTACGGAGATTATTTTTGGAATATATGTGAATTTTGGGAAAAAGAATCAACGCAAGACGATGCTCGAGGGGGCCACGAGGACGGAGGGCGCCCCCGGGGGCAGGGCCCGCCCCTTGACCTTGTGGCCACCCCGTAAGACGGTTGGTGCCCTTCTTCTGGTGAAAGAAAGCTAATATCCAGATAAAAATCATGTTAAAGTTTTATCCCAATAGGTGTTACGGATCTTCGGGAATTTAAGAAACGGTGAAAGGCCAGAATCTGGGAGCGCTGAAACAGAAGGAAATAGAGAGATATCCAATCTCGAAGGGGCTCCTGCCCCTCCGCTGCCATGGAAGCCAAGGACCGGAGGGGAAACCCTTCTCCCATCTAGGGGTAAGGTCAAGGAAGAAGAAGGAGAAGGGGGCTCTCTCCCCTCTCTCCCGGTGGCGCCGGAACGCCGCCGGGACCATCATCGCGACAACGATCTACACCAACAACTTCACAGCCGCCATCACCAACTCTCTCCCCCTCTATGCAGCGGTGTAACCCCTCTTTTACCCGCTGTAATCTCTACTTAAACATGGTGCTCAACGCTATATATTATTTCCCAATGATGTATGGCTATCCTACGATGTGTGAGTAGATCCGTTTTGTCCTATGGGTTCATTGATGATCGTGATTGGTTTGCGTTGCATGTTTTATTATTAGTGCTATCCTATGGTTCTCTCCATGTCGCGCAAGCATGACGGATCCCCGCTGTAGGGTTTGCAATATGTTCATGGTTTGCTTATTGTTTGTGTTGCATGAGTGATAGAAACACAAACACGGATAAGTGGGTTATGGCGTATGGGATAAAGAGGACTTTATACTTTAATGCTATGGTTGGGTTTTACCTTAATGATCTTTAGTAGTTACGGATGTTTGCTAGAGTTCCAATCATAAGTGCATATGATCCAAGAAGAGAAAGTATGTTAGCTTATGCCTCTCCCTCATATAAAATTGCAATAGTGATTACCGGTCTACTTATCGATTGCCTAGGGACAAATAACTTTCTCGTGAAAAAATCTCTCTACTAAAACTAACTTAGTTGTTTCTTTATCTAAACAACCCCTATTTACGTTCTCTTTATTATCTTGCAAATGTATCCTATCACAGCTACAAAGTACTTCTAATTTCATACTTGTTTTAGATAAAGCGGATGTTAGGCGTGCGTAGAGTTGTATCGGTGGTCGATAGAACTTGAGGGAATATTTGTTCTACCTTTAGCTCCTCATTGGGTTCGACACTCTTACTTATTGAAAGAGGCTACAATTGATCCACTATACTTGTGGGTTATCACTTAACGTTCGATGATAATATTGTATTATATGAGTTATGTGATTTGGTGACCGAATGTTGTTCGGAGTCCCGGATGTGATCACGGACATGATGAGGAGTCTCAAAATGGTCGAGAGGTAAAGATCGATATATAGGACGATAGTATTCGGACACTGGAAGTGTTCCGGAGGGTACCGAGTACATATTGGCTCACCGGAAGGGGTTCCGGGCACCCCCGACAAAAGATATGAGCCTGATGGGCCAAGAGGGAAAACGCATCAGCAACCAATGGCTGGTGCGCCCCCCATATGGGCCGAACCAGAGGAGAAGGAAAGAGAGGAAGGGAGAAGGAAAGGGGAGGGATTCAGGCTCCCCCTTCCTTCCCTCCTCCCTCCTCTTTCCTTCCTCCTCCGGCAGATAAGGAAGGGGGGGCGCCGACCATGGGGAGATCCCAAGTAGGATTCGGCCTACTTGGGCGCCTCCTTGGCTGCCTCCCCTCTCCCTCCCACCTATATATATGTGGGGGGGGGGGGTGAGGGAGTCCTGGACTAAGGGGTCCTCGGGCGTCCGGCCTGTTATCCATGGGCCGGACTGGTGGGCTGTGAAGACACGAAGGCCGAAGACAATACCCGTGTCCGGATTGGACTCAACTTGGCATGGAAGGCAAGCTAGGCGATCTATTATGAAGATTTCCTCCTATGTAACCGACGTCATGTAACCCTAGATCTCTCCGGTGTCTATATAAACCGGAGAGCATAGTCCAGATAGGACAGACTCATTACCATATACTCATAGCCTAGACTTCTAGGGTTTAGCCATTACGATCTTGTGGTAGATCAACTCTTGTAACACTCATATTCATCAAGATCAATCAAGCAGGAAGTAGGGTATTACCTCCATAGAGAGGGCCCGAACCTGGGTAAACATTGTGTCCCCCGTCTCCTGTTACCATCGATCCCAGACGCACAGTTCGGGACCCCCTACCCGAGATCCGCCGGTTTTGACACCGACATTGGTGCTTTCATTAAGAGCACTGTGCCGTCGACGAAAGGTTCGATGGCCCCTTCAGTCGTCACTAATGACGTGGTCCAGGGAGAGACCTTCCTCCCCGGACAGATCTTTGTATTCGGCGGCTCCGTACTGCGGGCCAAGTCGCTCGGCCATCTGGAGCAGGTCGATAGCTACGCCCCTAGCCATCAGGTCGGATTTGGAAGCTTGAACTACGTCGTGGATATCCGTGGAGACTTAATCTTCGATGGACTTGAGACCGCGGCGATCACTCCCCCTCTCTCCGATGAACTTGACTTAAATCTGTCATCGGATCACATCCAGGAGATGGATCCTATTGCTACAACGACTTTAGAGCCAAAGCAGATCGCGCCCTCCGAGGCCATAAAGTCCGCGGCGTTGGATCCGCACACGGACTCGACATCCTGCAATGCTTGCGTCAACAGAACCCCAGACTCGTCTCCGGCCGCACGTTCCTGTCAGATGTGGGGTTCCGGCAAACCCTTAAGGTTCAAACACTGCGGTGCGCAGGAAGTCTTTCCCTCCTACCGATCTACGCCCTAGCTCGCTAAGATCTCGCGGACGAACTCGCAACACAGAAAGACACGAGGTTTATACTGGTTCGGGCCACCATTGTGGTGTAATACCCTACTCCAGTGTGGTGGTGGTGGATTGCCTCTTAGGCTGATGATGAACAGTACAAGGGAAGAACGGCCTCCTGAGGTTGAGGTGTTCTTGTGGCTAGGCTCTCGATCGGGTTGGATAAAGCTGAGATCTGATCGTCCCCCTACTATGGTGGCTAGCTCTACTTATATAGGCCCTGGTCCTCCTCCCAAATATCGAGCGGGAAGGGAGCCAACAACGGCGGGCAAATTTGAAGGGGGACAGCTAGTACAAGCTATCCTGACAAAAGCGGTCTTCGCCTATGAATAGCTCTGGTGGTGACGCCGTCTTGGGCTCCACGATGACCTCCGTCTGGCCGTCCTCCTGGTCTTGGTCTTGTTGCACCAATATAGCAACCTTTGCCTGATGCCTCGGTACTCTTCGCCTGCGCTGGCCTCCTTAGCACCAAAGAGGAAATAAGGATGCTGCACGCGCTGGCGCCCGCCTGGCGCCTGCCTGGTGTCGTTCGTCATGGCTCACGTCACGAGGGCCTCGTGAGGTTTGCCCCGCCTTGATATCTCCGCTCCTCGCGAGCCTGCCTGGCTCGGCCACTCCAGAGGAGGTCTTGCATCATCCGCCTCGCGAAGCTTGGACCCTCGCGTGGGTCTTGGATGCCTTGTTGATGAAGATGGGCCGTACGGCCTGCTGCTTAGCCATGCCGTGGGCCGCAGGCAGGCAAGTCTGGGGACCCCCGTTCCCAGAATGCCGACAGTAGCCCCCGGGCCCAAGGTGCGCTCGGGCTTGGCTTCGCGGCGAAGCCAAGGGTCAAGTTCAGAGCACCGCGGGCCCCAAAAGCATGCGGCCTCGGTTGACGCGTGGCGGTTGATTGGACGTGGGCGTCTCCGCTTCCCCACGCTGCCTCGGCAACTGCATGACTAGACAAGTCCCTGCGACATGCAAGGAAAACCATCATTACCTGCGATCGTGGGGGACGCCGGTTGGCCTTCTCTTGCTATAAATGGGGAGGGGGCGGAGCCCCCGTTGCCCATCTCTTCCTTGCTTGCTTGCTCCTTCCTCCTCGCTCCATCGCTTGCAGCGACACCCATGGCACCATGAAGGAAGTTCTCCGGCGCCGAGAAGGGGAAGGCCCCTCGTGAGGGACCCGGCTCCCCGGCGCCCAAGCGCGGCCGCGGCCGCCCGCGCAAGCATGCCGCGACCCCCGCCGTGGCCCATCGTCGAGACGGCGCCTCAGCACGCGAAGTGGGTCATCCCAGCCATGGCGGTCCAGTTGATGAGGGGAGGCGTGCTATGGTGGCGCGGCCTCCTCGTCCGCGCTTCCACACGGCGGAGGTGTCGCCGGAGTTTGTTGTCTGGTCGGAGAACCCGGCCGGCAACTGGCTTCAACTTCCATGCTTCTTCGCCGGCGAACTGCCGGCCTCTGGTCCAGGCGGACTCTGGCTGCAGGCGGATGGCTGCTGCAGAAAGGCCTCTTGGGTTGCAGTCGAGACTTCCGCCGCGGCAACGTAGCCCTAGCCCGCGGCTGGCAGACATTTGCCCGCGCGCGCGGCCTGGGCAGGCGGTGCACCCTCTACTTCAGGTACGATGGTGGATCGACCCTCTATGTGAGGGTGTTTGGGGAAGATGGTCGCCGCACCGGGTGCTGCCCCGAGGCGAACGACGGTGAGGAGGTGCTCGGCCTTGGGGACGGTCACGATGAGGACGAGGGTGAGCCCGCCCTCGGCGGCGACCGCGTCTCGTCCAGCTACGGCGGCTCTTCCTCCGGCCACAACTCCAGCAGTGGCGGCTACGACCAGCCGCCGCGCCTGTTTTGAAGGCGGCAGTGGGTCGTCTCGTCGCCGCACCTCCGTGAAGCGTGAGGAAGGATCCGGCTAGGCTCGGGGTAGCGCTAGGGGCCTGTCTTCGCGGATCGCTGCAGCGCTGCTTTTGTTTTACTCTTTTCCTGCATCAAGAATGAAACCAGTATGGGCCCAGAGGGGGGCGTGAATCGAACTATGGTTCCTCGGTTATAACAGCATGCGCGTTGTTCCCGTGCCGTGTCGTTATTTTGCGCAAAGATAACTTAACCTGGTATACTCAGGACGCCCTCTTCCTCGCGAGGCGTTTATTTCCTCGCATCCATCCTGCCTTTGTGGCCTGCATTCGCTCGGGAATTGCGAAAACCTCGTTAGGAAATGCGTTGAAATATTTGCCGTTCATCCTGGTCCTGACCCGGCGCCTTGTATCGCGGTACCCGAGGGGCACGGACTAGGAGAGGTGCCCTAGCTTTGGGCTCGAACGAGGGTGGCTCACGAGAAGGCAGAAAGGAGAAAAAAAATGCTTGCGAGGGCACCTGCCTAGCCCCCTCGTGAGGCATGCGTGAGAGAGAACACGGGAAAATTCGAGCCGAAAAAAATGCAGTGAGAGGCGAGGGAACCAAATCAGCAAGGAACGCCAAAGGCAAACATTGATTAAGGAAAAGTGAGCCAACTACGGAAAGCAAATGAAAAGCCGCGTCCGGCACCTAATCTAGTGTTCAAGTCTTCTCACCAGCACGGAGATAAGTGCTGTCCACTAGGCGTGGGAGGGAGCCCCAGGGCCTGAGGCCGGCGCTCCTGAGACTCTGGGGCGTGTACAGCCCCAATTCATTATTACGTGAGAGTGTCATGGGCGGCGATTCTTCACAGGCACTGGGCCTTCTTCATAGGCTCTGGGCCTTTCTTCTCAGGCTCTGGGCCTTGCTTCTCAGGCTCTGGGCCTTCCTTCTCAGGCTCTGGGCCTTGCTTCATGGATAGAACTTCCGGAGGTGCTGGATGTTCCAGGCGTTTTGGATGGGTATCCCGTCCTGCGTCTCCAGGCGCGCCGCGCCCGGCCTGGAGACATGGATGACCCTGAACGGGCCCTCCCACATGGGCGAAAGCTTGTGCAGCCCTTCTCTGGAAAGGACCCGCCTCAAGACGAGGTCGCCCACCTCGAGCGTCCTGGAGCGGATGTTGCGGCAGTGGTATCGTCGCAGCGCTTGTTGGTACCTTGCCACCCTCAATGCAGCTTCGCGACGGTGCTCCTCCCCCAGCACGAGGTCCATCCCCCGCATGGCGTCCTGCCGCGTCTCATTGAACGCTAGGACCCGCGCGGAGCGATGCTTGACCTCGTGAGGGAGGACTGCTTCAGCTCCGTAGACGAGGAAGAATGGAGTCTCACCCGTTGGCTTGGTGGCGGTGATTCGAATGGACCACAGCACGGACTGGAGCTCGTCGTGCCAGCTCCTGCCGCAGGCCTCCAGCTTCTTCTTGAAGGTCCTGGTCTTGAGGCACCTCAGGACCTCTGCGTTAGCACATTCGGCCTGACCGTTACTCCTGAGGTGGGCCATCGAAGCGTAGTAGATCTGCGTTCCAAGGTTAGCACAGTAGGTTTTGAAGAGGTTGCTAGTAAACTGCGAACCGTTATCTGTGATGATGCGGTTGGGGACCCCGAAGCGGCTCACGAGGCCCTTGATGAACTTGACAGCAGAGCCGGCTGGAATGGTACGGACGGCTTCCACTTCCGCCCACTTGGTAAACTTGTCGATGGCGACGTACAGATAGCGGTAGCCCCCTGGCGCTCGAGGGAACGGGCCCAAGATGTCCAGACCCCAGACCGCAAACGGCCACGTGAGCGGGATGGTTTGGAGGCCCTGTGCAGGCTGATGGATCTGCTTGGCGTGGAATTGGCAAGCTTCACAGGAATTCACCAGCTCGGCCGCGTCGTTGAGTGCTGTAGGCCAATAAAACCCACTGCGGAACACCTTGCTGACAAGGGTCCGTGACAACGAGTGGTGTCCGCAGTCACCGCCGTGTATGTCAATCAGCAACTTCCTTCCTTGATCGCTGGAGATGCAGCGCAGCGTGACATTGTTCGGTCGTTTCCTGTGTAACTCGCCGTCTTGGATACAATATGCCGTGGCTTGCCGGGCCACGCGCTCCGCGTCGTCTTCCTTCTCCGGCAGCGTCCCGTGCATCAGGTACTCTTTGAATTCCTTGGTCCAGCACTCCTCCTGGGGCTCGAGCTCCAAGAGCAGCCGAGCTCCTGAGGTCGGGCCACAGGCTGGGGCTCCCGTGGCCGGGGGCTGTGGGAGCTCCTCCCGAGGCTGAATCATGCTTGAAAGAGGTGGCGTAGCTCATGGCATGAAGAGCCGCTCTTCGAAGACGCCGGGCTCTTGCGGTTGCCGCTTGGATGCTCTCCTGGCGATGTCGTCGGCTTCCTTGTTGGTGCCCCGGGGCACGTGCTGCAGCTCCAGGCCCGAGAACTGCTTTTCCATCTTGCGCACCTCCGCGAGGTAGGCCTCCATGTGCTTGTCCTTCGGCTCGTACACCTTGTTGGAGAAGTTGACGAGGAGCTGCGAGTCGCCTTTGACGGTGAGGCGCTTCACCCCTAGAGTCGCTGCAGCCTTCAGGCCGGCTATGAGGCCTTCGTATTCTGCGATGTTGTTGGAGACCTTCTCGCCGTGCTGAAAACAGAGTTGCACGGCGTAGTAGAGCTTGTCCTGAGTGGGCGAGATGAGCACTGCTCCAGCCCCCGCGCCCTGGTGCACGAAGGCGCCATCGAAATACATGACCCAGCCGTCTGGTGCCTCGCTTCCTGGAGAGGTGGACCGGTCTTCACCTTCCTCAAGAGCCGGGGCATCTATCCATTCTGCCACAAAATTGGCGAGCGCGGCTCCCTTGATGACCCTGGTAGTGCTGAACTCCAACTGGAATGCTTGCAACTCGATGTTCCACTCAGCGACCCTTCCGGCCGAGTTATGGCTCCTGAGTACCCTCTCCAATGGGTAGGCTGAGACGACCTTGATGGGGTGGCCCTGGAAGTAGTGCCACAGCTTGTGGGGGCCACCAAGAGTGCGAGCAGGAGCTTCTGCGGCATGGGGTAGTGCGCCCTCGCGTCCCGCAGTACGGTGCTGACGAAGTACACCGGGTGCTCGACGAGGGCTGGCACACTGTCGAGGCTCGGGTCCTGCGGAGATTGTGGCATATCCTGAGGTGGTGGGTTTCCTGAGACCTGACCGTCCTCAGGAGCTTGTGCGATGTTGCCCTGCTAAGCTTGGTCTTCCGCCGCTGATGGCTTTGCTGCGCCTTCCTGACCCGACGCTGCAACAGCTCTGGCTTGGCGCGGCAAACCCTTGTATTGGCGTTCCTCCCGAACCGCCACCAGCGCCACGCTGGTGGAGTACGGGGTGGCAGCAAGGTAGAGTACCAGAGGCTCGAGAGGTCGTGGTGCTACCATCACCGGGGGGCTGGTGAGGTATTTCTTGAGGTCTCGGAAGGCCCGGTCGGCCTCCGGGGTCCACTCGAACGGGCCCTTCTTCTTCATGAGCTTAAAGAAGGGTAAGGCACGCTCGCCTAGCTTGGAGATGAAACGCCCTAACGCGGTCACCCGCCCCGCTAGCTTCTGCATCTCCTTCAGGGTTTGTGGTGGGCTCATGTCTTCGATGGCCTTGATCTTCTCCGGGTTTGCCTCGATCCCTCTGTGGGATACGAGGAACCCCAGCAGCTTGCCGGAGGGAACGCCAAACACGCACTTCTCCGGGTTAAGCCTCAAGTTCACTTGGCGCAAGCTCTCGAAGGTCTCCTCTAAGTCTTGAATCAATGTCCTCGCCTCGTGATATTTGACTACTATGTCATCAACGTAAGCCTCTGTGTTTCTGCCGAGCTGCCGCCCCTAAGCGACATGCATCAACCGCTGAAAGGTTGCGCCCGCGTTGCGCAGCCCGAAGGGCATGCAGGTTTAGCAATACACCCCGCATGGTGTCAGGAAGGCTGTCTTCTCCACGTCCTCTACCGCCATCTTGATTTGGTGGTATCCTGAGAATGCATCCAGGAAACATAGCAAGTCGCACTCGGCGGTGGAGTCGACGATTTGATCGATGCGTGGAAGTGGGAACGGATCTTGGGGGCAAGCTTTGTTAAGGTTGGTGAAGTCGACGCACATCCGTTCCTTCCCGCCTTTCTTCGGTACTACGACGGGGTTCGCCAGCCATTCAGGGTATCAAACTTCTCGGATGGTACCTGCTGCCTCCAACTTACGTGTCTCTTGGACGATGAAGGCCTGCTTCTCAGTGGACTGCCGTCTCGCTCGCTGCTTCACGGGGCGTACGTTGGGGCACACCCTTAGATGATGCTGGATTACCTCTCTCGGGATCCCTACCAGCTAATTGGGCTCCCACGCGAATATCTCCTTGTTCGCGCGCACAAACCTCACCAAAGCTTCTTCTTGTCCCGGGTCAAGGCCGGTTCCTATGGTGAAAGTGGCTCCTGAAGACCCGTCCTCGTTGACCGGCACCTGTTTGGTCTCCGCCTTGTCTTGGGTGAACATCTGCTTCTTCTTGGTGGGCGCAGTTCCTTGGCCTCGGGCGTACCGGCGCCGGCTGGCCGTGCTGCTGCCTCGGTCTTCAAGGCGAGCCTGAGCACCGTCACGGCCTCCTTAGTGTCTCCCTTGATGGTGAGGACGCCCTTGCTCCCTGGCATCTTCATGAGGTTGTAGGCCGGGTGAGTCGCCGCCATGAACTGAGCGAGAGCCGGGTACCCGAGGATGGCATTGTATGGCAGACCGATGCGGGCGATGTCGAAGTCCACCAGCTTAGTGTAGTAGTTGTCGCGTGTGCCGAAGGTGACAGGGAGGCGGATCTGCCCCAGAGAGTGGGCAGCTCCACCACCCACTCCCGAAAAGGGCTTGCTGAGGTTGAGCCGCTCGGGTGGCACGTGGAGAAGGCTGAAGGCTTCTACGGAGAGCAAGTTAAGGCCGGCACCGCCATCAATGGGGGTCTTGGTAACGGCCACGTTGCAGATGGTGGGCGTGCAGAGCATTGGGAGCATGCCGGAGCCGGCGACGGAGTCGGGGTGGTCTTCTGAGCCGAAGGTGAGGTTAGCCTCCGGCGCAGCCCAACCCGGTGGAGCCCCCGGGCACTTGGAGGCTGCCCCAATCTGACGGAAGAAAGGTCTGACATGGCGATCTGAAGGCGGTGCTTGAGAGCCACCCAACAGTGCCGCGACTGCGTGGTGCGACGGCACCGCGTAGCGCGCGGTGAAGAGGTTGCGGAGTTCCCCCCAGGATGCCACCATGGATCCTGGGAGGTTGAGCAGCCAGGCGCGCGGCTCGTCAGCGAGGGCCATCGGGAACCAGTTGGCCATGATCTTGTCGTCGCCTCCAGCTTCGAGGACGGCCTCCTCGTATGCCAGCAGGAACGGCGCCGGGTCTGCCGCGCCGTCGTAACGCGACGGCATCTCCGGCTTGAACTTGGTTGGCCACTGCACTCGCCGCAGGGCGGGGGCCAGGGCTCGGTACCCAGACTCCCTGCTGCTGCTGGTGTCGGCCGCAGAGGTGGGCGGCGGGGCACCTGCCATGGGAGCGTAGTGCGGCGGTACGGGGTGCAGGTTGGTGGAGAGGAGCTCCGGTGCACCCCTACCTGGCGCGCCAAATATCGGATGTGGGGTTCCGGCAAACCCTTAAGGTTCGAACACTGGGGTGCGCGCGAAGTCTTTCCCTCCTACCGATCTACGCCCTAGCTTGCTAAGATCTCGCGGACGAACTCGATGAACTCGCAACACAGAAAGACACGAGGTTTATACTGCTTCAGGCCACCATTGTGGTGTAATACCCTACTCCAGTGTGGTGGTGGTGGATTGCCTCTTGGGCTGATGATGAATAGTACAAGGGAAGAACGACCTCCTGAGGTTGAGGTGTTCTTGTGGCTAGGCTCTCGATCGGGTTGGATTAAGCTGAGATCTGATCGTCCCCCTACTATGGTGGCTAGCTCTACTTATATAGGCCCTGGTCCTCCTCCCAAATATCGAGCAGGAAGGGAGCCAACAACGGCGGGCAAATTTGAAGGGGGACAGCTAGTACAAGCTATCCTGACAAAAGCGGTCTTCGCCTGCGAAAAGCTCTGGTGGTGACGCCGTCTTGGGCTCCATGATGACCTCCGTCTAGCCGTCCTCCTGGTCTTGGTCTTGTCGCACCAGTATAGCAACCTTTGCCTGATGCCTCGGTACTCTTCCCCTGCGTTGGCCTCCTTAGCACCAAAGAGGAAATAAGGACGCTGCGCGCGCTGGCGCCCGCCTGGCGCCGTTCGTCATGGCTCACGTCACGAGGGCCTCGTGAGGTTTGCCCCACCTTGATATCTCCGCTCCTCGCGAGCCTGCCTGGCTCGGCCACTCCAGAGGAGGTCTTGCGTCGTCCGCCTCGCGAGGCTTGGACCCTCGCGAGGGTCTTGGATGCCTTGTTGATGAAGATAGGCCGTACGGCCTGCTACTTAGCCACGCCGTGGGCCGCAGGCAGGCAAGTCTGGGGACCCCCGTTCCGAGAACGCCGACAGTTCCGGACCGGATACACCTGCGGACACCGAGCTGGATCGGTTGTCGATTTTCGAATTTAGTGCCGTAGACATCTTCCAGCATTCGCCTTTGGGTGACGTACTAAATTCTTTGAAGAACTTGACCCTGGAGGAAGACTCACAGCCGAATTATATTCGGTTTGAGCTAGAGGCGGACGACGAGGAATTTTGCTTCCCACCTGCCACCTACTTCATAGCCACCGTCGATGACTTAACCGACGTGCTCGACTACGGCTCCGAAGACATCACATGTATGGACGACGATGCCGACAATGAGCTAGGCCAAGACCCACCATTCACTGGACGTTGGACGGCCACCTCCTCGTACGACGTGTACATGGTTGATACACCCAAAGGATCTGGCGACGACAAAGAAGAGCCGGATATGAACAAACCCTCTGAAATGCAGTCCAAGCGTCGGCGTCCCAAATGCCGTTCTAAGCCTCGTCGCTCAAAGGATGGCAACACTGGCACCAGAGAAAATAGTACTCCGGGCGACGCTGAAAACAATGAAGACCGTGTCGGCGCTGCATCCGAACAGGAGGAACATGACAACACGCATGACAACCCTGATGAACAGGTCATAGAAGATAACTCGGAGGACGATAGTTATCATCCACCCTCCGAGGAGGAGACAAGCCTCGGCAACGAAAACTTCATCGTGCCGGAGGACCCTCGGGAGCAGGAGCTCTTTAAGCTTCAGCTCATAGCCACCGCAAGGAGCCTAAAAAAGAAACAGCAGCAGCTTCAAGCTGAACAAGACCTGCTCGTCGACAGATGGACCGACGTCCTGACAGCAGAAGAATACAGCCTCAAGCGCCCAGCCAAGAGCTACCCGAAACACAGATTGCTACCTCAATTCGATGAGGAGGCACCGGAACACATATCTCCCTCGCGTAATGCGGAACGACCACCGCGTTGTCACATCCTAGCTAGTTCATGCATTAGAGTGTTGCATCATGTCTACTTTTCACAGAAACTTGAAATGGGGATGCCAGAAACCCCCAGCACCCCCCTGAACACAACTAGCGTTTACTAAAATCCTTTTCAATGAACCTGAAATGCCCTTCATAAATGTTCACCATCTTTGGTCCTGGCTAAACCCTCTGCCAAAAATGGTTCCATATTTTTGGAGGCTATTCTGGATTTTTGCACCAAGCTATAAGTATTTGCATTTGGGCAATTTAAATCCTATAAATATTTTAAAATGCCCACATAATCTTGAAGGTATTTTTAGGCTGTTGAGAATACTTTCAAATGTGCCTCTGAATATTCTCAGGTTTTTCCTAAATGGAATAGTATTTCTACTATTTCAAAACACAGAACAGAAACAAATAAAAAGAAAAACAGAGAGCAGAGATAGAAACTTACCTGGCAGCCCACTGGCCGGCCCAGCACTGTGCTGGCCCGCGCCAGTCAGCTGCTTCCTTCCGCCAGAGCAGGCAGAGAGGTGACGCCGGCATGCGCGAGGTCGCCACGGCGCCACCTGCTTGCCGCCTCGCCCGTGGACGAGCTGGACGACCTCCACGTCGCGCCCCCGAGCCCCTGGACACCTCCATTCGTCCCCTGCACCTCTCCCTCGCCTTCCTCCACCTTGGCCGACGCAGCCGCTGCCACCTCGCCGACGTAGCCGTAGCCACCGCCGTCCCCGCGTCACCTGAACGTGTCCAGCAGCTCCGCCGTCGCCTTCTCCTTCGAGCAAGTCGGGCCCCGAGCGCTCGCTTGCCCCGAAGCCACCGCTCCGACCTCGCCTTCACTGCCCACCGCCGGAGATCCCCTTCGCCGTCACCACCGCAGCAGTTCGTCCCCGACAGTGCCGCCTAGCTCATCGCCTTTGCCGTGAGCTTCTGCCCCTTTCCCTTCCTCTCATTCTTGCTGCCGCCCTTTGCTTCGACCGTAACCAGCAGCACCAGACACGCCGCCGCATGAGCTCGTCACCGACGAGGCTCCGGTGACCAAATGGTCCAGTGCATATGTCTGTCATCTTCGTGAGCACATGCAGCACCCGTAGAGACTAACCATTGATCCTCCCGTGCACCGTGTTGTTGTTTTCGTCGGCACCCGAACTCCGGCGGCCGCAAAAGAGCTCGCCGCCGTCGACTCCGGCCACCCCAGGCCCAACCACGGCCACCAACGGATGCGCCGTTGCGTCAGCTAACCGTAGAGCCCAACGGCGCCTCGAACGGTGCCTCGTAGAGCAAACCCGAGGCACAGGAGCGCCGCTGACCTCGCCGGCGGCTAACCGCCGGCGTGTTAGGCCCGTTGACGAGGGGTTTGACCTCCCCTGGGTCGTTGACATGTGGGGCCAGCCCCTGTTAATTTCCTAGTTTAGGTTAACTAAAATAGGATTAGCCCTGTGACACTGACAGACGGGTCCCACCGTTCAGGTTTGACCTGGACCGCCTAGTTGACTTGCTGACGTCATCATGACACACTACTGACGCAATAAGTAATTTAATTACTGGAATTATTTCTATACAGGAAATTCCAGAAAATATCACAAACTTCAAAAAATCATAGAAAATAATCTATAGCTCAGAATGAAAAGATTTATATATGAAAAATGATCAGAAAAATCCATTCTATCCATCTGTACTGGTTTCATGCATGTTTAAGCAAGTTAACCTACTGCTTGATGCAGAACAAGATAAAGCACTAATAAGGACCACATATGAACTTGGAATTTGAATCTTTGATTCAAAATAGTCCAAACCCATCTGGTCTTAGTTGCATTTGCCCAATACATTCATTTTGCCATGTCTCATGCATGCATCATATTGTTGCACTTGCTTGGTGTTGATTGTGCTTCGTTGTGTTCATCGTGGTAGGTTCTGCCTCCGAGGATATTCACGAGTATCCAACTGAAGGGCAGTATCCCACCACCACTCCGTCAGGCAAGCAACCCATTGATCATTTTGATACAAACCCAACTTCTCGCTTCTGCTCTCATTTACTGCATTAAGACAACGCGATTCAAACTGCTGTGTGTTGTGGTAGTTGAACCCACTTTCCTTTGCATGACCTGTCATTGCCACAGTAACTAGATGAAACCCACTAGCATGTGTAGGAGTTGATTGAGCCATGTTGTGTTCCTACAATGCTATGCTTGCTACGCTTAGAGTCGTGTCAGGTCTGGCTCATCAGGGTGATGAACTAGAGTGAAAGCGTGTGTTGGTAATGAGAGTGAGGTGTTGAACACGTTTTGGTAAAGGTATCGATGAGAGGCCATGTAGGAGTACATGGTGGGTTGTTTCATTGAGACCGTCTCTAAGAACTGAGATCTGTATGTGTGATTTAAGATTCAGCTACTACCACGCGTTGGGCCCGAAACCAATGGACCCCCTCGGCTTCTTAATCACCCTTGTCCTCTGTCCAGGAGTTGCACGTAGTTTCTGGTGTTTGTAGTAAGCTGGGGGCCGTGGACAGCGCTGACCAAGGGGTGGGCTATGATGCGGTAGGCTCGTGGCACGGTGTACCGAGTCGCCCGTTTGGTGTCCGGGAACCCTGCACACATCGTTTGGGGCCGTATGTGGAAACCTCGGCCGGACTCCCTGCGGATGGAACCTGAATAGGCGATAAACCTGGACTAGAGACTTGAGTGTTTAGGTAGGCTGTGGCCGACACCCACGTTGGGCTTCCGCTTGAAGGTTGCCGAGTACACGTCGTGTGATGACGGTAAGTGGTGAGAGCGTGTGTGACGAAGTACAATCCTGCAGGGTATAAAACTATTCGAATAGCCGCGTCCGCGGTAAAGGACTACTTGGTCGCTTATGTAGTTCATAGAAAAGTAAATGGATACTACTAAAAGCCTCAAGATAAGTGTGAGTGCCGCGGATGGCTCTCTCGTGGGATGACGAGGGAGGATCCACGGTGGAGTATTGAGATGGTAATTAGTGGACTCGTGTGCGAAAACTATTTTACAAGTGGTGTCTCGTAGGATAGCTTAGCCAAGAGTCAAAGCTGGCTTGCTGCAATAACTCCACTACCTTCTTGAGAATGAACATGTATAGTAGGATCTGTTGTAAGACTTGCTGAGTACCTTTGTACTCATGTTGCTTCAATTACTGTTTTCAGACGACAACACCGCCCCTTCCGATGGGTTCTATGTAGAACTCGACGACAACGAGTGACTTGCCACCTTGGTGGTGATCTAAGCTTGTGGAGGGCCTACGTAGATAGACAGGCTTCGTCAAGCCTTCTTTCTTTCTAGTGTCTATACCCAGACAAGTTGCTTCCGCATGTGCTTGTATGTTTGTATGACTTGAGTGTCGGGTCATGTGACCCCTATCTGTATGAACATGTTATGTAAGGCTCTCCGGAGCCCTTTAAATAAAGTACTTTGAGTTGTAGAGTTTTGTTGTGATGCCATGTTGTATTTACACATATCGAGCATATTGTGTGTCTGATTGAAATGCTTGGTATGTGTGGGATCCGACAATCTAGTTGTTTATCCTTGGCAGGCTCTCTTTTGGGGAAATGTAGTCTAGTGCCTCCTTGAGCCATAGTAGTCCGCTACAGCCCGGTTCACCGGAGTCCTGCTAGCCCAGCACTACTGCTCCAGACACTTGACTGGCCGGCATGTGTTTCATATCGATCCTGTGTCTGTCCCTTCGGGGAAATGTCACGCGGTGACATCCGGAGTCCTGCCTAGCCTGCTACAGCCCGGGTTCCCGGAGTCCTGTTAGCCCAGTGCTACAGCCCGGATTCACACGTTGCTGACCGACATGTTCGATGTTGATTCATGTATGCCTGTCCCCATACGTTAGTGCCGCTTTGGGTTCATGACTAGCCATGTCGGCCCGGGTTCTCTGTCATATGGATGCTAGCGACATTGTCATATACGTGAGCCAAAAGGCACAAACGGTCCCGGGCCATGGTAAGGCGACACCCGTGGGAGTACCGTGCGTGAGGCCGCAAAGTGATATGAGGTGTTACAGGCTAGATTGGTGAGACTTAGAATCGGGGTCCTGACAGTGTTGGCATCAGAGCCGGACTGCCTGTAGGTGTGTTAAGCCAAACTGGTCGATGTCGAGTCTAGAAATGCTTTAGTTATATGTAGGGGGATTGATTGTGGGAGGGAACGTAAGGCGCTTTTACTCCTTTACCTTATGCCCTCTGATCTGAGTCATTCTCTTCTCATTCTATGTGGGTTAAGGACTAGGCTCTCTTCTCTCTATCAGGTTCACGTGTTACTAATCCGTAGTAACTTATAGGATTGTTGGTTCTATGCTTCAGTTCAGTTCCTACTACCTTTAGTATGTTGTCGGTTGAACCATAACCTTTATATGATGTTGTTGAGTAGTTTTGCAAACTGTTGCGAATGTCTCAAGTCTTTTCCGAGCATTTACAGCCGTTATGCTGTCCGAATTCTCCTAGAAATTCTAATGCCTTTGCATTATTTCGTGCTTTCAGATGGCCACCCGTTCCCAGAATCAAGTGGTTCGTCTGACCCGGTGCCTCGATGTACCTGGTCACACGGCCATGCTGGTCCGAGTGATGGTTGAGACAGGCTATCGATGGTATCCCGAGTATACCGTCGAGGAGTAGTTTCGAGACTTTAATCAAAGCCAATACTTTTGCACAGTCAGGATTTACCCTTCCTATCCTGGATCCACTGAACCCCTCCATTGCTCTTATGGACTTGGGGTTACCATCGAGATGTCCATGCAGGACGCAGCTTACTCAATGATGACTATCATACGAGCCAGAACTACCTTGCTTCAGAACACTGACTTCCTCTATATGCCAGCATCACTCCCTGGGGCATAGGGGTACTATCAGGCTACTTACTATGATCCTACCCATGAGGATTCACTACTCCGCACCACCACCGAGATGCTTGAGGACAAGGACCGTGAGAATTGTGCCTTGCGAATGGAGCTCTTTAATGCTCGTTCTGATCACTGGCCACTCTGACACGGTTTGCACCTGCCGTGCAGGCCGGGTATATGGACATGAGGGACTTGTACCCCGTGCGGTCTGGTCTGCCAGATTGTATGGAATGGCGTGATGTAGGAGGCATCACCCCTCCTCGTGGACCTCGTCTGCCACCGTTTGTTGGACCAAGGCCACACCCGAGTCCTTATGGACCGCAAGCTCCACAGGACCGACTATTTCCAGATGATCATGTTCAGCTCCCAGGACATGGTGGTGATTTCTATGAAGATTACTACGGAGATGTCTGAGTTGGTAGTAGTTCCACTAGTATTGTAATAGTTGTATTCTCCACAGTCATGCGTGTCTTGTGGGATACGACTTGGTGTGTATCACGTTCCGGAGGTGTAGAAAAATAATGTATTGGAGCTTGGAATGCCTCTGATGAGATGTATCGTCTTCCATCGTAGCTGTACTCTAGCCTGGACTTGTACTAAACTATGTATGGTGTGTATGACCGTCGGTATAAGTATGCCAGTTGCTATATTACCATGTCATACTGATGATCATCTCTGCATTCCGTGTTATCCATTACATTCCGTATTTCCCTGCCAAGATTTAGCCATCCTTGTCTAAACCGTTGTTTCTCCTAGGATGGTCAACACCCGCAACAACCCTGCTGTCCAGGCGCAGGGTGAAGCCGATGCAGTTAGGGGGGGGGGGGAGAATCTGCCTCAACCGCCTTCTCTGGCCGAAGTTATGTTGGAGGCAGAAAGAAACAAGCGTGAGACTAACCGCTTGCTAGAGCGAATTGAGCAGAATACTGCACGCCATCAGAGGAACGACTTGGTGTCCATCAATGACTTTATCAAGTTGTACCCACCGAAGTTTAACCATTCCGTCGAGCCCCTCGATGCGGATGATTGGCTTCGCAGCATCACCCATAAGCTACGTTCTGCCAACGTAGCCGAAGCTGATAAGGTTACCTACGCTGCCTATCACCTCGAAGGCCCTGCTAGCCTTTGGTGGGAAAACTTTGAGGCTATGCGCCCAGCCGGCCAAATCACTACTTGGGCTGAATTCAGTGAGGCTTTCTGTGAGCATCACATCCCGGAGGGTCTCATAGATCGTAAGCGGAAGAATTCTGCAACTTCACCCAAGGCAGACTGACTGTGGATGCATACAGCCGTGAGTTTGGAAATTTAGCACGCTATGCTCCTGAAGAGGTATCCACCGACGCCAAGAAGCAGGCAAGGTTCCGCAAGGGACTTAGCCCCGAGCTTCGCCGTGATCTTCGTCTGCACGAGTGCACCTCCTTCCAGAAGTTGGTCAATAAGGCCATCAGTGCTGAGACAGGACAGACTGACTATGACGCTACACGCAAGCACTCTCGCGATTTTGGTTCTTCATCCGGCTCCGGATCTCAGAAGCGCCGGGTCTGGATTCCAAACACTGCTCTGCCACCTAGGTTCACTCCGAGGCCATCCTTCGAGGCGCCTCGCCCCAATCAGCAGTATGCACCGCCCAAGGTCTATGGTGGCCCCGCTGCTAATGCTGCTCCACGCCCCAATGTTGTGACATGCTTCAAGTGTGGAGAAACGGGTCACTATTTGCGCGAGTGCCCCCGAAACAACCCCAATCAACCTGGACAGTCCGTTGGCCGTGGTAAGCCAGCAGGAAAGTCTTACTACGCCAAGCCAACCACCACTGCACGTGGCCATGTCAACTATGTTTCAGCTGAAGAAACTCATGAGGATCCCAACGTCGTCCTTGGTACGCTCCTTGTTAATTGCCATCCGGCAACTGTTCTTTTCGATACTGGAGCATCTCATTCATTTATCTCTGAGAGCTATGCTCGATTGCACAACACCACATTTTGTGACATGCCCACCTCCATGGTAATTCAAACCCCTGGTTCTAAGTGGCAAACCTCTAGGATAATCCATGGAAATGAAATTCTTGTCGACAGATTGGTCTTCCTTGCATCACTAATAGCTCTCAAGTCTTCGGACATAAATATCATCTTGGGTATGGACTGGATGTCAGCTCATTATGCTAAGATTGACTGCTCTACTAGAACTGTTCAACTCACCCATCCGTCGGGCAAGACAGTCAATGTTTTGACCCGAGTGTCTAAGCGTCAGCTTTACTCATTAAACGCCAACCCTCTTCCAGACCTTGAAGATGTTCCGGTAGTCCGTGACTTCCCGGATGTCTTTCCAGAAGAACTGCCAGGTATTCCACCTGACAGGGATGTCGAGTTCGTGATAGACCTTGTTCCAGGAACCGTCCCAATCTCTAGAAGACCCTATAAGATGGCATCCCAAGAGCTAGCCGAGCTTAAGAAACAACTCGATGAGTCCTTGAAAAAGGGTTTCATCCGTCCTAGTTCTTCTCCGTGGGCTTGCCCCGTCCTCTTCGTCAAGAACAAGGATGGTACGGATCGGATGGTTGTAGATTACCGACCTATCAACCTAGTCACTATCAAGAACAAGTATCCGCTCCCCAGGATCAATGACCTGTATGATCAGCTCGCTGGATCCTCAATCTTCTCTAAAATGGATTTGAGGTTGGGCTACCATCAAATCAAAATCAAGAACGGGGACATTCCTAAAACGGTTTTTGTCACTCGTTATGGCCAATACGAGTACACCATCATGTCTTTCGGTTTAACCAATGCTCCAGCCACTTTCTCTCGGTTAATGAACTCGATCTTCATGGAGTATTTGGATAAATTCGTCAAGGTATACCTCGATGATATACTCATCTACTCCAAGAATGAGGAAGAACATGCCGAGCATCTAAGACTAGTACTGACGAAACTTCGAGAGCATCGCCTTTATGCTAAATTCTCTAAGTGTGAATTCTGGTTGCCAGAAGTGACCTATCTAGGCCATGTAATCTCTGGTAAGGGTATTGCTGTCAATCCCGAGCAAGTTCAAGCTGTCCTTGACTGGACTCCACCTGAATCGGTCAAGCAAGTTCGGAGTTTCCTTGGCTTAGCGAGCTACTGTCGCCGCTTCGTCAAGAATTTCTCCAAGGTTGCTAAACCTCTAACTGAACTCCTCAAGAAAGATAAAAAGTTCGAGTGGACCCCACAGTGCGAGTTCAGCTTTCAGGAACTGAAAAGACGCCTGACAACTGCTCCCGTACTCATACCACCAGATTTTTCTAAGGACTTTGTTATCTATTGCGACGCCTCGCGACAAGGACTAGGTTGCATACTCATGCAAGATCGTCATGTGATTGCCTACGCTTCTCGACAGTTGCGTCCACATGAGGATAATTATCCCACACATGATCTAGAGCTTGCAACCATAGTCCATGCACTCAAAACATGGCGACATTACCTCCTCGGTAATCGTTGCGAGATCTTCACCGATCACCAAAGTCTAAAATACATTTTCACCCAACCGGATTTGAATCTCAGGCAAAGACGTTGGGTCGAGTTGATCACAGATTACGACTTAGGAATAACTTACACCCCGAGCAAAGCCAACGTCATGGCTGATGCGCTAAGTCGTAAATCTTATTGTAAAAACTTGATGTTACAACAAAGTCAACGACTTCTCCACGAGGAATTCTGTAAGCTTAACCTTCACATTGTTCCTCGAGGATTTCTATCCACCCTGGTGGCGAAACCTACCCTTACGGATCAGATCATCAAAGCTCAGAAGGTAGATCCGGGAATCTCTCGTATTAAGAGAAACATCAAGAAAGGAGTTGCGGATTGTTTCTCCGTTGATGACCAAGGTGTTGTGTTCTTTGGAGACCGTCTAGTGGTTCCCAAGGTACGCAACCTGAGGCGATTGATCCTTAAGGAAGCTCATGAATCTCCTCTCACCATTCATCCCGATAGTACTAAAATGTATCAAGACCTACGCAGAGGTTTTGGTGGACTAGGATGAAGAGAGAAATTGCTCAATACATTGCTAATTGTGACGTCTGTCGTCGTGTTAAAGCAGAGCATCAACGGCCTGCTGGCGCCCTTCAACCTTTGGCTATTCCTGAATGGAAATGGGATAAAGTCGGTATGGATTTCATTACCGGGTTTCCCAGGACCAAGAGAGGGAATAATGCTATCTTCGTTGTTGACGATCGTCTTTCCAAAGTAGCCCACTTCCTACTTGTTCGTGAGAGTATAACCGCGAGCTAGCTAGCTGACTTGTACATCTCCCGAATAGTGTCTCTTCATGGTGTTCCATTGGAAATTAACTCAGACCGTGGAAGTCTCTTCACCTCTTGATTTTGGGAAAGTTTCCAAAATGCTATGGGAACTCGTCTCTCCTTAAGCACCGCCTTCCACCCTCAATCAAGTGGTCAGGTAGAACGAGTTAATCAAATTCTGGAGGATATGCTCCGAGCTTCTGTCATCTCTTTCGGCATGGATTGGGAGAAATGCCTTCCATTCGCCGAGTTCGCTTATAACAATAGTTATCAAGCTAGCTTGGGCAAAGCTCCTTTCGAGGTTCTCTATGGACGAAAATGTCGAACGCCTCTTAACTGGTCAGAAACCGGGGAAAGACAACTCTTTGGCCCAGATATGATTCAGGAAGTAGAAGAGCAGGTTCGCATTATTCGTGAGAAATTGAAAACAGCCCAATCTCGCCAAAAGAGCCATTATGACCGCAAACATAAGGCTATGACTTTTGAGGTTGATGAGAAAGCTTACCTTCGGGTTACTCCTTTAAAGGGAACCCATCGATTCGGTATCAAAGGAAAATTGGCTCCTCGTTACATTGGACCCTTTCGCATTCTTGCCAAGCGAGAGAAGTTGCCTACCAATTGGAACTACCTCCGCATCTTTCCAGAGTTCATGATGTCTTGCACGTTTCTCAACTCAGGCGTTGCTTCTCGGATCCTATCCGTGGAGTGGACCACGAAACGCTTGATCTCCAAGATAATCCCACATATCGGGAATATCCTGTTCGAATCCTTGATCAAGCCGAGCGTACCACTCGACGCCAAAACATCAAGTTCCTCATGGTTCAATGGTCACACCATTCCGAGAAAGAAGCTACTAGGGAAAGGGAGGATCGTCTTCGACTTGAGTACCCCACCTTCTTCCCAACGGATCCTAAATCTCGGGACGAGATTCTCTTGAGTGGGGGTGAGTTGTCACATCTTAGGCAGTTCATGCATTAGAGTGTTGCATCATGTCTACTTTTCACAGAAACTTGAAATGGGGATGCCAGAAACCCCCAGCACCCCCTGAACACAACTAGGGTTTACTAAAATCCTTTTCAATGAACCTGAAATGCCCTTCATAAATGTTCACCATCTTTGGTCCTGGCTAAACCCTCTGCCAAAAATGGTTCCATATTTTTGGAGGCTATTCTGGATTTTTGCACCAAGCTATAAGTATTTGCATTTGGGCAATTTAAATCCTATAAATATTTTAAAATGCCCAAATAATCTTGAAGGTATTTTTAGGCTGTTGAGAATACTTTCAAATGTGCCTCTGAATATTCTCAGGTTTTTCCTAAATGGAATAGTATTTCTACTATTTCAAAACACAGAACAGAAACAAATAAAAAGAAAAACAGAGAGCAGAGATAGAAACTTACCTGGCAGCCCACTGGCCGGCCCAGCACTGTGCTGGCCCACGCCAGTAAGCTGCTTCCTTCCGCCAGAGCAGGCAGAGAGGTGACGCCGGTGTGCGCGAGCTCGCCACGGCGCCACCTGCTTGCCGCCTCGCCCGTGGACGAGCTGGACGACCTCCACGTCGCGCCCCCGAGCCCCTGGACACCTCCATTCGTCCCCTGCACCTCTCCCTCGCCTTCCTCCACCATGGCCGACGCAGCCGCTGCCACCTCGCCGACGTAGCCGTAGCCACCACCGTCTCCGCGTCACCTGACCGTGTCCAGCAGCTCCGCCGTTGCCTTCTCCTTCAAGCAAGTCGGGCCCCGAGCGCTCGCTTGCCCCGAAGCCACCGCTCCGACCTCGCCTTCACCGCCCACCGCCAGAGATCCCCTTCGCCGTCACCACCGCAGCAGTTCGTCCCCGACAGCGCCGCCTAGCTCATCGCCTTTGCCGTGAGCTTCTGCCCCTTTCCCTTCCTCTCATTCTTGCTGCCGCCCTTTGCTTCGATCGTAGCCAGCAGCACCGCACACGCCGCCGCACGAGCTCGTCGCCGACGAGGCTCCGGTGACCAAATGGTCCAGTGCATATGTCTGTCATCTTCGTGAGCACATGCAGCACCCGTAGAGACTAACCATTGATCCTCCCGTGCACCGTGTCATCGTTTTCGTCGGCAGCCGAACTCCGGCGGCCGCAAAAGAGCTCGCCGCCGTCGACTCCGGCCACCCCAGGCCCAACCACGGCCACCAACGGACGCGCCGTTGCGTCAGCTAACCGTAGAGCCCAACGGCACCTCGAACGGTGCCCCGTAGAGCAAACCCGAGGCACAGGAGCGCCGCTGACCTCGCCGGCGGCTAACCGCCGGCGTGTTACGCCCGTTGACGAGGGGTTTGACCTCCCCTGGGTCGTTGACATGTGGGGCCATCCCTTGTTAATTTCCTAGTTTAGGTTAACTAAAATAGGATTAGCCCTGTGACACTGACACAGGGGTCCCACCGTTCAGGTTTGACCTGGACCGCCCAGTTGACTTGCTGACGTCATCATGACACACTGCTGACGCAATAAATAATTTAATTACTGGAATTATTTCTATACAGAAAATTCCAGAAAATATCACAAACTTCAAAAAATCATAGAAAATAATCTATAGCTCAGAATGAAAAGATTTATATATGAAAAATGATCAGAAAAATCCATTCTATCCATTTGTACTGGTTTCATGCATGTTTAAGCAAGTTAACCTACTGTTTAATGCAGAACAAGATAAAGCACTAATAAGGACCACATATGAACTTGGAATTTGAATCTTTGATTCAAAATAGTCCAAACCCATCTGGTCTTAGTTGCATTTGCCCAATACATTCATTTTGCCATGTCTCATGCATGCATCATATTGTTGCACTTGCTTGGTGTTGATTGTGCTTCGTTGTGTTCATCGTGGTAGGTTCTGCCTCCGAGGATATTCACGAGTATCCAACTGAAGGGCAGTATCCCACCACCACTCCGTCAGGCAAGCAACCCATTGATCATTTCGATACAAACCCATCTTCTCACTTCTGCTCTCATTTACTGCATTAAGACAACGCGATTCAAGCTGCTGTGTGTTGCGGTAGTTGAACCCACTTTCCTTTGCATGACCTGTCATTGCCACAGTAACTAGATGAAACCCACTAGCATGTGTAGGAGTTGATTGAGCCATGTTGTGTTCCTACAATGCTATGCTTGCTACGCTTAGAGTCGTGTCAGGTCTGGCTCATCAGGGTGATGAACTAGAGTGAAAGCGTGTGTCGGTAATGAGAGTGAGGTGTTGAACACGTTTTGGTAAAGGTATCGATGAGAGGCCATGTAGGAGTACATGGTGGGTTGTTTCATTGAGACCGTCCCTAAGAACTGAGATCTGTATGTGTGATTTAAGATTCAGCTACTACCACGCATTGGGCCCGAAACCAATGGACCCCCTCGGCTTCTTAATCACCCTTGTCCTCTGTCCAGGAGTTGCACGTAGTTTCTGGTGTTTGTAGTAAGGTGGAGGCCATGGACAGCGCTGACCAAGGGGTGGGCTGTGATGCGGTAGGCTCGTGGCACGGTGTACCGAGTCGCCCGTTTGGTGTCCGGGAACCCTGCACACATTGTTTGGGGCCGTATGTGGAAACCTCGGCCGGACTCCCTGCGGATGGAACCTGAATAGGCGATAAACTTGGACTAGAGACTTGAGTGTTTAGGTAGGCTGTGGCCGACACCCACGTTGGGCTTCCGCTTGAAGGTTGCCGAGTACACGTCGTGTGACGACGGCAAGTGGTGAGAGCGTGTGTGACGAAGTACAATCCTGCAGGGTATAAAACTATTCGAATAGCCGCGTCCGCGGTAAAGGACTACTTGGTCGCTTATGCAGTTCATAGAAAAGTAAATGGATACTACTAAAAGCCTCAAGATAAGTGTGAGTGCCGCGGATGGCTCTCTCGTGGGATGACGAGGGAGGATCCACGGTGGAGTATTGAGATGGTGATTAGTGGACTCGTGTGCGAAATCTATTTTACAAGTTGTGTCTCATAGGATAGCTTAGCCAAGAGTCAAAGCTGGCTTGCTGCAATAACTCCACTACCTTCTTGAGAATGAACATGTATAGTAGGATCTGTTGTAAGACTTGCTGAGTACCTTTGTACTCATGTTGCTTCAATTACTGTTTTCAGACGACAACACCGCCCCTTCCGATGGGTTCTATGTAGAACTCGACGACAACGAGTGACTTGCCACCCAGGTGGTGATCTAAGCTTGTGGAGGGCCTACGTAAATAGACAGGCTTTGTCAAGCCTTCTTTCTTTCTAGTGTCTGCACCCAGACAAGTTGCTTCCGCATGTGCTTGTATGTTTGTATGACTTGAGTGTCGGGTCATGTGACCCCTATCTGTATGAACATGTTATGTAAGGCTCTCCGGAGCCCTTTAAATAAAGTACTTTGAGTTGTAGAGTTTTGTTGTGATGCCATGTTGTATTTACACATATCGAGCATATTGTGTGTATGATTGAAATGCTTGGTATGTGTGGGATCCGACAATCTAGTTGTTTATCCTTGGCAGCCTCTCTTATGGGGAAATGTAGTCTAGTGCCTCCTTGAGCCATAGTAGTCCGCTACAGCCCGGTTCACCGGAGTCCTGCTAGCCCAGCACTACTGCTCTGGACACTTGACTGGCCGGCATGTGTTTCATATCGATCCTGTGTCTGTCCCTTCGGGGAAATGTCACGCGGTGACATCCGGAGTCCTGCCTAGCCTGCTACAGCCCGGGTTCCCGGAGTCCTGTTAGCCCAGTGCTACAGCCCGGATTCACACGCTGCTGACCGACACGTTCGATGTTGATTCATGTATGCCTGTACCCATACGTTAGTGCCGCTTTGGGTTCACGACTAGCCATGTCGGCCCGGGTTCTCTGTCATATGGATGCTAGCGACATTGTCATATACGTGAGCCAAAAGGCGCAAACGGTCCCGGGCCATGTTAAGGCGACACCCGTGGGAGTACCGTGTGTGAGGCCGCAAAGTGATATGAGGTGTTACAGGCTAGATCGGTGTGACTTAGAATCGGGGTCCTGACACGCGTGGTCGAGACAGGGTGGCCGACCGACCACCCCGCGGTCGGGATAAAGCGGCAACTCAGGCCGAACAGCAGCCTGCCCCACCACCCCGCAAAAATAAAGGCGAAAGAGTTCGGGGTCACACGTACGACCTGCAGCAGACCCTGGACAGTAGAGCAGGACATACAAGATCGATCTACGGATCGCGCAGACGTATCTCAAGGAACGACGATGGCTACCTATTCGGACGTGACAAACCTAACCACACCCGGGCCGAATGTTGCAGACGAACTCCATCAGAGCTACGCTACGATGCGGCCCGATACAGAGGTGCCGCACACCCTCTCTGCTTCACGGACGAGGTACTGGATCACGAATTCCCCGAGGGATTCAATTCCGTCAATATCGAATCACATGACGACACAACCGATCCCGCAGTGTGGATCGAGGATTTCATACTCCACATCCACATGGCTCGAGGAGATGACCTCCACGCCATTAAATACCTCCCACTCAAGCTCAAAGGGCCAGCTCGGCACTGGCTTAACAACCTACCTGAAAATTCCATCGGCAGCTGGGAGGACTTGGAAGAAGCTTTCCTAGACAACTTCCAGGGAACATATGTCCGGCCACCAGATGGCGACGATCTAAGCCACATAGTTCAACAACTTGGAGAATCAGCCAGAAAATTCTGGACTAGGTTCCTAACCAAAAAGAACCAGATCGTTGACTGTCCGGATGCCGATGCCTTGGCAGCCTTCAAACATAGCATCCGTGACGAATGGCTAGCATGCCACCTTGGCCAAGAAAAGACGAAGTCCATGGTAGCCCTCACGGCACTCATGACCCGCTTTTGCGCGGGAGAGGACAGTTGGCTGGCCCGTAGTAATAACACAGCCAGCGAGATAGGCCCCTCAGAGGCCAAGAATAGCACTGGCAAGCCCCGGCGCAACAGACACAAACGCCGAAGCAATGACAACAACACCGATGACGTCACAGTCAACACTGGATTCACTGGCTCCAAGTCCGGCCAGCGGAATAAGCCCTATAAAAGAAACAATGAAGGACCTTCCAGCCTGGACCGCATACTCGACCGTCCGTGCCAGATACACGGCACCCCGGACAAGCAAGCCAATCATACCAACAGGGATTGTTGGGTTTTCAAGCAGGATGGCAAGTTAAATGCCAAAAACAAAGAAAAGGGATCACAAAGTGAGGACGAGGACGAAGAGCCCCGGCAGCTGAACACTGGGGGGCAGAAGAAATTTCCCCCTCAAGTCAAAAGGTGAACATGATATACGTTACACACATCCCCAAAAGGGAGCGTAAGGGTGCTCTCAGGGACGTCTACGCGGTAGAGCCAGTTGCCCCAAAATTCAATCCATGGTTGTCATTTCCGATCACCTTTGATCATCGAGACCACCCAACCAGTATCCGTCATGGCGGTTCGGCCGCATTGGTCCTCGACCCAATCATCGACGGATTTCACCTAACACGAGTCCTAATGGACGGTGGTAGCAGCCTCAACCTGCTCTATCAAGACACAGTTCAGAAGATGGGCATTGACCCCTCACAAATCAAACCAACATAGACTACCTTGAAAGGAGTCATACCAGGCGTCGAGGCCCGCTGTACGGGCTCAATCACGCTGGAAGTGGTCTTCGGCTCTCCGGACAATTTCCGAAGCGAGGAGTTAATCTTCGACATCGTCCCCTTCTGCAGCGGCTACCACGCATTACTCGGATGAGCAGCGTTTGCTAGATTCAACTTAGTGCCACACTACGCTTACCTCAAACTCAAGATGCCCGGTCCACGCGGCGTCATAACAGTCAATGGCAATATGGAACGCTCTCTCCGAACAAAGGAGCGCACCGCCGCCCTAGCAGTAGAGGTACAGAGCTGCCTTCTCAAGCAGCACCATAATGCGGCAGCCGAGCCCCTGGACACCATGACGAGGTCCCGAACTACACTGCAGCAGGTCCTGCAAGGCTCGTCAAGAGCTCGACTAGCAATTCAGCTTCCGTCCCAGTCCAGATGAAGTAGTGGCATTCGTACCACGCGTGCATAATTACGCACTCGAGATTCCATGGACATCGACGGAGGCACAAATTTAACCGGGATCTGCAGTTCGGCTAGACCGACCCCGGATACACCTTTTTCTTTCTGTTTCAGGTTCCTTTTCCCACGAGCCTGATCACAAGCCCATTCGAAGGATTGTCATACAAAGGGGACATACAGCATAGGTGTGTAAGGTAACCTCTATACGTTCTTCTTGACGGTATTTTTACTTCTTTCTAAGAACCCGTACGCTGCCCCCTCTTGATTCCGGCATATTACATAGCCTGGGTGCTTAGCGCGCTCCTTGTACAAGATACGCCTTAACGTATCCATTCAGTTATAATGATAATGATTTGCGGCCCAGTTTTTGTGGGTTTTGCCCCTTACTTCATTTCATTTTGATCTGCTTATTAGCTACATCGGTACTCCTTTGTACATTTCATATTCGCCAGGGGCTGTTTATCGCCCCACAATACGGCAACAAAGCCCGAACAAAGCCCGAACACTTTTTGTATGAAAGTTCGGCACCCCGAATTTAGCATTATATGCATTGGCTCCGAATCATGTCTTTGGTCAATAGTTGGGTTGCCCGGCTCCTGTGCTTGCTACCCTACATTTCGCTCTATCGGCTAGGGTAGTAAAGGGAGAACTACTGCGATTGTGCCCTGGCCTTGGCCGGATGAGCACCTTAGTAGAGAAAGCCAAAAACTGACTGTCATGATACGGCAAGAGCCGGTCAGCTGTTCATGGGTTACAAAATCATTGGAGATTTTTTCCGCCTCACGCGAAGGATCGGCACTTCCCGATCAGATGCTGACAGCACCCTAGCTTGGACCAGGGGCTGCGCACTTGCTTAATTATAAAACTCCTATGGCTAAGTGAGGGCGTTTACGCCGTATAGTCTGATTGCCTTGTTCGTTGCGCTAAGCAACTCCTTCAAGGACCATACAATTGGATCAAGATTGTTTAGATCCCATCCCAAACACCTCTGTACTAATTACGTGAGGGCAGAAGCCGACGACTGGCCAACCCTCAGATTGCATATAACACGGCCGCACAGGAGGAAACAATTTAAAGCATAATGAAATTACAAAACAAGCTCTGTCTTTATAATACAAGGCAAAGGCCCAATACAAATGTATTCATTCGAAAATAACGTCCTGTGAACATTGAGCTGCCACAAGTCGAGACCCTTTCATGACATCCGCAAAATATTTCTCGGGTGTGCGGTGCTCCTTACCCTCCGGCGGCCCACTGGCCACCTCAACAGCGTTCATCTTCGCCCACCACATCTTGCAGCGAGCGAAGGTTGTACGGGCGCCTTCAATACATGCAGAGCGTTGACGACGTCGAGCCACAGACAGGCTTCCACTAGCCACCTCACAAGTCCGAAGTAGCTGCCGGGTATAGCTTCGGCTGGCCATAGCCGGATTGTCAAATCCTTCATGGCTAGTTCGGCCACCCTGTGCAGCTCCACCAGCTGCTTCAGCTGATCGGTGAAGGACACGGGATGCTCTGGCGTCGCATATTGCGACCAGAATAGCTTCTTCGTAGAACCCCCTAACGGTGCAGCGTCTGATACGCTGCGTGGTAGATCCGCAAAAGCTCCTGGGGAACTCCGAACCCGGGTTAGTAAAAGGTACTACCTCTCCGCGTACTTGCTTTGCATCTTAAAAGCCTTACCCGCCGTGATCTTCCTGGCCTCCTGGATCTCTTGGATGATGGCCTGGGCCTCATTCCGCGCGGTCTCCGTGCCCTGACGAGCCTTGGTGAGTTTGGCCTCCTGAGCCGACACATCATTCTCCAAGGTCTCACATTTTTTCATTGCATCTTGGAGCTCCTGCTGGATTTCCTTGACACGGGCCTCGAGCTTCTTACGGGCGGCTTGCTACTGGACAGCCTTCTCCTCGGCCTCGCCCAGGGCCTTTCTCAGGGCCTCGACCTCGGTCGCGGCTCCTACATACATTTCGACATTATAGTCAATACAAAGCGTCTCCGCTTTCAGAACACACAACAAGACATTGCTCACCTTGCTTCTCCTGCAGCCGCACTCTAACCTCGCCGAGCTCGTTCTCGGTCCGCTCCAGCCTCTACTTCAGTTCAGAGACGTCGGTAGCATGTGAGGTCGCGGCCAACAGCGATGCCTGCTCATGCACGCGTATCACGTTAGTCTCCTACACTAGAGGATTGATCCTCTGTCCGGTTCCTCTTACCGAGCACCGGACAGTGTCTCAGGGGCTACTGACTATATGGGGTTTTCTCTGTCACTTACCTCGAAACCTGTCAACAGGTTGCTGCAGGCTTCATTCAATCCACTCTTGGCGGACGGAACCTTCTCGATCACCGCGCTCATAAGGACACGATGCTCGTCCATAACGGAGGCACCTCGTAGCGCCTCCATCGGGTTATCCGGCACCCCTGGATAGACAGGGACCACTGGCGGAAACGGTGCACCCCCTCCTTCAAAGGGGGCTGCCCGCCCGACTCCGGAGCCATATGGGTCTCCGGAATCGTATCCGGCCGAGGGCCAAGCTGGATGCGTCCCTCTTCGCTAGTCTCCATGGGGATCGTCTCCTCCATGTGTCCGGCAGTGGAGGCTTCGCCTCATGGCGCCTCCCGGACAGCGTCCTGGGTTCCTCCCTAGCTCAGATCGGCCCTCCGGGATAGCGCCTCGGTGTCGTCCCCGGCCCCGGGGGAGTAAGCAGGCGGTGGCGACTGGCTCGCCATCTCCGACGGAGCCAACGAACTTCCAGACAAGGATCGCTGGATTAGGTCGCGGGCCGGATTGCAATAGTATAGCTAACTACATCAAGATAATGGAGAAAAACGGCTGGATGTGCGCATAAATAAGCCATGTCACTTACGATGCGGCCTGGGGCTTTTGCGGGGGCGTCGTTCCGGACTACTGTCAATGTCCCACGCGGTGTTGGCCGCCGGATCACCCTTCCCCTTTTTGGGCGCCTCCGCCTCTAGATGTGCCGGAGCCACCCTCTTCTTCTTCCTCTCCTCAGGGGGAGGATTGTTTCCTTCCTCCTCCTCCTCCTCTTCCCCTTCATTGTCCTCAGGGACAGAGGAATGAGTTTCGTCGTCTTCAGACGCCGCTTCCAAAGTACCCTTATGGCGGAGTCCACTCTTGGCCCCCTTTGCCTTCTTCTTGGCCTTCTTCTTCGGCGCCTTATATGGCGCAAGTACTAGCATCTCCGCCAAGTGCGGGATGACTGGTTCTTCGGGTAGCGGAGCCGGACACTGGATCCGCTTCGCCCTCTCCGTCCAGTCCTAAAAGAGCAGTAATAAAGGCTCAGACATCACCCTCGAAACAATCAGGTTGAGGACTCATTCGAAATAACATACCTTGCTGGCGGGGTGTGTACAATCCTGACCAAGGTCTGAATCCGTGGCCGGTGGTTTTTCATTGCCCTTGAAGAGCAATTTCCATGCGCCTTTGTGCTTAGTCTCGCAGAGCCTCACCAGGGTCCGGTGCTTCTTTGGATTGAACTCCCACAGCGGGCGGCTTCGGCGCTGGCATGGAAGGATCCGGCGAACTTACATCACCTGGATCACATCAACAAGCTTGACGCTCTTGGTTACCATGCTCTGAACGCGCGTCTACAACGCTATCAGCTCGTCAGGAGAACACCAGTCCGGTCTCTTCTCGACCCAGGAGGTGAGTCGCATAGGAGCGCTGGAGCGGAATTCGGCAGCTGCGACCCAGGTGGTGCCGCGTGGTTCTGTGATGTAGAACCACTGCTTCTGCCACTCCTTTACCGTATCCACGAAGGTGGCTTTGGGCCAGGAGACGTTGGACAATTTGCTCACCATTGCCCCTCTACACTCCACGTGCTAGCCATCCACCACCTTCTGCTTCACGTTGAAGACTTTGAGCCACAGCGCAAAGTGGGGGTGGATGCGAAGGAAGGCCTCGCACACGACGATAAACGCTGAGATATTGAGGAAGGAATTTGGGGACAGATCATGGAAATCTACCCCGTAATAATACATTAACCCGCGGACAAAGGGGTGGAGTGGAAACCCTAGCCCGCGGAAGAAATGGGGGAGGAATACCACCCTCTCTGTGGGCTCCGGTGTGGGGACGATCTGTCCCTCGGCTGGTAGACGGTGGGCGATCTCCTTCGCCAAATATCCGGCCGCCCGGAGCTCAATAATGTCCTCCTCCGTGACGGAGGAGACCATCCATTTTCCCTGACCACCGGATCCAGACATGGTTGCTGGAGTGGAAAGGAGATTGATACTGGGGCGCTGGAGCTCGAGATTGGGAAGGCAGAGACAGAGAGAAAGCGCGAGAAGAAGAAGGGGGAATCCATATCTCCTTATAAAGGCCGCAAATATAAAACACCTCCTCACTTGCCTTGAGATTCGCCTATTCCCAAGGGCTGTGTAAACGGCACGGTTGGGTTACCCATGCCCGCATTGATGAGAATCCCACGATAAGGGGACACGATCTCTGCTTCGACAAGACGTACCCACAGCAACCGCGTCTTGAAATGTGGGATAAACGGTTCGAAATTGTGACCGAACGGACGTCCTGTCACATCGCAAAGCTGTCAGCAGATAAAACTCGTGTAAGATATATATATTCTCTCTACGGTTGTGCATGGTATGTAACAGGTCCGGATACAATCATCACGTCCGAAGACTAATCTTGGAGTTCGGAAGGAGGGAACCCGCCTTGCAATGCCGAAGTCAATCTGCGCGCCGGACTCCTCGTCATTGAAACCAGGTTCAGGGGCTACTGAGGGAGTCCTGGACTAAGGGGTCCTCAGGCGTCCGGCCTATTATCCATGGGCCGGACTGGTGGGCTATGAATACACGAAGGCCGAAGACAATACCCGTGTCCGGATTGGACTCAACTTGGCGTGGAAGGCAAGCGAGGCGATCTATTATGAAGATTTCCTCCTATGTAACCGACCTCATGTAACCCTAGATCTCTCCGGTGTCTATATAAACCGGAGAGCATAGTCCGGATAGGACAGACTCATTACCATATACTCATAGGCTAGACTTCTAGGGTTTAGCCATTACGATCTCGTGGTAGATCAACTCTTGTAACACTCATATTCATCAAGATGAATCAAGCAGGAAGTAGGGTATTACCTCCATAGAGAGGGCCCGAACCTGGGTAAACATTGTGTCCCCCGTCTCCTGTTACCATTGATCCTAGACGCACAGTTCGGGACCCCCTACCCGAGATCCGCCGGTTTTGACACCGACAAGGGGTGCCCCAAGCACACCCCAGACACTTGCCTAGCTGTGTGCGGTGCCCCCCTCCACCGTTACACCCTCGGTCATATTTTCCCAGTGCTTAGGCAAAGCCCTACGAGGATCACTTCACCATTACCGACACCACGTCGTCGTGCTGGCGGAACTCATCTACTATCTTGATGTCTTGCTGGATCAAGAAGGCGAGGGACGTCACTGAGCTGAACGTGTGCAGAACGCAGAGGTGCCGTGCGTTCAGTACTTGATCAGTTGAAGCGCGAAGAAGTTCGACTACATCAACCAGGTTCAGAAATGCTTCCGCTTATGGTCTACGAGGGTACGTAGACACACTCTTCCCCTCGTTGCTATCCATCTCCATGGATAGATCATTGCGTGTGCATAGAAAACTTTTTGTTTTTACATGCAACGTTTCCCAACAGTGGTATCAGAGCCAGGTCTATGCGTAGATGATATGCATGAGTAGAGCACAAACAGTTTTGGGCGGTGATAGTCATACTGCTTACCGCCAACGTCTTATTTTGATTCAGCGGTATTGTGGGATGAAGCAGCCTGGACCAACCTTACATGTCCACGCACATGAGACTGGTTCCACCGACAGACATGCAACTAGTTTTGCACAAAGGTGGCTGGCGGATGTCTGTTTGTCCTACTTTATTGAATTGAATTTGACTGCGGTCGGTCCTTGAAGAAGGCTAAAACAACAAACTTGACGAAACCCCGTTGTGATTTTGATGCGTAGGTAAGAACGGTTCTTGCTAGAAGCCCGTAGCAGCCACGTAAAACTTGCAACAACAAAGTAGAGGACGTCTAACTTGCTTTTGCAGGGCATGTTGTGATGTGATATGATCAAGACATTATGTGATATACATTATTGTATGAGATGATCATGTTTTGTAAAAGTTATCGGCAACTGGCAGGAGCCTTATGGTTGTATCTTTATTGTATGAAATGCAAACGCCATGTAATTGCTTTACTTTATCACTTTGCGTTAGCGATAGTTGTAGAAGCAATAGTTGGCGAGACGACCACGACACTACGATGGAGATCAAGGTGTCAAGCCCGTGATGATGGAGATCATGACGGTGCTTTGGAGACGGAGATCAAAGGCACAAGATGATGATGGCCATATCATGTCACATATTTTGATTGCATGTGATGTTTATCTTTTATGCATCTTATTTTGCTTAGTACGGCGGTAGCATTATAAGATGATCCCTTACTAAAATTTCAAGGTATAAGTGTTCTCCCTGAGTATGCACTGTTGCGACAGTTCATCATGCTGAGACACCACATGATGATCGGGTGTGATAGGCTCCACGTTCACATACAATGGGTGCGACTGGTTTGCACATGCGGAATTCTCGGGTTAAACTTGACGAGCCTAGCATGTACAGACATGGCCTCGGAACACTGGAGACCGAAAGGTCGAACGTGAATCATATAGTAGATATGATCAACATAGAGATTTTCACCATTGATGACTACTCCATCTCACGTGATGATCGGACAAGGTTTAGTTGAATTGGATCACGTATCATTTAGATGACTTGAGGGATGTCAATCTAAGTGGGATTTCTTAAGTAATTTGATTAATTGAACTTAATTATCATGAACTTAGTCCTGATAGTATTTGCATATCTATGTTGTAGATCAATGGCACGTGCTACCATTCTCCTGAATTTTAATGCGTTCCTAGAGAAAGCTAAGTTCAAAGATGATGGTAGCAACTACACGGACTGGGTCCAACTTAAGGATTATCCTCATTTCTGCACAGAAGAATTATATCCTTGATGCACCGCTGGGTGAAAGGCCTGCTGCAGGAGCAAATGCTGATGTTTTGAACGTCTAGCAAGCTCGATCGGATGACTACTCAATAGTTCAGTGTGCCATGCTTTACGACTTAGAATCGGGACATCAAAGACGTTTTGAATGTCATGGAGCATATGAGATGTTCCAAGATTTGAAGTTAATATTTCAAGAAAATGCCCGAGTTGGGAGATATGAAGTCTCCAACAAGTTCTATAGCTACAAGATAGAGGAGAACAGTTCTGTCAATGAACACATACTCAAAATGTCTGGGTATCATAATCGCTTGACTTAGCTGGGAGTTAATCTTCCAGATGATAGTGATATTGACAGAGTTCTTCAATCACTGCCACCAAGCTACAAAGGCTTCGTGATGAACTATAAGATGCAAGAGATGGAGAAGACAATTCCCGACCTCTTCGCAATGCTCAAAGCTACGGAGGTAGAAATCAAGAAGGAGCGTCAAGTGTTGATGGTTAACAAGACCACTAGTTTCAAGAAAAGGGGCAAGGAAAAGAAAGGGAACTTCAAGAAGAATGGCAAGCAAATTTCCACTCCTGGGAAGAAGCCCAAAGCTGGACCCAAGCCTGAAACTAAGTGCTTCTACTGCAAATGGACTGGTCACTAGAAGCGGAACTGCCCCAAGTATTTGGCGGATAGGAAGGATGGCAAAGTGAACAAAGGTATATTTGATATACATGTTAGTGATGTGCACCTTACTAATGCTCGTAGTAGTGCGTGGGTATTTGATACTGGTTAAGTTGGTCAAATTTGTAACTCGAAATAAGAGCTACGGATTAAACGAAGATTCGCTAAGGACGAGGTGACTAGGGCTGGAAAAAAAGCTCGAAGCTCGCGAGCTAAACGAGTAGCTCGTGACTCGGCTCGGATCGACTCGAACTCGAAGAATAACGAGTCGATCCAAGCTTTAGTTTAAGATCGTTTATATAACGAGTTAAACGAGCCGATCTCACGAGTACTCGTGTAACTCGTTAGGCTCGGTACAAAAGATCATCCAAGCATCATGTGCCCCAGGTGCACAACACAACGCCTAGAAGTTCAAGGAAATTACAATTGTTTGGTCATTATATGTAACTTACTTGCTGATCATTATGGTCATGTATAATTGTTTGTGGTTAATGCTCATGTACATGGTACTGTCTTGATGGTACTACCAATTGTAAGTTAAGATCGTACATGCTTATAATTGTTTGTGAACATTGCACCTGTTTAATATGTACATTTTACATTCCCGAGTAATCATTTTTATCATATTCATAGCATTAACGAGCTTAACAAGCTAAATGAGCCAGCTCGCGAGTTAAACGAGTCGAGCCAATCTTGGATTTGAGCTTGTTATAGTAACGAGTCGAGTCGAGCTAGCTCGTTAACGAAACGAGCTTTAGCGAGTCGAGCCGAGCCGGCTCGCATCGGCTCGGATTCTAGCCCTAGAGGTGACGATGCATGTCAGGAATGGTTCCAAGGTCGATGTGATCGCCGTCGGCACACTACCTCTACATCTACCTTCGGGATTAGTTTTAGACCTGAATAATTGTTATTTGGTGCCAGCGTTGAGCATAATAATTATATCTGGATCTTGTTTAGTGCGAGATGGTTATTCATTTATATCGGAGAACAATGGTTGTTCTATTTATATGAGTAATATCTTTTATGGTCATGCACCCTTGAAGAGTGGTCTGTTTTTGTTGAATCTCGATTGTGGTGATACACATATTCATAATATTGATGCCAAAATATATAAAGATGATAATGATAGTGCAACATATTTGTGGCACTGCCGTTTAGGTCATATTGGTGTAAACTGCATGAAGAAACTCCATGCAGATGGGCTTTTGGAATCACTTGATTATGAATAATTTGATACTTGCGAACCATGCCTCATGGGCAAGTTGACTAAAACTCCGTCCTCCAGAACAATGGAACAAGCCAATGACTTATTGGAAATAATACATACCGATGTATGCGGTCCAATGAGTGTTGAGGCACACGGCGGGTATCGTTATTTTCTGACCTTCATAGATGATTTGAGGAGATATGGGTATATCTACTTAATGAACCACAAGTCTGAAACATTTGAAAAGTTCAAAGAATTTTAGAGTGAAGTGGGGAATCATCGTAATAAGAAAATAAAGTTTCTACGATCTGATCGTGGAGGTGAATATTTGAGTTACGAGTTTGGCCTTCATTTAAAACAATGTGGAATAGTTTCACAACTCACGCTACCTGGAACACCACAGCGTAATGGTGTGTCTGAATGTCGTAACCGTACTTTATTAGATATGGTGCGATCTATGATTTCTCTTACCGATTTACCACTATTGTTTTGGGGTCATGCATTAGAGATGGCTACATTCACGTTAAATAGGGCACCTTCTAAATCCGTTGAGACGACACCGTTTGAACTGTGGTTTGGCAAGAAACCTAAGCTGTCATTTCTTAAAGTTTGGGGTTGCGACACTTATGTCTAAAGGCTTCAGCCTGATAAGCTCGAACCCAAATCGTGCATATTCATAGGATACCCGAAGGAAACAATTGGGTACACCTTCTACCACATATCTGAAGGCAAGATCTTTGTTGCCAAGAATGGAACCTTTCTAGAGAAGGAGTTTCTCTTGAAAGAAGTGACTGGGAGGAAAGTTGAACTTGATGATGTAATTGTACCTTCTCTCAATTTGGAAACTAGCTCATCAGAGAAATCCGTTCCCGTGATGCCTACACCAACTAGAGAGGAAGCTAATGATGATGATCATGAAACTTCAGATCAAGTTACTACCGAACCTCATAGGTCAACCAGAGCACGTTCTGCACCAGAGTGATATGGTAATCCAGTTCTGGAAGTCATGTTTCTAGACCACGACGAACCTACGAACTATGAAGAAGATATGATGAGCCTAGGTTCCGATAAATGGCTTGACCGATGTATGAGAACAAAGTGTGGACTTTGGTGGACTTGCCCGATGATCGGCGAGCCATAGAGAATAAATGGATCTTCAAGAAGACATACGCTGATGGTAATGTTACTATCTACAAAGCTCGACTTGTCGCGAAAGGTTTTCGACAAGTTCAAGGAGTTGACTACGATGAGACTTTCTCACCCGTAGTGATGCTTAAGTCTGTCCGAATCATGTTAGCAATTGCCGCATTTTATGATTATGAAATCTGGCAAATGGACGTCAAAACTGTATTCCTTAATGGATTTCTTAAAGAAGAGTTGTATATGATGCAACCAAAAGGTTTTGTCGATTCTAAAGGTGCTAACAAAGTGTGCAAGCTCCAGCGATCCATCTATGGACTGGCGCAAGCATCTCGGAGTTGAAATATACGCTTTGATGAGGTGATCAAAGCATATGGTTCTATACAGACTTTCAGAGAAGCCGTGGGAGCTCTATAGCATTTCTAATATTATATGTGGATGACATATTGTTGATTGGAAATGATGTAGAATTTCTGGATAGCATAAAAGGATATTTGAATAAGAGTTTTTCAATGAAAGACCTCGGTGAAGCTGCTTATATATTGGGCATCAAAATCTATAGAGATGGATCAAGACGCTTAATAGGACTTTCACAAAGCACAGACCTTGACAAAGTTTGAAGAAGTTCAAAATGGATCAGTCAAAGAAAGGGTTCTTGCCTGTATTGCAAGGTGTGAAATTGAGTCAGACTCAATGCCCGACCAGTGCAGAAGATAGAGAGAAAATGGAAGTCATTCCCTATGCCTCAGCCATAGGTTCTGTCATGTATGCTATGTTGTGTACCAGACCTGATGTGTGCCTTACCATAAGTCTGGCAGGGAGGTACCAAAGTAATCCATGAGTGAATCACTGGACAACGATCAAGAACATCCTGAAGTAACTAAAAAGGACCAAGGATATGTTTATCGTTTATGGAGGTGACAAAGAGCTCGTCGTAAATGGTTACGTCGGTGCTAGCTTCGACACTGATCTGGATGACTCTAAGTCACAAACCGGATACATATTTATATTGAATGGTGGAGATGTCAGTTGGTGTAGTTCCAAGAAGAGCATCATGGCGGGATCTACATGTGAAGCGGGGTACATGGCTGCTTCAGAAGCAGCAAAGGAGTCTAGATGAAGGAGTTCATATCCGATCAGGTGTAATACCTAGTGCATCGGGTGCAATGAAAATCTTTTGTGACAATACTGGAGCTACTGCCTTGAAAGAATCCAGATTTCACAAAAGAACCAAACACATCAAGAGACGCTTGAACTCCATCCGTGATGAAGTCAAGGAGGGAGACATAGAAATTTGCAAAATACATACGGATCTGAATGTTGCAGACCCATTGACTAAGCCTCTTCCACGAGCAAAACATGATCAACACCAAGACTCCATGTGTGTTAGATTCATTATAATGTAATATAGATTATTGACTCTAGTCCAAGTGGGAGACTGAAGGAAATATGCCCTAGAGGCAATACTAAAGTTGTTATTTTATATTTCCTTATTCATGATAAATGTTTATTATTCCTGCTAGAATTGTATTGATCGAAAACCTAAATACATGTGTGAACAAACATTGTGTCCCTAGTGAGCCTCTACTAGACTAGCTTGTTGATCAAAGATGGTTAAGGTTTCCTAACCCTAGACATGGGTTGTCATTTGATAACAGGATCACATCATTAGGAGAATGATGTCATGGACAAGGCCCATCCATTAGCTTAGCATTATGATTGTTAAGTTTTATTGCTATTGCTTTCTTCATGTCAAATACATATTCCTTCGACTATGAGATTATGCACTCCCGGATACCAGAGGAATGCTTTATGTGGTATCAAATGTCACAACGTAACTGGGTGATTATAAAGATGCTCTACAGGTATCTCCTGATACATCTCCGTCGTATCTATAATTTTTGATTGTTCCATGCCAATATTCTTTTCAACTTTTACATACTTTTGGCAACTTTTTTATACTATTTTTGGGACTAACATATTGACCCAGTGCCTAGTGCCAGTTCCTGTTTGTTGCATGTTTTTTGTTTCACAGAAAATCCATATCAAACGGAGTCCAAACGCGATAAAAACTTATGGAGATTATTTTGGAATATATGTGATTTTTGGGGAAAAGAATCAACGCGAGACGATGCTCAAGGGGCCCACAAGGACGGATGGCGCGCCCCAGGGGGTAGGGCACGCCCCTGGTCCTTGTGGCCACCTGTAAGGCGGTTGGTGCCCTTCTTCTGGCGCAAGAAAGCTAATATCTGGATAAAAATCGTGTTAAAATTTCAGCTGAATCGGAATTACGGATCTCGGGTAATTTAAGAAACGGTGAAAGGCCAGAATCTGGGAGCACAGAAGCAGAAGGAAACAAAGAGAGATCGAATCTAGGAGGGGCTCCCGCCCCTCCGCCGCCATGGAAGCCAAGGACCAGAGGGAAAACCCTTCTCCCATCTAGGGGGAAGGTCAAGGAAGAAGAAGAAGGGGGCTCTCTCCCCCTCTCTCCCGGTGGCGCCGAAACGCCATCGGGGCCATCATCGCAACGACAATCTACACCTACAACTTCGCCGCCGTCATCACCAACTCCCCCCCTCTATGCAGTGGTGTAACACCCCTTCTCCCCGCTGTAATCTCTACTTGAACATGGTGCTCAACGCTATATATTATTTCCCACTGATGTATGGCTATCCTATGATGTTTGAGTAGATTCGTTTTGTCCTATGGGTTCATTGATGATCGTGATTGGTTTGAGTAGCATGTTTTATTATTGGTGCTGTCCTATGGTGCTCTCCGTGTCGCGCAAGCGTGAGGGATCCCTGCTGTAGGGTTTGCAATATGTTCATGGTTTGCTTATTGTCTGTGTTGCGGGAGTGATAGAAACACAAACACAGATAAGTGGGTTATGGCTTATGGGAGTAAAGAGGACTTGATACTTTAATGCTATGGTTGGGTTTTACCTTAATGATCTTTAGTAGTTGCGGACGCTTGGTAGAGTTCCAATCATAAGTGCATATGATCCAAGTAGAGAAAGTATGTTAGCTTATGCCTCTCCCTCATATAAAATTGCAATAATGATTACCAGTCTAGTTATCGATTGCCTAGGGACAAATAACTTACTTGTGACAAAAACCTCTCTACTAAAACTAACTTAGTTGCTTCTATGTCTTATGGCACAATGACTGAAAGCACTATTGATGATGATTCGTTATGCCCATTGCTTTTTGTGATGATTATGTTTGGGAAGATAATGATACTTCTTATAATCTTGGAAATCTTTTTGGCACCAACTTGGGAAATTATGATGATAGCAATTGTTATACCGTTGGTGCCATTCATACTTTTAATGATGAGAGTGATTATGCTTATGATATGCCAAGCCACAAGTTTGGGGATGCTATGTTTGATGAGAATGACATGTTTGAGAATTTATTTGCTGCAATTAATGTTTTCCCCAAGCTTGGGGATGCTATGTTTAATGAAGATGATCTTTTTAGTCCCCTTACTTTGAATGATCAAATTTGCTATGATGATTGCATGCCTCCCACTTATGATGATTATTGTGATGATACTTATGTTATAAAAAGTAGTGATAATTATTGTCATAATTTTGAATATCCTTTTACTGAACACTACTCTTTTAATGTGGGAACAATTTATAGTATTCGAGTTTCCTATGATACTCCCATTATCATGAATAAAAATAAAATTGCTTATATGGAGAGTAATAAATTTTCTATGCTTTTGGATCATGAAAAGAATGATTTATGTGATGGTTATATTGATGAATTTATTCATGATGCTACTGAAAATTATAATGAGTGTCACGCCCAATATTCGATACTATCCTAAAGAGACTCGAAGGTCCCACCAAGGATAGAACCGCATATTGACACGCTTTTGCAAGGTGGATATCATTACATCAACATTACATAATAGATGGGGATACATACAAGGCATACATATGCCGCAAGAATACATCAATATACATCATACAAAAGATCAACATCCGACTACGGATGAAACACAAACAGAAGCTCAAACGACATCCACCCTGCTAGCCCAGGCTGCCAACCTATAACCTATCCCCTGATCGAAGAAGAAGCAGAAGAAGAACTCCAAAACAAGTAACATCGCTCTCGCGTCATGATCATCGCAAAACCTGTACCTGCAACTGTTTTTGTAGTAATCTGTGAGCCACGAGGACTCATGTGACACCCAAGTTTTTAATTGGATTTTTCAAAGATTTTCATTTGACTTGAGGGAGGTGATTTAAATTTTTCTTCAAAAGAACCCTCCCTTTCAAAATTTTTTTATGGCAAAAATTTTATTTGGATTCACCCAAGACCTATCTTTGGTCTTGGAGGTTCTTGCTGTTCATTTGGACTCAAGACAAAATGCTTTTCACTTGGGAAAATGCCTTATGAAAACCTCTTTGAAATTTGCACTATGGCTTTTGGAATAATCCTTTACCACTTTCAACAATTCCTTCTTGCCATGGCCTTAGTGAAAATCCTCTCTCCTAACCCTTCCCTCATCTTTGGATCATGTTTGGCATCTAATCCAGCAAGTTGAACCTCCCCTATGTTTATTTTTCCATTTAAATCTTATTCAAATAAATTTCTGTCTTCTATTCTATCCATTGGAGATTTGCAAAGGAACTCTACTTTCTGTTTTGATTTTTGCCCCCAAACCAACTCTCCTTCCTAGTCCTTTGAACCCTCAACCAAGATCCATGAAGATCCACTGGTCTTCAGTTCAAAATTTTCAAACTACACTTGCTGCAAGTTTGGACCAGATTTGTCAAATTTGGTGAAATTCATTCAAAACTTTCTCCAAAAATTCCAAGAAAAATCAGGCAGCCTCTGAAAGGGGTCACCTCACCAAGTTACAGCCCCAGAAAAAATTATCTTGCGCATTTTAGAGTATCCACTTTCACTTGTCTATGAACTGTTATAGGCAACCCACAAGTCCTTTACCGCGGACACGGCTATTCGAATAGATGATGTTAACCCTGGAGGGGTGTACTTCTTCACACACGCTCTCGCCACTTACCGCCATGTACACGTCATGTATCTCGGCAACCTTCAAGCGGAAGCCTGACGTGGGTGTCGGCCACGGCCTACCTAAACACTCAAGTCTCTAGTCCAGGTTTATCGCCTATTCAGGTTCCATCCGCAGGGAGTCCGGCCGAAGTTTCCACTTACGGCCCCGAACAATGTGAGCAGGATTCCCGAGACACCCAACGGGCGCCCGGTACACCATGCCACGTGCCTACCGCATCACAGCCCACCCCACGGGTCAGCGCTGCGCACGGCCTCCAGCATACTACAAACACCAAAAACTACTTGCAACTCCTGGACAGAGGACAAGGGTTGTTAAGAAGCCGAGAGAGTCAATTAAGGATCCCAATGTGTGGTAGTAGCTGTTCATGGATCATAAACACAGAACTCAGTTCCTGAGGATGGTTTCAATGAGACAACCCACCATGTACTCCTACATGGCCTCTCACCGCTACCTTTACCAAATCGTGTTCACACACTTAGCTCACACACAGTAGGACATGTTCATCACCATTCCAATTCATTCCCGATGAATCAGACCTGACTCAACTCTAAGCAGTAGCAGGCATGACAAACAAGCATGAATGAGTAGGCACATCAGGGCTCAAACAACTCCTACTCATGCTAGTGGGTTTCATCTATTTACTGTGGCAATGACAGGTCATGCAGAGGAAAAGGGGTTCAACTACCGCAGCAAGTAACAAATGAATCGTTGTTGTCCTAATGCAGTAAAAGAGAGTAGGAGCGAGAGAGTGGGATTGTATCGGAATGAACAAGGGGGTTTTGCTTGCCTGACAGAGTGGTAGTGGGATACTGCCCTTCAGTTGGATACTCGTGAATATCCTCGGAGATAGAACCTACCACGAAGAACACATCGAAACACAATCATCACATGGCGATATGCAACAATATGATGCATGCAATGACATGGCAAAATGAGTGTGTTTGGCTAATGCAACTTAGAACAGATCGGTTTGAGTTCATTTGAATCAAGGATTCAAATGCAAACCCAAAATAAGAGGTCATATTAGTGCATTAACTTGTTTCACCTAAACAGCAAGGTTAAAGTGGTCTAACATGCATGAAACCAGTACAGATGGAAAGATTGGATTTTTCTGATCAAATTTCATATATAAAGCTTTGCATTTGGAGTTACAGATTAATTTCTATGAATTTTTGAAGTTTGTAGCATTTTCTGGAATTTCCTATATAAGAATAAATCCAGTAAATGCTTTATTGCATCAGCAGTGCGTCAGGGTGATGTCAGCAGTCAACGGGGACGGTCCAGGTCAAACCTGACCAGTGGGTCCCACGTGTCAGTGTCATTAGTCTAACTAATTTTTAGTTAGTCCTAATCCTAACTTAATTAGCAGGTGGGTCCCACTTGTCATAGACCCAGGGGGTCAAACCTGATGTCAAACCCCAGTCAAACGAGTCAAACCCGCCGGCGACTCGACGCCGGCGAGACTAGACGCGGCGAGGCACCTCGGATTTCACCTACAGGGCACCGTTCGAGGCGCCGTTGGGCTCTACGGGTAGCTGGCGCAACGGCGCGTCCATTGGTGGCCGTGGCTGGGCCTGGGGTGGCCGGAGTCGACGATAGCGAGCTCGGTTGCGGCCGCCGGAGTTCGGGCGCGAGCGGGGACGCGGTTGCGGTGGCCGTGGCGATGTGCGTTTAGCACCTACGGCGTCTACGTGGTGCGGTGAGTTCGATGGGCGCATGCCCGAGACCAAATGGTCACCGGAGCATCACCAGAGACGAGCGCGGGCGGCGGCGCGTTCGGTTGCAGGCGAGGCGACGGCTATGGCGCATGAGAGGAGAAATGGAGAGGGGGAGCAGGAGCAGGGGCTCACGGTGGGTGCGACGAGCTGCTCAGCGGGCTCGGGGGAGGTCAGAAGCGAGCGGGGCGGCGGAGACGATCTCGTCGTCAGGAGGTCGAAGACGAGCTTGGTGAAGACGTTCGGGGGCCTCCGGCGGGGCGTGGCTCGGTGAGGTGGTCGAGGAAGAAGTGGCGGAGCTTCTGGGCGCGTCGGCGAGGCGTGGGGTGGCCGGTGGCCGCGGCAGAGCACGGTGGCGCCCTCTGGTGCGCTCGGGAAGAGAGGGGGAGGGAGCCAGAGGAGGGGAAGAGCTGCGGGCGTGAGAGAGAGAGAGAGAGAGGTCAGGGGGCACGTGGCGTTGTCTGGAGCCGTCCAGGGCATCGGCAGAAGCAGGAGGTGGCCAGGGGCGACGCGTGAGCGACAGGCAGCAGCTTGCCTGCTCTGGCGGGAGGTTGGTGATGACTGGCACTGTGGGCCAGTGGGCCGCGCAGTGCTGGGCCAGCTGGGGCGCCAGATGGGCTGCAGGTAAGTTAGGTAGGTTTTCTGTCCTTTCCTTTTTATTTTTGTTTTCTAATTCTTCTGTAAAGGGCTTTAATTAAAATACTAAAACTAACTCAAAAATCATGAAACTTCTCAATCCCACTGTTTGGAATATTTCCAACTTTAAACATTTTAGTTCATGATTATTTGGACATTTAAAATATTATATAGCATTTAAATGCCCAAATGCAAATAGAGTATGATTTAATTCAGTGACCCAATGTTGTCCTAGAAAAATGTGAACCATTTTTGACAGAGGTTCTAGACCAAGGCAAAGATGGTGAACATTTTAGAAGGGCATTTCAGGTTCATTGAAAAAGATTTTAGTAAACCCTAGTTGTTTTCAGGGGGGTGCTGGGGGTTCTGTCATCCCCATTTCAACTTCCTTAGAAAATTTAACATGATGACATGATGATCATGCAAGGACAAGCAAAGGCTAAGCTAGGGCTGTGACAACTCACCCCCACTAAACAAGAATCTCATCCCGAGATTCAAGACGTGACGTAAGAAGACAGAGGGGGCACAAGACCAACACAATCTTCGCGATCCAGGTTGCACCTCATAAGGTTGTTGATTCATTGCATACGTTGATCTTGACATCCTCGCTTTTGAGATCTTCATGCACGCGATGACGATGGAAAGAAACTCTACTAGGATTGATCTTCTCGAAGATCGAGCTATATAAGATCAACTCGCGGAATGAGATGTTGAAACATCTCGAGTTGAGACACAAAAGACATCGAGAGGGATGGAAGAATAAACAACGAGGTTTGATTTGGTGGGCAACAATCCCACGCTCAGAGAGATGGTGGATGGTGTCAAGGTGGCGAGGAAATAATTGCCATGATCCCATAACGGGGCACCTTGGGGGAGGTGACTCGTAGAGTTATTCCCTTAAGTGGCAAAAATAATTACTTTTGATATCTAGATCATTGGAACTCTTTATACCAGCCTAAGGCAATCACAATCGATCGTTTGGTGGAGTTCAAAGGAATGGCATATCCGGATTCGAATGGATGATGTGGACTACCTTGTTGAAGACAACGCGATGGATTATTTTTCTTATCATTGGAAATGGATGGGACCCATGGTAGGACCACTTTTGAAGATGATCCTAAACAACAATTACTGAGAGGGCAGCCCATGGGAATTGGCACAATGGCGGTGCAAGCTGGGAACAAAATGTAGATGTTGGGAATGTTCCAACCATCATATCTGCCTGAGATTCAGATCTGGTTGGTGTCAGGATATTCCAGACTCATCCAGTCTAGAGAGAAAAATGAAAGATTGCAACACAAATCGACGAGATGGCGTTGCGAGATTCTCGGGAGATGAACTACGATAGCAAGCTCCAAAACATGAGCTGGTTCTGCTACATACATGTGAACACGTTGTCCAAGACAAGCATGACCACATAGTAGTCTTACAACGCAACACTACCGAGTTCCGATTGGGAACCATCATTGCGGAGAGCGAAGTCCTGCGCATGTACCTTTGGGTCCTTAAGGATTAACACTTAAGAACTTCTTTTCCTTGAACAAATCAATCAGTGGCTTGGTGTGCTAGGGATTACACATGGAGTGGAGGTAGCGAGCCTATCAAACCATGGAATACTTCGCACATGCATGACTGACTTGGGATGGTTTCGGAGAAAGCAAAAACAATCTTTCTCAATTCACGGCAGCAACTTGCACCTAATGCACGTGAACTTGGAGAAAGTCACTTCTTACACCAACATGTATTTCATGAACGGGACATGAAGATAATGCCTACAAAAGTTTCCAATACTAGCTTGATGTTCAACATGAATCATGGAATTTCCATATCACTGGACTTCCACCATCATGTGAACATGGTGATAGCATTGGTCAGACCAAAAGATGTAATGGTGTATGCTCGAGGGATCAACCAAGAGTAAGACAACATTACGAACATCGTTGGTTCTAATTTGATTTGACGATGGCCCACACTCAAATCAAGGTTTGGGCAAGACGATAGGTTCAACCACCGATCACAAGGACCAATTGATGAAGAAATCATCTTTCTACAACAAGCACACAAACACAGGATATCCCTTTGGAAATGAACTAGGTTAGACAAGCTTTTATCTTCCAACTCTCGAAGTTATTGTTTAGCTCGACCAACTAGCTCAGGGGTATTCAACACAGATTCTTGGAGAAGGGGTCATTTACAAGAAACCAACTTGATCACGAACTCAACATAGCGGTCAGGTGACAACCTGGTAATACTTCCGAGAAGATATTCGGAAAATCACGAACCACTGATATGCCATTAAGCTCGAGAACAATCTTGCTTTTCGGGGCAAGACGATATGATCAAGAGAGCGAGGGACTGACACAATCCTAACTCGTTGATCGAAGAGTCCACCAGGAGAAATGGACTAGGTAGCACGATCAGTCTTAGAAGGATAATTCAATAACCAGCACGCTAAGAATGAGAGTATTGTCCATTTACTACCAAGCAACGGAATTGCTAGGAGTATAGATTTCACACATCACGATTCACTTGTCAGCGTTTCGGTTACAATAACACGGCAACCGAGGAATGAACAATGATGGTAAGAAGTATCACTGCGTCAAGAATTCATAAGAGGTGGTGCAATTCTCATGACATTCTTGACATAAGATGGTAATACTCCACGGTAGAACAGAACAAAAGCTGGATTGGCATTTTGATCTGCGGGATACAACTACTTTGACCCAATCCTAGAAATGGATGAGGTACTGGAGTTTGTTTCTCCTAGTCATTCTGAACTAGAATGGCTTGACGGCCACAAGAATAATAGGCATCGATGAACACGAATGCACAACTATTCCTGACTATCAATTGATACACGAGGGCCAGAAAACAGCTAAAGAGGGACAACTCAAAAGAACATATGATTTTCTGAGTTGTGGATGCATAGATTAGTATGTGGAACCAGGTTCAACAGGTTCCTTCCGGATAACCAATGCAAAAAGGTAGAACTGGCAGAGTAACAACATAGAATCGGGAACTCACCAAGAGCACTCTAGTTGTGATCTTTCGGTTCAACGAGGAACTTCTGCCATAAGTAGTTCATGGTAGTTGGAAGAAATAAATACCACGGACCTCGAGGACTATCGCAAAGGTTACTAATATCCTAAAGGAACTAGCAAACACTATCAACAGGAGGTGAGTGGAGTGAATCTCGGGTTAGAAACCCAAGAATAGAATACCTACTAACTAAATGGCATCATGGGATGCTTTTGAGAATGGCGGCTAGAATCATCACACTGGGAACACAAAACATGGCTAGGTTACTAGGTGATACTCTAGACACCTAGGGTCATAATAATAGCTCCAACACAAATGCCGAGGCAATGAAGTACCTCAACAAACTAGTTAGTGTGGTTGATCTGGCACAAAGGAACTTCAGAACGGTAAGAAGGAATTTGCAAATGCATCAGACTGTTTAGAAACCTGGGATGACTCGGACAGCATAACGGCTGTAAATGCTCAAAAAGATTTGAGACATCCTGCAAAATGGTGGCATAACCACTCAACATCACAGTATCAAGGTTCCGAGACCAACTATGAACACACGGAAGTAGTAGAAACTGAACTGGGCTTAAATCCATCAATCCTATAAGTCTCTATCATAGTAACTCATCATCCTGATAGATAGATGAGAAGGCCTAGTTCTCGATCCCCGTAGAAGAGAAGAGGATGACTCAGATCAGAAGGGCATAAGGTAAAGGAGTAAAAAGAGCCTTACATTCCCTTCCACAATCAATTCCCTTACATAACTAAAGAATTTCTAGACTCAACTTCGACCAATTTGGCTTAGTAATCCTACAGGCAGTCAGGCTCTGATACCAAAGCTGTTAGGACCCTGATTACAAGTCACATCGATCTAGCCGGTAACACCTCATATCACTTTGCAGCCTCACGCACGGTATCCCCACGGGTGTCGCCTTACCATGGCCCGAGACTGTTTGCGCCTTTTGGCTCACGTATATGATAGTGTCGCTAGCATCCATATGACAGAGAACCCGGGCCGACATGACTAGTCGTGAACCCAAAGTGGCACTAACTTACGGGGACAGGCATACATGAATCAACATCGAGCATGTCGGTCAGCAGTGTGCGAATCCGGGCTGTAGCACTGGGCTAACAGGACTCCGTTGAACCGGGCTGTAGCAAGCTAGGCAGGACTCCGGATGTCACCGCGTGACATTTCCCCGAAGGGACAGACACAGGAACGAAGTGAATCACATCCCGGCCAGTCAAGTGTTCCGGAGCAGTAGTGCTGGGCTAGCAGGATTCCGGTGAACTGGGCTATAGCGGACTACTATGGCTCATGGAAGCACAAGACTACATTTCTCCATAAGAGAGGCTACCAAGGATAAACAACTAGGTTGTCCGATCCCACACATACCAAGCATTTCAATCATACACACAATATGCTCGATATGTGTAAATACAACATGGCATCACAACAAAACTCTACGACTCAAAGTATTTATTCATTAGGCTCCGAGGAGCGAGATATTACAAACATGGGTCTCATGACCCAACATTCAGAGCATACAAGTCAAAGCACATGCGGAAGCTTAACATGTCTGAGTACAGACATCTACAAATGAAAAAGGCTGAGAAGCCTGTCTATCTACCAGATCCTGCCGAGGGCACAAGATCGAAGCTGAGGTATCAAGCTAAACATCAAAGTGCACACGGAACTACTAGCGAGACTGGCGTCTCTCTACAAAACATAAAATAGGCAAACGTGAGTACAAATGTACCCAGCAAGACTTACATCAGAACTAGCTACATATGGATCAGTATCAACAAAGGGGGTGGTGGAGTTTAACTGCAGCAAGCCAGCTTTGACTCAGTGGCTATCCTAAACTATGACTGCAAGTAACTCTTTTGAGGTGGCGCACACGAGTCCACATATTCAACATATCAGTACACCACTAGGGATTCGCTCCCGTCTCCCTACGAGAACGCCATCCATAGCACTCACGCTTATGTTTCGCATTTTAGAGTATCCACTTTCACTTGTCTATGAATTGTTATAGGCAACCCAGAAGCCCTTTACCGCGGACATGGCTATTCGAATAGATGATGTTAACCCTGCAGGGGTGTACTTCTTCACACACGCTCTCGCCACTTACCGCCATGTACACATCATGTATCTCGGTAACCTTCAAGCGGAAGCCTGGCGAGGGTGTCGGCCACGGCCTACCTAAACACTCAAGTCTCTAGTCCAGGTTTATCGCCTATTCAGTTTCCATCCGCAGGGAGTCTGGCCGAAGTTTCCACATACGGCCCCGAACGATGTGAGCAGGGTTCCCGAGACACCAAAAGGGCGCCCGGTACACCATGCCACGTGCCTACCGCATCACAGCCCACCCCGCGGGTCAGCGCTGCGCACGGCCTCCAGCATACTACAAACACCAGAAACTACTTGCAACTCCTGGACAGAGGACAAGGGTGGTTAACAAGCCGAGAGAGTCAATTAAGGATCCCAATGTGTGGTAGTAGCTGTTCATGGATCACAAACACAGAACTCAGTTCCTGAGGACGGTTTGAAATGAGACAACCCACCATGTACTCCTACATGGCCTCTCACCGCTACCTTTACCAAATCGTGTTCACACACTTAGCTCACACACAGTAGGACATGTTCATCACCATTCCAATTCATTCCCGATGAATCAGACCTGACTCAACTCTAAGCAGTAGCAGGCATGACAAACAAGCATGAATGAGTAGGCACATCAGGGCTCAAACAACTCCTACTCATGCTAGTGGGTTTCATCTATTTACTGTGGCAATGACAGGTCATGCAGAGGAAAAGGGGTTCAACTACCGCAGCATGTAACAGATGAATCGTTGTTGTCCTAATGCAGTAAAAGAGAGCAGGAGCGAGAGAGGGATTTTATCGGAATGAACAAGGGGGTTTTGCTTGCCTGACAGAGTGGTAGTGGGATACTGCCCTTCAGTTGGATACTCGTGAATATCCTCGGAGACAAAACCTACCACGAAGAACACATCAAAACACAATCATCACCTGGCGATATGCAACAATATGATGCATGCAATGACATGGCAACATGAGTGTGTTTGGCTAATGCAACTTAGAACAGATCGGTTTGAGTTCATTTGAATCAAGGATTCAAATGCAAACCCAAAATAAGAGGTCATATTAGTGCATTAACTTGTTTCACCTAAACAGCAAGGTTAAAGTGTTCTAACATGCATGAAACTGGTTTAGATAAAAAGATTGAATTTTTCTGATCAAATTTCATATATAAATCTTTGCATTTGGAGTTACAGATTAATTTATATGAATTTTTTAAGTTTGTAGCATTTTCAGGAATTTACTATATAAGAATAAATCCAGTAAATGCTTTATTGCGTCAGCCGTGCGTCACGGTGACGTCAACAGTCAACGGGGACGGTCCAGGTCGAACCTGACCAGTGGGTCCCGCGTGTCAGTGTCATTAGTCTAACTAATTTTTAGTTAGTCCTAATCCTATCTTAATTAGCAGGCGGGTCCCACTTGTCATAGACCCAGGGGGGTCAAACCAGTTGTCAAACCCCGGTCAAATGAGTCAAACCCGCCGGCGATTCGACACCAGCGAGACCAGACGCGGCGGGGCACCTCGGATTTAACCTACAGGGCACCATTCGAGGTGCCGTTGGGTTCTACGGGTAGCTCGCGCAACGACACGTCCGTTGGTGGCCGTGGCTGGGCCTGGGGTGGCCGGAGTCGACGGCGGCGAGCTCGGTTGCGGCCGCCGGAGTTCGGGCGCGAGCGGGGACGCAGTTGCGGTGGTCGTGGCGATGTGCGTTTAGCACCTACGGCGTCTACGTGGTGCGGTGTGTTCGATGGGCACATGCCGGGACCAAATGGTCACCGGAGCATCACCGGAGACGAGCGCGGGCAGCAGCGCGTTCGGTTGCAGGCGAGGCGACGGCTACGGCGCATGCGAGGAAAAACGGAGAGGGGAGCATGAGCAGGGGCTCACGGTGGGTGCAACGAGCTGGTCAGCGGGCTCGGGGGAGGTCAGAAGCGAGCGGGGCGGCGGAGACGAGCTCGTCATCAGGAGGTCGAAGACGAGCTCAGTGAAGACGTCCGGGGGCCTCCGGTGGGGCGTGGCTTGGTGAGGCGGTCGAGGAAGAAGTGGCGGAGCTTCTGGGCGCGTCAACGAGGCGTCGGGTGGCCGGTGGCCGCGGCTCAAAAGCGCTGTTTGATGAGCCTGCGTAGTATTAGGTAGTTGGTCAGGTAAAGGCCAATTGCGCTTATATCCATCACTGTAGGACTTGGGTTTAAGCTTTCCGAGCACGGCGGCGCCCTCTGGTGCGCTCGGGAAGACACGGGGAGGGAGCCAGAGGAGGGGAGGAGCTGCGGGCGTGAGAGAGAGAGAGGTCAGGGGGCGCGTGGCGTCGTTTGGAGCCGTCCAGGGCGTCGGCAGAAGCAGGAGGTGGCCAGGGGTGGCGCGCGAGCGACAGCCAGCAGCCTGCCTGCTCTGGCGGGAGGTTGGTGATGACTGGCACTATGGGCCAGTGGGCCGCATAGTGCTGGGCCAGCTGGGGCGCCAGATGGGCTGGAGGTAAGTTAGGTAGGTTTTCTGTCCTTTCATTTTTATTTCTGTTTTCTAATTCTTCTTTAATTTTAGGGCTTTAATTAAAATACTAAAACTAACTCAAAAATCATGAAACTTCTCAAGCCCACTGTTTGGAATATTTCCAACTGTAAAATTTTTAGTTCATGATTATTTGGACATTTAAAATATTATATAGCATTTAAATGCCCAAATGCAAATAGAGTATGATTTAATTCAGTGACCCAACGTTGTCCTAGAAAAATGTGAACCATTTTTGACAGAGGTTCTAGACCAAGGCAAAGATGATCAACATTTTAGAAGGGCATTTCAGGTTCATTGAAAAAGATTTTAGTAAACCCTAGTTGTTTTCAGGGGGGTGCTAGGGGTTCTGTCATCCCCATTTCAACTTCCTGAAAAAATTTAACATGATGACATGATGATCATGCAAGGACAAGCAAAGGCTAAGCTAGGGCTGTGACAATGCAATGTTGAATAATAATAATGTTAGTGATTTTCTACAGTAGATAATGATAAGGTTTTTGCATTGGTTTATACTAACTTATCTCACGAGTTGTTGTTGAGTTTTGTGTGGATGACGTTTTTAAGATTTAGGGAAACCGTGATATAAAAAGAATGAAGGAGACACAAAAGCTCAAGCTTGGGGATGCCCAAGGCATCCCAAGATAATATTTCAAGAAGTCTCAAGCATCTAAGCTTGGGGATGCCCTGGTAGGCATCCCACCTTTCTTCATCAACAATTATCGGTTAGTATCGGTTGAGCCTAAATTTTTTGCTTCTTCACATGAGTTGTGCTATTTTTGGAATGTCATTTTGTTTTGTTTTGCTTGCTGTTTTAAATAAAATACTTAAATATGAAAGTTCTTAAATAAGAGAGTCCACACTTAGCTACCCATTTAGATAACTACTCGCTTGATCTTCACTTATATCTTTTTGGAGTAGCTTGTCATTTACTCTTGTGCTTCACTTATATCCTATGAGTAAATTGTTGAATAAATTGAATGTCATGAAGTTGAAATCATATCATGCCTAGTGGTAGCTTCACATTGGGTTTAGAAAGTGAAATATTTTGAGGCTTGACAATCACAATATTGGTCATACAAGCAATTCACGATTGATTAGTAGAAGGAAGAGAACTTTCACATGCAAATACACTATCTTGGAAATCTTTTGTTATTGTGAACCCCCATCAAAATATTATATGCCAAAATTGTTGACGTTGGACAAGGAAGACAACGTAATGGTTCATGTTTGTTCATATTCACATAGAAGTTATATTGTCATAGATCCTTCAACATGTGGTGCTTGCCCCCTATCTTTGCTAGCCAAAAATTCCGCACCAAGTAGAGATACTACTTGTGCATCCAAAAAACCCTTAAACCCAGATCTTATTTTCAAGAGTCCACCATACGTACCTAGGGATTGAGCAAGATCCCTCAAGTAAGTTGTCATCGGTGCAATAAGGCAATAAAAATTGCTTCTAGAAGTGTGAGATCATTTAGTGTAAGGGAAAATTGAGCGTTGTACGAACTTGTGATGGTGAAGAATAAAAGCGACAGACTGCATAATAAAGGTTTCCATCACAAGTGGCAATAGAACGTGACATTCTTTTGCACTAAGGGGTTGAGCATACAAACAAATAAGCACATGGCAACCTCTGCTTCCCTCTGCGAAGGGCCTATATTTTACTTTTATGTATTTACTTTTATGCAAGAGTCAAAGTTTTTCTCTCTATTCCTTTTTATTTTTCTCCTTTGGCAAACATCATGTGGTGAGGAAAGATCTAGGCACATATGTCCAGTTGAATATGGGTAGCATGAGTTATTATTGATGACATCACCCTTGAGGTGAATACGTTGGGAGGTGAAATTATAAGCCCCTATCTTTCTATGTGTCCGGTTGAAACATTTTGCTCATCTGTATGCGGTGAGCGTTAGCAATCATAGAAGATTATATGATGGTTGAGTATGTGGAGCTCTTACTTAGACACTGTTGAATAAGTTGAATTGAAATTGCTTGGTGACTGAGAGCATAGGTTGTTGAGTTTCAAGAGAATTCATTGTTTGAACCTTAACATGTGAATTGGTTGCTACTTTAACATGAGAAGTTTTATAAGAAAGAGTTTGTTATGATGCTAGGAAAAGTGATTGAAATTATCATTGATCAAACTTGTGCACTTTGCTAGCATTCACACTTCATAAATTATTTCTTTTATCATTTACCTACTCAAAGACGAGTAGGAATTAAGCTTGGGGATGCTGATACGTCTCCAACGTATCTATAATTTATGAAGTATTCATGCCATGTTTACAATAATTTTATATGGTTTTGGTATGATTTGCAAGGAACTAACCCGGACTGACGCTGTTTTCAGCAGAACTACTGTGGTGTTGTTTTTTGTGAATAAATGAAAGTTCTCCGAATGAGCTAAAACTTTTTGATGATTTTTTTTGGAACAAAAGAGACCCCTGAAGCTTCGTGGGAGGGCCAGAAGAGCCATGAGGAGGGCACAACCCACCAGGGCACGCCTGGTGATCTAGCCTCGCCCCGGTGGGTTGTGATCACCTCGAGGCCCATCTTTGCGTGTAACCGACGCCAAAAATCCTATAAATAGAGAAACCATCAGAAATAACCCTAGATCAGAAGTTCCGCTGCCGCAAGGCTCTGTAGCCACCGAAAACCAATCTAGACCCCGTTCCGGCACCCTGCCGGAGGGGGAATCATCTCCGGTGGCCATCTTCACCATCCCGGCGGCCAACACAATGAGGAGGGAGTAGTTTACCCTCGTGGCTAAGGGTTTGTACCAGTAGCTATGTGTATAATCTCTCTCTCTCTCTCTCTCTCTCTCTCTCTCGTGTTCTTGAGAGGTCACGATCTTGATGTATTGCGGGCTTTGTTAATATAGTCGGATCATATGGTGTTTTCCCCTCTCTATCTTGTTGTGATGAATTGAGTTTTTCCCTTTGAGATTTCGTTGTTATCGGATTGAATACATTTAGGGATTTGAGAGCACTTGATATATGTCTTGCATATGAATACTCGTGGTGACAACAGGGTATCATATTGATTCACTTGATATGTCTTTTGGCATTCACTCACGGATTCCCGCGGTGACATTGGGGTAATCTATGCATAGGGGTTGATGCACATTCTCATCTTTGTTTCTTCGGTAGAAATCTTGGGGCACTCTTTGAAGTTCTTTGTGTTGGATTGAGTATTATGAAACTGAAATTATTTGGTGTTATTTTAGTATGAAATCTTGGATAGATCGATCGGAAAGAATAGCTTCGAGGTGGTTTCGTACCCTACAAACGATTTCTTCATATGTTCTCCGCTAGATAGGAACTTTGGAGTGATTCTTCGTTGCACGTTGAGGGACAGTTATATGATCCAATTATATTAGCATTGTTGAGAAATTGCACTAGCGAAAGTATGGACCCTATGCCTCACTTTCAAGCATTGCAACACCATTTTTGTGCACGTTTACTATTTGCTACCTTGCTGTTTTTATTTATTCAGATTATAAAAATATATTTATACCATCCATATTACACTTTTATCACCATCTCTTCGCCGAACTAGTGCACCTATACAATTTGCCATTGTATTAGGTGTGTTGGGGACACAAGAGATTTCTTGTATTTGGTTTGCTGGGTTGTTTGAGAGAGACCATCTTCATCCTACACCTCCCACGGATTGATATACCTTAGGTCATTGACTTGAGGGAAAATTGCTACTGTCCTACAAAACTCTGCGCTTGGAGGCCCTACACGTGTCTACAAGAATAAAGTTGCATAGTAGACATCACAGGGGAAGGACCTCGGGCGTGGGCGCAAGCAACATGAGCGGCTAGCGGGCGCGGGAGCGGAGCTCCGGTCGAGCACTGTCCAAGGGGTGTAGCACCAAAAACAGTATGAATCAAAGCTGAGGTCGAGGGGAATAGGAAGAGGAGCTCACTGTGGAGCTCATGGACAAGGTTAGAGAGTGCGGGGGTGGCCGGAAGCGGCGAGCTCGACGGCGAGATGCGACTGCCGTGACAAAGAATACCAGCGACGGCGAGCGTACAACGCCTCCTAGCTCGAACCCATAGGCGAGGGTGAAGAAGATGATGATGGCAGAGCTTCTGGATGTCCTCTCAGGGAGTGGGGAGGTCAGTGGCCGCGACGACGGTGATGGCCATGGCGGTTGCAGCTTCGGGTGGAGGCGAACATGGTGACGGCGATGCGAGGGGAATGAATGGCGAGGCTAGGGTTTGTCCTTGGGATCGGGGTGATCTTATCCACCTCGAGGGCTCTTTGGATGGTTGACATGGCGACATCAGCGGCCATGGCGGTTGGATGTGCGCCACGCTCTCCTCTCTGTACCAGGAGGTAGGGGAAAGGCCAGGTGGGATGGACTGGGCTGCACTGTAGACGTAGCTGGCCCAAGTGCACAAGGCATGTTTTCCTTTTTCTTTTATCTTTTCCCGTTTTATATTTCCTTTTCTATTCTGCATTTTATTTTAGTACCAAATAATTTTTGTTGCACATGAAATTTAGCACATAAATAATAGGCAATATTGTGAGCTAGCACGCAAAGTTACAAGTCATTTGAAATGTTAAAATATTTTTTATTTTGTAATGGCCCAATTAGTTGTTGTTGAACCACTTAAATAATTCCATGGGCATTTTGGGAATCCAAATGATGTTGGTTTCTTCATGAAAATTACTTAGGAATATTTGCAACACCACCCACATTTTTGTTTTTCGGTTTGAAGAAATATTGTTTTGACTTGCAATTTGAATTTGACTTTGATTTTTATCAAGTGGCAATTTGGCTTAGTAAACATGATGACATGGCATCATTAGTGGAAGATCACTTTAGGTTGATTATTGGGGTGTTACAGAGGGGACATGGTGTTTACCCAGGTTTAGGCCCTCCCGAAGAGGTAAAACCCTATGTCCTGCTTTGTTGTATTGATTATGGATGGGGTAAAGAGTACAAGTTGGTCTACCTCGAGCTCGTGTATGAATGAGTTAGCCTCTATGGTTTAAGCCCCTTAGCGTATATAGACACTCGGGGTACCTAGGGTTACATGTAGGTCGGCTACATCTAGAGATAAACATGCTGAAGATTGCATCTGTGCCTTGGATTATGCGCCAACTCTTTGGAGGATTCCATCTTGATTGCTTCATGGGCTTGACGAATGTGGCCCACTAGTTAGTTGTTTGGGGGTCCTCAGCCCATCCCATGTCTCGGAACTGATGTGGTTAGCAATCCTCTATCTAGGACATCATCAGGCAGTATCCACCCACTGGTGTCTACTAACAGGTGTTCATGATGGCTTCCCTCCTATAGGGCCCTACCTCCTGCGTCTCAACAAACTGCTCCCTCAAAAAAGTCTTCCCAGAAGTGGTGGGGCCGGGGGCTGCTGTCTATGGAATTAGGAAGGCCTCCCTCTTGGACCATCCCGAGAAGTCACTGTGTCCATGAAGAGTGTTCAAGCCTATGAAGGTAAGGGAAGGTGCCCAGAGAGATCTGTCCTCGCCCCCCTCTCCTTCTCAGGGGATTGCCCCTGGCTTAAAATTTACATGTGTCAGGCACTCCCCGACTGTCAGGGGAAAACGACACCTATGGAATCGCCGAGATCCCTTCTACGGTTGGCGGGCGCGAGGTTGTACAAAGAGCGGGTATAGAAGTCAGCACAAAGATCATTTACCCAGGTTCGGGCCGCGAGGATGCGTAATACCCTAGTCCTGCTTTGGTGTGTATTTGAGTGTTCTTGAGTTCTTGAACTAGCTACGGGGTGTAACTTGTCCAAAAGATCTGAATCCTTCTCCCGTATGCCTCGGGCCTCCTTTTATAGACAAGAGGGGTTGCCACAGTGGCACACAGGAGGTGGAAAGGTGTACAATGGCTGAGTCTATCCTCTGGCACCGCCGGACAAACACATTTAATGCACTGCCGACGTGCCCTTCTTGCTTTATCGGGGACGACAAGGAAGCTCGTCCCAGCTGTCACCGCCTCGTCTGGCTCTGACGCGCGTCCGAGCTGATGAGATGTTGTCGTGCCACGTTGGCTGGCTGCTGGACTGGCGCGGTGGCAGAGTCTTCACGAAGATCTGCATGCCACCACGCAGGTGCTTGCTGAGTCGGCGTGGAGGCCGCATGTTGCCACGTAGGTGCTCGCCTAGCTGGTTGGTCTGGCAGCTGCATGGGAGCGGCGGTGGAGTCTTGGCAGATGTGGGCCTGGCCGCGGCCCCGCTGATGTCCTCGGCAAGGGTTTTGCCGTGGCATCGCGGTCATCCCCGGCAAGGATCTTGCCTAGGGTCGTCGTCTTCTGGTTCTCACCTGATCTTGTGTGCTCATGATCTTCACAAAGATCTGCATGCCACCATGGAGGTGCCTCCCAAGCCTTGGTTCCAATGTGGTTGATGGTGTTGGAACCCTTGGGCTCAAGGGTGGCGCTCTCTGCTAGTGTTGGGCAAGTTGCCCCGGCAAGGCTCTTGCGGGGGCTGCGGAGGCCGCCCCGGCAAGACTCTTGTTGGGGGAGTCCACCTCGCCCTCTTGCTCTATGTGTCTCTGGCCTTGGCATTGCTTTGGTTGTTTTGTGCTCTGGCTTCCCTCCTCTGCCCTGCTAAGTGTGGCCGCGGGCGTGGCTCTGACTGCCCGTGCACAAGTAAAGGGGTACAAAGGAGAGCTCGTACTTTTGTACACCAATAGGAGCCCCCGGGCATGGGCCACACATAAGCACAACGCGTTGTTGGGCTAGTCCCCGAACGGTGCGCGCGCAGGCGGGGCGGATTTTTACTGGGCAACTTTTCCGTCCGCTGCGCTTCCCCACGACCTGCGTTGGATGCACGACGTGGTGGGCGTGTGTGACGTGGGGGTCATGCGTGGGACGGGTGCTGCACGCATGCGTCATGTCGCAGTAAATGGTAAAGAGGCATCCCGCGCCTTCCCCATAAAAAGGAATAACTGCAGGCACGCTGCTCTTTTACCCTCTGCGCCTTCTCCAATCTTGGAACCGCCATCCCTCCCTTCTTCCTTCTCAAGCTCTTTCTTTCGCTCGCCGCCGCCGCGTCTTTGTTGTCCTTCCTCCTTCGCCTCCCGCAGCTGCCATGGCACCCAAAACCAGCAAAGGCAAGGGAGTGGACAAGGACGCCGGGGGGAAGGAGCCGCCGGAGAGCGAGTTGGCAGCGCGGCGGATGTAGCTCGCCTACTTTCCTTCAACGGTCGACGTGGTCCATCTCCGGGACTACTTCAAGCCCCTGTGGGGGTGCAAGACGAAGGCGCACCCCGCCACGCGTATCATCCCTGCCGATTTTGCCGAGGCCGGCCCGAATCGGTACCCATTCTTTGTCGATTACTATTCCTGCGGGCTCTGCCCCCCTTTCTCCGATTTCTTCAATGACATCATGCACACCTATGGCTTCCACCTTCTGGATTTCACTCCAAATGCCGTGGCGTGCATGGCCCTTTTTGCCCATCTCTGCGAGGGCTTCACCGGAGTGCATCCCAGCATGACGCTCTTCCGCCACTACTTCTATCCTCGTATCCAAAAGGGAGGTGCCATCTCCGATTGTGTCGCCTGGGTCCCAAGGACCCAGGAGAAGGGGACATATCCGGAGGGTGCTCAGAAGGAGAGATGGGAGGAGTGGCGGAGCCGGTGGTGCTGGATTGAGGAGGAGGACCCGCGGGAATTTTGCCGGGTCCGCCAAGCGCCGCCGGTTTGAAGAGATGATTGGGGCGATGTCGACGCCCAGGACGAGAAGCTCACGATCACCACCACCAGGATCCATCGCCTCACCATGGCGGGGCTCACCCTTGAGATGATCGGGGCAGATTTCATCCGTCGCCGAATCGCTCCACTGCACAACAAGGGGAGGCCGGCCTGGCTTTTCAGGAACGCGGCCGACATCATGAGGCTTCGCCCTGGTTTGAACCACTACTTCACGGTGATGGAGCACACCCACTTTTGCCAGCGGCTTTTTCAGCTCGACGTGAACCGTGATGGCAGGGCCGAGAGGACCGGCAAGGCCGCGAAGGCCGGCAAGGTCGCCAAGGGGCCCTTGTTTGGGTTGCCAGCGGGGGTTGTCCCGCTGAGCAACAACTCTCGCCAAACCGACATCATCGCCATGATGCCGGACTTCAACGCGCACGGCCTTGACCCAAATTGGGCCGTGCCGAGGGCGGATCAGGTGCAGTTCTTCGATACCTTGGCGGAGAAGTACGTCTGCGACGAGCCGCTGCTCATCCAGGACACCACCCAAGCGGAGCTGGACTACATCGCCGCCAGGGCGGCGGAGGCGGAGCTCGCCAAGGAGGCCGGCAGCGCTCAAGGCATGGAGGACGAGGCCGCGGCGGCTGCGGAGGAGAGGGAGCTCGCCCAGTGGGCGGAGTCTGCTGGGGAGGCCAGCAGCGCCGGCACCGGGGCCCCTCTCATTGAAGATGTGGTCGATGAGTCGTCCGAGGAGGAGGTCGAGGCTGTCAACCCTCCGGCCACGGGGAGAGGGCGTGTTCTGCGGCAGGCCAGATTTGGCGAGCCTATCCGGCCCGGCAGGACCGCGCAACCGCAATAAGCCCAGGAGGCGTCTGTGCGCCAGACGAGGGCCGCGGAAGCGAGGAAGGTGGTGAAGGCCGCGGTGGCGAAAAAGAAGGCGACTGCCTCTTCTTCGTCCAAGCGTTGCTGGACTCCACCCCCTTCCCCTCCTCCGGCAGATGTTGACATGGAGGTCATCTTCGTGGGTCTTTCAGCCCAAGGAGGAAGAGGAAGGCAGCGGAAGAGGAGGCGGAGGATGAGTAAGTATATTGTCTTTTGTCATCTCCGTCCCCTCAGACCGCGCCACCTTTCTTGATTTGTTTTCATCTTTGTAGGGACTTGGAGACGCTGGCCCAGAGGGCGGCGAAGAGGGCCAGGGCCTCGACGGGCGGCCAGCCCCTGGCAGGCACCTCGAGTACGCCGCTGGTGGTGGAGAGCAGCCCGGACAGCAGCCCCCGGTGCAGCCCCCAGCGTACGTTCACCAATCGCCCCCCTCAACGTGTGTTGGGGTACGATCCCTTGGTGCTGACACTGTCGTGGTTGCAGGAGGAGGACGGCAGCAGGAGGAGCTACTGAGGGCCACCCCCAACACGCCGCCCCCATCAACCACGCCGCCCCGAGGGGCGTCCCCGGCAAGGGCGCCAAGCACCGAGCCCAGGCGCACGGAGGAGGAGGAGGCGAACCCGGGTGCTGGTGGCTCCGTCCCGGTGCCAGATGTTGGCAGGGAGGGGGCCACTTCTTCCCATCCCGGCACGGGTAAGTCACTTGCCGTTCGTCCTTGTTCTCTCTTCTTCTTTTTGGATCTTGGCCTTGGCTTCGCCTAATCCCCTTCTTTGTATCCAGATCCTTCCTCGGCGGACCGGGAGGACATAGACACCGTCATCGAGGAGGTCGCCAGGGACGCCGCGGCTGAGGCCGACAAGATCGCCGCCGAGGAGGCCACCAAGGGCGATGCCAAGGCGCCTGCCGGGGAGACCGGCAAGGCTGCTGCCGAGGAGGCCGGCAAGGGGCCTGCCGGGGAGGCCGGCAAGGCCGCTGCCGAGGAGGGGGCGATCGACGACCAAGCTTCCTCCTCCGCTGCCTCTGGCTCAGGCAAGTACCTGAAGGTGAGCGACAATCTGTTCATTCACCTCCCAGGGATGGCGAGCGCTAGGGCACCCACCGAGGGAGAGGTGTTTGACGATGAGGTGCTCGCCGCCGCCAGGCTCGAGGTTGTTGACGAACCGAGCGCCGGTAGTGGTGGGTCCCAGGAAGAGCGGCTCCTCCAGGCCATGGGCGCCAACTTCCAGAAGCTCTAGGCGCTTCACCGTGCCCGCCTGTACAAAGCCAAGTCTAGGATGGCGATGGTGGACAAGGCTGAGGCGGACCTCGAGGGGCGCGTCGCCGAGACGCAGGCTTGGTTCTGCCAGGCTTGCGAGGAACTGAAGACTGCCCAGGATCTGCTGGCCGAGCGCAAGCTGGAGCTTGTCATGAAGCAGGCCGACATCGAGAAGGCCCAAGAGGCAGCGAAGAATCAGGTCGCCAAGGATGAGGCCGCTTGGTACCAGCACTAGGCTGCGCTGAACTCCCAGGAGCAGGACCTTGCCGCTCGTGAGGAGAAGCTCGCGGCGGCACTCCGCGGCAAGGATGAGGAAGTCGAGAAGGTTGTCGTGCAGCGGACCCAGGAGCTGGAGCAAAGGCACAAGGAGGCACTCAATGCTCAGGCCCAGGTCCATGCCGGCAAGGTGAAGGAGCTGGAGGTGGAGCGGGACGGGCTGAAAAAGTAGGTCCTGGAGCTGACGGAGGAGAGGGATGCGATCAAGGGTGCCTTGGCCGATGTGCAGGCCTCAGTCCTCGGCAAGGTCGAGGTACTCTCCACGGCCAATGACTCCATCAAAGACCTGAAGCTGAAGCTGGAGGACCTTGAGGGGATGCTTTCGAAGGTCAAGGCCCAGGAGGAGGCCCTAACCAAGGATTTGGAGGCGGAGAAGCAGCTGCGGAGGAATGACGCCACCAACCACGAGGATTTTGTGAAGGGAGAAAACCTCTGGATCAGCCGCCTCGGCGACGTCGCCGGCAGGATCACCACGCAGCTGGCTACCATGGGGATGCCAAATGTGAGGTACGCCCCAGAGCCGAACGTGAGTCCCAATGCCAAGCTAACGCTGTTCTTCGAGGGCGTTCTTGGAACCCTGGAGCAGCTCTGCCTCAACCGGGCGACCTCTCTGGCCAATGAGGCCGAAAGCTTTGCCGGGGTGCCATGACCAAGGTCCTCACCAAGGTGGCGTACTGGAATTCCAACCTCGACTTCGACACCGCGCTGGAGGGCTTGTCGGAGGATGCTGACCTCATGGCGCTCGAGGAGCGTATCGAGCCCATCATCAGCCACGTCGATGGAGTTCGGAGGTGTTGGATTTCGGGTTCCGGCAAAACCCTTGAGGTTCGAACACTGGGGTGCGCACGAAGATCTCTCCCTAACTAATCATGCCCTCACCCTCTCCGCGATCCGAAGGCTAGCTCGACGAACTCACAACACAAGGGACACAAGGTTTATACTGGTTCGGGCCACCGATGTGGTGTAATACCCTACTCTAGTGTGGTGGTGGATTGCCTCTCAGGCTGAGGATGAATAGTACAAGGGAAGAACAGCCTCCTGAGGAGAGGTGTTCTTGGTGTGTGGCTAAAGATCAGCTCGAGGCGAGTCTGGATCAGTTGGACTTGAGTTGCCTCCTACTGTGGTGGCTAGTCCTATTTATAGAGGCCCTGGTCCTCTTCCCAAATATTGAGTGGGAAGGGATGCCACAACGGCCAATTTGAAAGGGGACAGCTAGTACAAGCTATCCTGACTAAAGGTGGTCTTCGCCTGCCAAAGGCTCTGGTGATGATACCGTCTTGGGCTCCACGGTGACCTCCGTCCTGCTGTCCTGCTGGTCTTGGTCTTGTTGCATCGATATGGAAACCTTTGCCTGATGCCTCGATACTCCTCGTCTACGCTTGCCTCCTTAGCACCAAAGAGGAAACGAGGACGCTGTGGTCGCTGGCACCCGCCTGGCGCCCGCCTTGCCTTGGTCGTCATGGCTTACATCACGAGAACCTCGCGAGGTACCTGTCACATCCTAGCTAGTTCATGCATTAGAGTGTTGCATCATGTCTACTTTGCACAGAAACTTGAAATGGGGAAGCCAGAAACCCCCAGCACCCCCCCTGAACACAACTAGGGTTTACTAAAATCCTTTTCAATGAACCTGAAACGCCCTCCATAAATTTTCACCATCTTTGGTCCTGGCTAAAACCTCTGCCAAAAATGGTTTCATTTTTTTGGAGGCTATTCTGGATTTTTCACCAAGCCATAAGTATTTGCATTTGGGCAATTTAAATCCTATAAATATTTTTAAATGCCCAAATAATCTTGAAGGTATTTTTAGGTTGTTGAGAATAATTTCAAAGGTGCCTCTGAATATTTTCAGGATTTTCCTAAATGGAATAGTATTTCTACTATTTCAAAACACAGAACAGAAATAAATAAAAAGGAAAGCAGAAAGCAGAGAGGAACTTACCTGGCAGCCCACCTGGCGGCCCAGCACTGTGCTGGCCCATGGCCAGTCAGCTGCTTGCTCTCGCCAGAGCAGGCAGAGAGGTGACGCCGGCGTGCGCGAGCTCGCCACGGCGCCACCTGCTTGCCGCCTCGCCCGTGGACGAGCTGGACGACCTCCACGACGCGCCCCCGAGCCCCTGGACACCCCCTTTCTCCCCCATCGCCTCTCCCTCGCCTTCCTCCACCATGGCCGACGCAGCCGCTGCCACCTCGCCGGAGTAGCCGTAGCCACCGTCGTCCTCGCGCCGCCCCACCGTGTCCAGCAGCTCCGCCGTCGCCTTCTCCTTCGAGCAGGTCGAGCCCCGAGCGCTCGCTTGCCCCGAAGCCACTGCTCCGACCTCGCCTTCGCCGGCCACCGCCGGAGATCCCCTCCGCCGTCACCACCGCAGCAGTTCGCCCCCGGCCTCGCCGGTCGCTCCTTCGCAACCACCGTGAGCCTGGCCACCTTTCTATCCTCTCCATTCTCCCTCTCGAGCTCCGTAGCCACTGCACGTAGCTCACCCACACTCGTCGCCGCCGAGCTCGTCGCCGACGAGGCTCCGGCCATCCAACGGTCGCACCACCATGGCCGTTAGCTGCACCGCATCGCCAGGAGCCCGTAGCACCATCGCACGCCCCTCGCCGTGCTCTCTAGCGACGGGTTCGACTACACCCGTACCCCGGCAGCCGTACGGCTCGTCGCCGGCATCGATTCCGGTGACCCCGAGCTCCACCACCACCACCAGTCGATGCGGCTCGTTCCCAGCTGCGTGTAGATGCTCTCCGCCGCCCATTTGGTCGCTGGAGCACGGATCCCGCACTCCACCGCCGCGTCTGGACGTCGCCGGCGGCTAAACACCGGCGAGTCAGCGTGGTTTGACCACGGGTTTGACTCCCCAGAGTCACTGACAAGTGGGGCCCGCCTGCTAATTAACCTGGGTTAGATTTAAGTTAATCCTAATTAGTTAATTATCTAACAGTGACCTGACCCAGGGGACCCCCATGTCAGGTTTGACCTGGACGACCCCGTTGACCGCTGATGTCATCATGACACACTTCTGACGTAATAAGCAACTTAATTACTGGAATTATTCTTATACAGGAAATTCCAGAAATTATCACAAACTTCATAAAATCATAGAAAATAATCTATAGCTCAGAATGAAAAGATTTATATATGAAAAATGATCAGAAAAATCCATTCTATCCATCTGCACTGGTTTCATGCATGTTTAAGCAAGTTAACCTACTGTTTAATGCAGAACAAGATAAAGCACTAAAAAGGGCCACATATGAACTTGGAATTTGAATCTTTGATTCAAAATAGTCCAAACCCATCTGGTCTTAGTTGCATTAGCCCAATACACCCATTTTGCCATGTCTCATGGATGCATCATATTGTTGCACTTGCTTGGTGTTGATTATGCTTCGTTGTGTTCATCGTGGTAGGTCCTGCCTCCGAGGATATTCACGAGTATCCAACTGAAGGGCAGTATCCCACCACCACTCCGTCAGGCAAGCAACCCATTGATCATTTCGATACAAACCCAACTTCTCGCTTCTACTCTCATTTACTGCATTAAGATTCAAACTGCTGTGTGTTGTGGTAGTTGAACCCACTTTCCTTTGCATGACCTGTCGTTGCCACAGTAACTTGATGAAACCCACTAGCATGTGTAGGAGTTGATTGAGCCATGTTGTGTTCCTACAATGCTATGCTTGCTACGCTTAGAGTCGTGTCAGGTCTGGCTCATCAGGGTGATGAACTAGAGTGAAAGCGTGTGTCGGTAATGAGAGTGAGGTGTTGAATACGATTTGGTAAAGGTATCGATGGGAGGCCATGTAGGAGTACATGGTGGGTTGTTTCATTGAGACCGTCCCTAAGAACTGAGATCTGTATGTGTGATTTAAGATTCAGCTACTACCACGCATTGGGCCCGAAACCAATGGACCCCCTCGGCTTCTTAATCACCCTTGTCCTCTGTCCAGGAGTTGCACGTAGTTTCTGGTGTTTGTAGTAAGCTGGAGGCCGTGGACAACGCTGACCAAGGGGTGGGCTGTGATGTGGTAGGCTCGTGGCCCGGTGTACCGAGTCGCCCGTTTGGTGTCTCGGGAACCCTGCACACATCGTTCGGGGCCGTATGTGGAAACCTCGGCCGGACTCCCTGCGGATGGAACCTGAATAGGCGATAAACCTGGACTAGAGACTCGAGTGTTTAGGTAGGCTGTGGCCGACACCCTCGCTGGGCTTCCGCTTGAAGGTTGCCGAGTACACACTGTGTAAACAGTGGTAAGTGGTGAGAGCTTGTGTGACGAAGTACACCCCTGCAGAGTATAAAACTATTCGAATAGCCGCGTCCGCGGTAAAGGACTACTTGGTCGCTTATGCATTTCATAGACAAGTAAATGGATACTATTAAAAGCCTCAAGATAAGTGTGAGTACCGCGGATGGCCCTCTCGTGGGATGACGAGGGAGGATCCATGGTGGAGTATTGAAATGGTGATTAGTGGACTCGTGTGCGAAAACTATTTCACAATTGGTGTCTCGTAGGATAGCTTAGCCAAGAGTCAAAGCTGGCTTGCTGCAATAACTCCACTACCTTCTTGAGAATGAACATGTATAGTAGGATCTGTTGTAAGACTTGCTGAGTACCTTTCTCATGATGCTTCAATTACTGTTTTCAGACGACAACACCGCCCCTTCCGATGGGTTCTATGTAGAACTCGACGACGACGAGTGACTTGCCACCCAGGTGGTGATCTAGGCTTGTGAAGGGCCTACGTAGATAGACAGGCTTCGTCAAGCCTTCTTTCTTTCTAGTGTTTGTACCCAGACAAGTTGCTTCCGCATGTGCTTGTATGATTGTATGACTTGAGTGTCGGGTCATGTGACCCCTATCTGTATGAACAAGTTATGTAAGGCTCTCTGGAGCCCTTTAAATAAAGTACTTTGAGTTGTAGAGTTTTGTTGTGATGCCATGTTGTATTTGCACATATCGAGCATATTGTGTGTATGATTGAAATGCTTGGTATGTGTGTGATCCGACAATCTAGTTGTTTATCCTTGGCAGCCTCTCTTATGGGGAAATGTAGTCTAGTGCCTCCTTGAGCCATAGTAGTCCGCTACAACCCGGTTCACCGGAATCCTGCTAGCCCGGCACTACTGCTCTGGACACTTGACTGGCCGGCATGTGATTCATATCGTTCCTGTGTCTGTCCCTTCGGGGAAATGTCACGCGGTGACATCCGGAGTCCTGCCTAGACTGCTACAGCCCGGGTTCCCAGAGTCCTGTTAGCCCAGTGCTACAGCCCGGATTCACACGCTGCTGACCGACACGTTCGATATTGATTCATGTATGCCTGTCCCCATACGTTAGTGCCGCTTTGGGTTCACGACTAGCCATGTCGGCCCGGGTTCTCCGTCATATGGATGCTAGCGACATTGTCATATACGTGAGCCAAAAGGCGCAAACGGTCCCGGGCCATGGTAAGGCGACACCCGTGGGAGTACCGTGCGTGAGGCCGCAATGTGATATGAGGTGTTACCGGCTAGATCGGTGTGACTTAGAATCGGGGTCCTGACACCGTTGGCATCAGAGCCGGACTGCCTGTAGGTGCGTTAAGCCAAACTGGTCGATGTCGAGTCTAGAAATGCTTTAGTTATATGTAGGGGAATTGATTGTGGGAGGAAACGTAAGGTGCTTTTACTCCTTTACCTCATGCCCTCTGATTTGAGTCATTCTCTTCTCATTCTACGTGGGTTAAGGACTAGGCTCTCTTCTCTCTATCAGGTTCACGTGTTACTAATCCGTAGTAACTTATAGGATTGTTGGTTCCATGCTTCGGTTCAGTTTCCACTACCTTTAGTATGTTGTCGGTAACCAGAACCTTGATATGATGTTGTTGAGTGGTATTGCAAACTGTTGCGAATGTCTCAAATCTTTTTCCGAGCATTACAGCCGTTATGCTATCCGAATTCTCCTAGAAATACTAATGCCTTGCATTATTCCGTGCTTTCAGATGGCCACCCGTTCCCAGAATCAAGTGGTTCGTCTGACCCGGTGCCTCGGCATACCTGGTCACACGGCCATGCTGGTCCGAGTGATGGTTGAGACAGGCTATCGTTGGTATCCCGAGTATACCGTCGAGGAGCAGTTTCGAGACTTTAATCAAAGCCAATATTTTTGCACAGTCAGGATTTACCCTTCCTATCCTGGAGCTACTGAACCCCTCCATTGCTCTTATGGACTTGGGGTTACCATCGAGATGTCCGTGCAGGACGCAGCTTACTCGATGATGACTATCATGCGAGCTAGAACTACCTTGCTTCAGAACACTGACTTTCGCTATATGCCAGCAACACTCCCTGGGGCACAGGGGTACTATCAGGCTACCTACTGTGATCCTACCCATGAGGATTCACTACTCCGCACCACCACCGAGATGCTTGAGGACAAGGACCGTGAGAATCGTGCCTTGCGAATGGAGCTCTTTAATGCCTGTTCTGATCACTGGGCCACTCTGACACGGTTTGCACCTGCCGTGCAGGCCGGGTATATGGACATGAGGGACTTGTACCCCGTGCGGTCTGGTCTACCGGAATGTATGGAATGGCGTGATGTAGGAGGCATCACCCCTCCTCGTGGACCCCGTCTGCCACCGTTTGTTGGACCAAGGCCACAGCCGAGTCCTTATGGACCGCAAGCTCCACAGGACCGACTGTTTCCAGATGATCATGTTCAGCTCCCAGGACATGGTGGTGACTTCTATGAAGATTACTACGGAGACGTCTGAGTTGGTAGTAGATCTGCTAGTATTGTAACAGTTGTATTCCCCACAGTCCTGCGTGTCTTCTGGGATACGACTTGGTGTGTATCACGTTCCGGAGGTGTAGAAAAATAATGTATAGGAGCTTGGAATGCCTCTGATGAGATGTATCGTCTTTTCACCGTAGCTGTACTCTAGCCTGGGCTTGTACTAAACTATGTATGGTGTGTATGACCGTTGGTATATATATGTCAGTTTCTATATTACCATGTCATACTGATGATCATGTCTGCATTCCGTGTTATCCATTACATTCCGCATTTCCCTGCCAAGATTTAGCCATCCTTGTCTAAACCGTTGTTTTGTTTCTCCTAGGATGGTTAACACCCGCAACAACCCTGCTGTCCAGGCGCAGGGTGAGGCCAATGCAGTTAGGGGGGAGAATCTGCCTCAATCGCCTTCTCTGGCCGAAGTCATGCTGGAGGCAGAAAGAAACAAGCGTGAGACTAACCGCTTGCTAGAGCGAATTGAGCAGAATACTGCACGTCATTAGAGGAACGACTTGGTGTCCATCAATGACTTCATCAAGTTGTACCCACCGAAGTTTAACCGTTCCGTCGAGCCCCTCGATGCGGATGATTGGCTTCGCAGCATCACCCATAAGCTACGTTCTGCCAACATAGCCGAAGCTGATAAGGTTACCTACGCTGCCTATCACCTCGAAGGCCCTGCTAGCCTCTGGTGGGAAAACTTTGAGGCTATGCGCCCAGCCGGCCAAATCACTACTTGGGCTGAATTCAGTGAGGCTTTCCGTGAGCATCATATTCCGGAGGGTCTCATAGATCGTAAGCGTGAAGAATTCTGCAACTTCACCCAAGGCAGACTGACTATGGATGCATACAGCCGTGAGTTTGGAAATTTAGCACGCTATGCTCCTGAAGAGGTATCCACCGACGCCAAGAAGCAGGCAAGGTTCCGCAAGGGACTTAGCCCCGAGCTTCGCCGTGATCTTCGTCTCCACGAGTGCACCTCCTTCCAGAAGTTGGTCAATAAGGACATCAGTGTTGAGACAGGACAAACTGACTATGACGCTACACGCAAGCACTCCCGCGATTTTGGTTCCTCATCCGGCTCCGGAACTCAGAAGCGCCGGGTCTGGATTCCAAACACTGCTCTGCCACCTAGGTTCACTCCGAGGCCATCCTTTGAGGCGCCTCGCCCCAACCAGCAGTATGCACCGCCCAAGGTCTATGGTGGCCCCGCTGCTAATGCTGCTCCATGCCCCAATGTTGTGACATGCTTCAAGTGTGGAGAAACGGGTCACTATTTGCGCGAGTGCCCCCGAAACAACCCCAATCAACCTGGACAGTCCGTTGGCCGTGGTAAGCCAGCAGGAAAGACTTACTACGCTAAGCCAGCCACCACTGCACGTGGCCATGTCAACTATGTTTCAGCTGAAGAAACTCATGAGGATCCCAACGTCGTCCTTGGTACGCTCCTTGTTAATTGCCATCCGGCAACTGTTCTTTTCGATACTGGAGCATCTCATTCATTTATCTCTGAGAGCTATGCTCGATTGCACAACACCACATTTAGTGACATGCCCACCTCCATGGACATTCAAACTCCTGGTTCTAGATGGAAAACCTCTAGGATAAGCCATGGAAATGAAATTCTTGTCGACAGATTGGTCTTCCTTGCATCACTAATAGCTCTCAAGTCCTCGGACATAAATATCATCTTGGGTATGGACTAGATGTCAGCTCATTATGCTAAGATTGATTGCTCTACTAGAACTGTTCAACTCACCCATCCGTCGGGCAAGACAGTCAATGTTTTGACCCGGGTGTCTAAGCGTCAGCTTTACTCATTAAATGCCAACCCTCTTCCAGACCTTGAAGATGTTCCGGTAGTCCGTGACTTCCCGGATGTCTTCCCAGAAGAACTGCCAGGTATTCCACCTGACAGGGATGTCGAGTTCGTGATAGACCTTGTTCCAGGAACCGTCCCAATCTCTAGAAGACCCTATAACATGGCACCCCTAGAACTAGCCGAGCATAAGAAACAACTCGATGAGTCCTTGAAAAGGGGTTTCATCCGTCCTAGTTCTTCTCCGTGGGCTTGCCCCGTCCTCTTCGTCAAGAAGAAGGATGGTACGGATCGGATGGTTGTAGATTACCGACCTGTCAACTTAGTCACCATCAAGAAAAAGTATCCGCTTCCCAGGATCAACGACCTGTATGATCAGCTCGCTGGATCCTCAGTCTTCTCTAAAATGGATTTGAGGTTGGGCTACCATCAAATCAAAATCAAGAACGGGGACATTCCTAAAACGGCCTTTGTTACTCGTTATGGCCAATACGAGTACACCGTCATGTCGTTCGGTCTAACCAATGCTCCAGCCCCCTTCTCTCGGTTAATGAACTCAATCTTCATGGAGTATTTGGATAAGTTCGTCGTAGTATACCTCGATGATATACTCATCTACTCCAAGAATGAGGAAGAACATGCCGAGCATCTAAGGCTAGTATTGACGAAACTTCGAGAGCATCGCCTTTATGCTAAATTCTCTAAATGTGAATTCTGGTTGCCAGAAGTGACCTATCTAGGCCATGTAATCTCTGGTAAGGGTATTGCTGTCAATCCCGAGCGAGTTCAAGCCATCCTTGACTGGACTCCACCTGAATCGGTCAAGCAAGTTCGGAGTTTCCTTGGCTTAGCGAGCTATTGTCGCCGCTTCGTCGAGAATTTCTCCAAGGTTGCTAAACCTCTAACTGAACTCCTTAAGAAAGATAAAAAGTTCGAGTGGACCCCACAGTGCGAGTTCAGCTTTCAGGAACTGAAAAGACGCCTGACATCTGCTCCCGTACTCATACCACCAGATTTCTCTAAGGACTTTGTTATCTATTGCGACGCCTCGCGACAAGGACTAGGTTGCATACTCATGCAAGATCGTCACGTGATTGCCTACGCTTCCCGACAGTTGCGTCCACATGAGGATAATTATCCCACACATGATCTAGAGCTTCCAGCCATAGTCCATGCACTCAAAACATGGCGACATTACCTTCTCGGTAATCGTTGCGAGATTTTCACCGATCACCAAAGTCTGAAATACATTTTCACCCAACCGGATTTGAATCTCAGGCAAAGACGTTGGGTCGAGTTGATCACAGATTATGACTTAGGAATAACTTACACCCCGGGCAAAGCCAACGTCATGGCTGATGCGCTAAGCCGTAAATCTTACTGTAACAACTTGATGTTACAACAAAGTCAACCACTTCTCCACGAGGAATTCTGTAAGCTTAACCTTCACATTGTTCCTCGAGGGTTCCTATCCACCCTGGTGGCGAAACCTACCCTTACGGATCAGATCATCAAAGCTCAGAAGGTAGATCCGGGAATCTCCCGTATTAAGAGAAACATCAAGAAAGGAGTTGCGGATTGTTTCTCCGTTGATGACCAAGGTGTTGTGTTCGTTGGAGACCGCCTAGTGGTTCCGAAGGTACGCAACCTGAGGCGATTAATCCTTAAGGAAGCTCATGAATCTCCTCTCACCATTCATCTCGGTAGTACCAAAATGTATCAAGACCTACGCCAGAGGTTTTGGTGGACTAGGATGAAGAGAGAAATTGCTCAATATATTGCTAATTGCGACGTCTGCCGTCGTGTTAAAGCAGAGCATCAACAGTCTGCTGGCACCCTTCAACCTTTGGCTATTCCTGAATGGAAATGGGATAAAATCGGTATGGATTTCATTACTGGGTTTCCTAGGACCAAGAGAGGGAATAATGCTATCTTCGTTGTCGTCGATCGTCTTTCCAAAGTAGCCCACTTCCTACCTGTTCGTGAGAGTATAACCGCGAGCCAGCTAGCTGACTTGTACATCTCCCGAATAGTGTCTCTTCATGGTGTTCCATTGGAAATTAATTCAGACCATGGAAGTCTCTTCACCTCTCGATTTTGGGAAAGTTCCCAAAATGCTATGGGAACACGCCTCTCCTTTAGCACCGCCTTCCATCCTCAATCAAGTGGTCAGGTAGAACGAGTTAATCAAATTCTGGAGGATATGCTCCGAGCTTCTGTCATCTCTTTCGGCATGGATTGGGAGAAATGCCTTCCATTCGCCGAGTTCGCTTATAACAATAGTTATCAAGCTAGCTTGGGCAAAGCTCCTTTCGAGGTTCTCTATGGATGAAAATGTCAAACGCCTCTTAACTGGTCAGAAACCGGGGAAAGACAACTCTTTGGCCCGGATATGATTCAGGAAGCAGAAGAGCAGGTTCGCATTATTCGTGAGAAATTGAAAACAGCCCAATCTCGCCAAAAGAGCCATTATGATCGCAAACATAAGGCTATGACTTTTGAGGTTGACGAGAAGGCTTACCTTCGGGTTACTCCTTTAAAGGGAACCCATCGATTCGGTATCAAAGATAAATTGGCTCCTCGTTACATTGGACCCTTTCGCATTCTTGCCAAGCGAGGAGAAGTTGCCTACCAATTCGAACTACCTCCGCATCTTTCCAAGGTTCATGACGTCTTCCACGTTTCTCAACTCAGGCATTGCTTCTCGGATCCTATCCGTGGAGTGGACCACGAAACGCTTGATCTCCAAGATAATCTCACATATCGGGAATATCCCGTTCGAATCCTTGATCAAGCCAAGCGTACCACTCGACGTCAAAACATCAAGTTTCTCAAGGTTCAATGGTCACACCATTCCGATAAAGAAGCTACTTGGGAAAGGGAGGATCGTCTTCGACTTGAGTACCCCACCTTCTTCCCAACGGATCCTAAATCTCGGGACGAGATTCTTTTGATAGGGGGTGAGTTGTCACATCCTAGCTAGTTCAAGCATTAGAGTGTTGCATCATGTCTACTTTTCACAGAAACTTGAAATGGGGATGCCAGAAACCCCCAGCACCCCCCTGAACACAACTAGGGTTTACTAAAATCCTTTTCAATGAACCTGAAACGCCCTCCATAAATGTTCACCATCTTTGGTCCTGGCTAAAACCTCTGCCAAAAATGGTTTCATATTTTTGGAGGCTATTCTAGATTTTTCACCAAGCCATAAGTATTTGCATTTGGGCAATTTAAATCCTATAAATATTTTTAAATGCCCAAATAATCTTGAAGGTATTTTTAGGCTGTTGAGAATAATTTCAAAGGTGCCTCTGAATATTTTCAGGATTTTCCTAAATGGAATAGTATTTCTACTATTTCAAAATACAGAACATAAATAAATAAAAAGGAAAGCAGAAAGCAGAGAGGAACTTACCTGGCAGCCCACCTGGCGGCCCAGCACTGTGCTGGCCCATGGCCAGTCAGCTGCTTGCTCTCGCCAGAGCAGGCAGAGAGGTGACGCCGGCGAGCGCGAGCTCGCCACGGCGCCACCTGCTTGCCGCCTCGCCCGTGGACGAGCTGGACGACCTCCACGACGCGCCCCCGAGCCCCTGGACACCCCCTTTCTCCCCCATCGCCTCTCCCTCGCCTTCCTCCACCATGGCCGACGCAGCCGCTACCACCTCGCCGGAGTAGCCGTAGCCACCGCCGTCCTCGCGCCGCCCCACCGTGTCCAGCAGCTCCGCCGTCGCCTTCTCCTTCGAGCAGGTCGAGCCCCGAGCGCTCGCTTGCCCTGAAGCCACTGCTCCGACCTCGCCTTCGCCGCCCACCGCCGGAGATCCCCTCCGCCGTCACCACCGCAGCAGTTCGCCCCCGGCCTCGCCGTCCGCTCCGTCGCAACCACCGTGAGCCTGGCCACCTTTCTATCCTCTCCATTCTCCCACTCGAGCTCCGTAGCCACTGCACGTAGCTCACCAGCACGCGTCGCTGCCGAGCTCGTCGCCGACTAGGCTCCGGCCATCCAACGGTCGCACCACCATGGCCATTAGCTTCACCGCATCGCCAGGAGCCCGTAGCACCATCGCACGCCCCTCGCCGTGCTCTCTAGCGACGGGTTCGACTACACTCGTACCCCGGCAGCCGCACGGCTCGTCGCCGGCGTCGATTCCGGCGACCCCGAGCTCCACCACCACCACCAGTCGATGCGGCTCGTTCCCAGCTGCGTGTAGATGCTCTCCGCCGCCCATTTGGTCGCCGGAGCACGGATCCCGCACTCCACCGCCGCGTCTGGACGTTGCCGGCGACTAAACGCCGGTGAGTCAGCGTGGTTTGACCACGGGTTTGACTCCCCAGAGTCACTGACAAGTGGGGCCCGCCTGCTAATTAACCTGGGTTAGATTTAAGTTAATCCTAATTAGTTAATTATCTAACAGTGACCTGACACAGGGGACCCACACGTCAGGTTTGACCTGGACGACCCCGTTGACCGCTGACGTCATCATGACACACTGCTGACGTAATAAGTAACTTAATTACTGGAATTATTCTTATACAGGAAATTCCAGAAATTATCACAAACTTCAAAAAATCATAGAAAATAATCTATAGCTCAGAATGAAAAGATTTATATATGAAAAATGATCAAAAAAATCCATTCTATCCATCTGTACTGGTTTCATGCATGTTTAAGCAAGTTAACCTACTGTTTAATGCAGAACAAGATAAAGCACTAAAAAGGGCCACATATGAACTTGGAATTTGAATCTTTGATTCAAAATAGTCCAAACCCATCTGGTCTTAGTTGCATTAGCCCAATACACCCATTTTGCCATGTCTCATGCATGCATCATATTTGTTGCACTTGCTTGGTGTTGATTATGCTTCGTTGTGTTCGTCGTGGTAGGTCCTGCCTCCGAGGATATTCACGAGTATCCAACTGAAGGGCAGTATCCCACCACCACTCCGTCAGGCAAGCAACCCATTGATCATTCCGATACAAACCCAACTTCTCGCTTCTGCTCTCATTTACTGCATTAAGACAACGCGATTCAAACTGCTGTGTGTTGCGGTAGTTGAACCCACTTTCCTTTGCATGACCTGTCATTGCCACAGTAACTAGATGAAACCCACTAGCATGTGTAGGAGTTGATTGAGCCATGTTGTGTTCCTACAATGCTATGCTTGCTACGCTTAGAGTCGTGTCAGGTCTGGCTCATCAGGGTGATGAACTAGAGTGAAAGCGTGTGTCGGTAATGAGAGTGAGGTGTTGAATACGATTTGGTAAAGGTATTGATGGGAGGCCATGTAGGAGTACATGGTGGGTTGTTTCATTGAGACCGTCCCTAAGAACTAAGATCTGTATGCATGATTTAAGATTCAGCTACTACCACGCATTGGGCCCGAAACCAATGGACCCCCTCGGCTTCTTAATCACCCTTGTCCTCTGTCCAGGAGTTGCACGTAGTTTCTGGTGTTTGTAGTAAGCTGGAGGCTGTGGACAACGCTGACCAAGGGGTGGGCTATGATGCGGTAGGCTCGTGGCCCGATGTACCGAGTCGCCCGTTTGGTGTTTCGGGAACCCTGCACACATCGTTCGGGGCCGTATGTGGATACCTCGGCCGGAATCCCTGCGGATGGAACCTGAATAGGCGATAAACCTGGACTAGCGACTCAAGTGTTTAGGTAGGCTATGGCCGACACCCTCGCTGGGCTTCCGCTTGAAGGTTGCCGAGTACACACTGTGTAAACGGTGGTAAGTGGTGAGAGCGTGTGTGATGAAGTACACCGCTGCAGGGTATAAAACTATTCGAATAGCCGCGTCCGCGGTAAAGGACTACTTGGTTGCTTATGCAGTTCGTAGACAAGTAAATGGATACTATTAAAAGCCTCAAGATAAGTGTGAGTACCGCGGATGGCCCTCTCGTGGGATGACGAGGGAGGATCCACGGTGGAGTATTGAAATGGTGATTAGTGGACTCGTGTGCGAAAACTATTTCACAAGTGGTGTCTCGTAGGATAGCTTAGCCAAGAGTCAAAGCTGGCTTGCTGCAATAACTCCACTACCTTCTTGAGAATGAACATGTATAGTAGGATCTGTTGTAAGACTTGCTGAGTACCTTTGTACTCATGATGCTTCAATTACTGTTTTCAGACGACAACACCACCCCTTCCGATGGGTTCTATGTAGAACTCGACGAACGAGTGACTTGCCACCCAGGTGGTGATCTAGGCTTGTGAAGGGCCTACGTAGATAGACAGGCTTCATCAAGCCTTCTTTCTTTCTAGTGTCTGTACCCAGACAAGTTGCTTCCGCATGTGCTTGTATGATTGTATGACTTGAGTGTCGGGTCATGTGACCCCTATCTGTATGAACAAGTTATGTAAGGCTCTCTGGAGCCCTTTAAATAAAGTACTTGGAGTTGTAGAGTTTTGTTGTGATGCCATGTTGTATTTGCACATATCGAGCATATTGTGTGTATGATTGAAATGCTTGGTATGTGTGGGATCCGACAATCTAGTTGTTTATCCTTGGCAGCCTCTCTTATGGGGAAATGTAGTCTAGTGCCTCCTTGAGCCATAGTAGTCTGCTACAGCCCGGTTCACCGGAGTCCTGCTAGCCCAGCACTACTGCTCTGGACACTTGACTGGCCGGCATGTGATTCATATCGTTCCTGTGTCTGTCCCTTCGGGGAAATGTCACGCGGTGACATCCGGAGTCCTGCCTAGCCTGCTACAGCCCGGGTTCCCGGAGTCCTGTTAGCCCAGTGCTACAGCCCGGATTCACACGCTGCTGACCGACACGTTCGATGTTGGTTCATGTATGCCTGTCCCCATACGTTAGTGCCACTTTGGGTTCACGACTAGCCATGTCGGCCCGGGTTCTCTGTCATATGGATGCTAGCGACATTGTCATATACGTGAGCCAAAAGGCCCAAACGGTCCCGAGCCATGGTAAGGCGACACCCGTGGGAGTACCGTGCGTGAGGCCGCAATGTGATATGAGGTGGTACAGGCTAGATCGGTGTGACTTAGAATCGGGGTCCTGACAGTACCCCTTGCCTTGATCTCTCCGCCCCTCGTGAGCCGGCCTGGTGAGGCCGCTCCCGAGGAGGTCTTGTATCGTTCGCCTCGCGAGGCTTGGCCCCTCATGAGGGTCTTGAGTGTTTGCTGGTGAAGATGGGCCGCACGGGCCCGCTTGCAGAGCCACGCCGTGGGCCGCAGGCAGGCAAGTCTGGGGACCCCCGTTCCCAAAATGCCGACAGTAGCCCCCGGGCCCAATGCGCGCTCGTACTTGGCTTCGAGGAGAAGCCAAAGGGCAAGTGCGGAGCGCCGTGGGCCCCCAACAGTCTGCGGCCTTGGTTGACGCGCGGCGGTTGATTGGACGTGGGCGTCTCCGCTTCCCCACGCTTCCTCGGCAACTGCCCGACTGTCAAAAGGCTGGTGTAGACATCGCTTGCCTTCATTGCTTCCTTTTGCCTTGCTCCAGATCCCCTTTCTCGCTCCCTACTTCCGAAACCTCGAGATCTGCTTCAATCCTTCCCCTCCAGCGACCAATGGCGCCGCGCAAGGTCAAGCCTGTTGCGCCGCCTGCTTGGTTCGAACCAGCTCTGGACGCACCCAACGTCTCGGAGAAGAATCTCGCTGCCACTCGCCTGCTGACGGCAGGGGAGAGCAACGAGAAGGGAGAGATCGAGCTCCAGGCTGGCTCCGCTGTGCCGGAAGCTAAGGGGAGTACCTTCTATCCCTTCTTCATGAGCACCATCGCCGCAGGCCTAGTTCCCTCCTTCTCTGACTTCTTCTATGCCGTCCTCAGTCATTACAAGTTGCAGGCCCTTCATCTCCATCCCAACTCCATTCTTCGCCTTCTACTGCGAGGCGTATGTCGGGGTGATGCCATCTGTGGCTTTGCTGCGCCACTTCTTCTTCCTTCAAGTCAACGATGGCCACACCTCAGGGTGTGCCAACTTCGTTGCGGCTGGCAAGGCCAACGCAATCTCAAAGGCCGGGTAGAAGGCCGACAGCTTCAGGAGCAAGTGGATCATGATGGACGCCAAGTGCGTCCACCCACGGTTGGTGCTGCTGACGGAGATGCCACAGTCCAACGCGGGCTGGCGCGCGAAGCTTACTGACGCCCGAGCAACGTTGGTGCTGGAGGGGACGAACGCCGACCTGAAGCCGGGCAACGCGAGGGCGACGAAGCTGACGGGGGCCGTGCTCCTGAGGGAGTTCCTGAGGCAGCGGGTGGCCCCGCTCCAGGCGCGCTAACGCCCCCTGTGAACGCTTGGGGGCGAAGAAGACAAGCTTCGTGCGAGTCCGGTGGCCTTGACTGACGAGGAGCTGGCCATGGCTCTCCGTCTCTTGGTCGGGGACGACCAGGAGTATCCATCGAGCGCCATCGTTCCCTTGTTCCTTCGCAAGAACGGTGCGCAGGTTGTGGCTGCCATGACCACCTTTGACGGGCGCGGCCTGGTGCCACCGGCGCCCATTGTGGTCCCAGAGGTGACGGCGCCGGTGGACGTGTTTTCAGGCGATTCCCGCAAGGAGGGGGAAGAGGAGGAGGGCGAGGAGCACGACTCGGAGGTGACCCCTGAGGGGATGGGGGAGACTTCCCCCTTGAACAAGGCAGACATCCTCCGCACCCTGCCAGACGACGACGAGGCCAACGCCCGCCGGGAGAAAGAGGAGCCGCCCGTAATCCCGACAAAGGGTAGGTCGGCGTTGGTCTCCCGAGATGCCGCTCCCGCTTCAATGCCACCTGGGGCTGCTTCCGGCCCTTCCGCTGCCCCGCCTTCTGCTCCTGTAGCCCGCGCGCGCGCGCCTCAAGCTTCGAGGCTTTCAGGCTTCAAGCTCAGCAAGCGGAGGGTGGACTACACTGCAGTGGACCAGTAAGTGCTCGTGCTCTGCCTTGTTGTTGCTTATGCTGTTGCTTCTTGATGTTCATCGTTGGTTGGTTAGGCCACCGCTTGCGGCGAAGAAGAGGAAGGAGGATGCGGCGACCCCGCCCTGGACCGAACCATCTGCGGCAGCCGCACCCCCCCTCCGCGGAGAAGGGAAGCGACAGCACTCGCACCTCCCCAGCCCGGTCGTCCTTGCGAGGCCTGGAGGAGCACCCTTGGGAGGGGTCAGCCCCCGTGGCCCCGCTGGCTCCGGAAGTGCTGGTGTCCGGCTCGGCTGCTGAGGTCCCCAAGGCTTAGGAGCCCCTGGTCTCCCAGGCCCTGGTGACGATGTCGCCTCTTCTTCCTCCTACTGCGTCGCTGACTCCAGGTCCTTCCGCCTCCCCTGATGTCTTGGAGCATGCTCTTTTGGAGATGGCCCAGCCGTGAGAAGATCTCCAGGGCGCGGACTCCCACCTGGTAGCCGGGCTCCTGGAGCTGGTCTCTGGCTGGCTTCATTCTGACGTGTCTGTTCGAGCGATGCTGAGCCAGGCCGCGGCGACCTTCGAGAGGGAAAAGCAGGCCACCGCCCAAGCTGCAGCTGCTCACAAGGTGGCGCTGAAGGATGCCGAGGCTGCCCAGGATCACTGCCGGGTGTTGGAGGCCGAGCTGAAGAATCTCCGCGACCAGCATGCAGAAGAAGCCCGTGGCTGCCAGGTGGAGGAGGAGAAGATGAGGGCCCGGGAGGACGCCATCAAGGGCCGCGACGCCGAGCTGGGAGAGTTGGCGAAGGCGCAGGCCGCGGAACGCAGCCGGCTGGAGGAGCTGGAGCGGAAGGTGGAGGCGGAGAATGCCGACCTTGGCGCCAAGGCGAAGGTCCTGGCCGAGGACTGCGCGGCCTTCGCGCTCCTCGAGAAAAGGTCCCGCATGGCGCTGAAGGCAGTCTACGAGAAGGGCTTGGAGAGGCCGCTGACCACCGACGAGGATGGCCCCGCCCAGCTGCTTCCCTACTTGGTTGATGCGCTCGAGGAGGTCATGAGCGGCATTGGTCCCATGGCGGAGGGTGAAGCCCGCGTTCTTTCCTCAGCCACGCTGACGCGTGTCTTCAACCACCTCCATCTTTGCGATCCCGCCGCCCGCCTTGATGAGCTGCTAGAGCCTGTGGACGTCGAGCGTTGTGCGGCCGCTGCCGCAGCCGTGAAGGGTCAGGTGGAGGCCCTACTGAAGAAGTTCCGCGCCTTCGCTCTCACGCCTTCGACCGGCGGTGCTACTGATCCTGCGGCCCCAGTTGGTGGTATAGGTGAGGGTGACGCCACCAAGGAAGGAACACCCCTTGCGGGCGACAGCAGTGCCCAGGGATGACTTGCTCGCGGATGCTTTCCTGTTTTACTCCTGCAACATGCATCATGCCTCATGGAGGCGTTTAAACTTGCGTTTGATATTTGGGAGAACAATATATCTTGTAATATTTGCTTTGAGATTTTGTGATTTTCTTCCTATTTGCTTTACGTTCTACGTCGGCAGGGCCCGACCCCGCGCATACCTCAGCCGCCGTTGGGTCGTCCGGAGACCAGGACGAGACCAAGGGGTGAGGGGCTATGTGACCAGTTAGGCTCCTGAGTCGCGATGCTCATGAGTCCCCCTTGATGCACAAACAACTTATAGGAAGGAGATGCGGGGATAGGTCTAGTGTTCTACGTCGGCAGTGCCCGGCCGCGCGCATACCTCAGTCGCCGTTGGGTCATCCGGAGACCAGGACGAGACCAAGGAGTGAGGGGCTACGCGACCAGTTAGGCTCCTAAGTCGCCATGCTCAGGAGTCCCCCTTGACGTGCAAACAACCTTCATACCTTTGCCCTCGCCGAGGCTCGGCTCAGGAGGGGCGCGCGACGACCAGGTCCGGGGGACCTGGCTGGGTGGCGTACGCTTGGGCGTGACCCGAGCGCAGCCCTCGTGCCCAGCCCCCTCGCGCGACTCTCTCGAGGGGAGGTGTTGCGGTGAGGCCGGACACTGAGCTCAAGGGCTCCCTGAGGTTAGTACGGCCGTGGGGCCTTCCCTTAGTTGTTTATCACCAGCGCGGAGCATAGCGCTTCCGCACTTGCAAGGGCATAGCCGCTCCTCGGCAGTGTCGACAGCCAGCGCGGAGCATGGTGCTTCCACTGGTACGTGGGAGGGGACTCCCTACTGCGGAGAGCCCCCAGGGCGTGTACAGCCCCGCCCTGACACGTGGCTTGCACGACAGGGCTAGACAAGGTGTGTCTGGGCACTCATGAGCCAGCGCGGGACTCATGAGGCCCTACCTCAACGCGGGTTGCGCCTGGTCTTGATTCTTGTTTGCTTTGGTGGTCCTGCGAGGTGGTTAGACAACCTGCGCCGAACAAATCTCCTGAGGTTATCGCGTGAGAACGCCAAGCACCAACGACCCCAGGAGGTGACGTGAACGGGGCCGGCCCGCCAGACAGAGCTCAGCCATTGGATTTATCGACGCTGCAGGGACGGGCCCGAGCACAAATGCCGTGCCTAACCCTCTCACGCGAAGGGTCCTGAAGAAAGACGATCGGCGCGCGGCTCCCGCGGTAGGTGACAATCAAGCAGGTGATAATCATAGATAGATTAAGAATGGAAGGCAAACTAGCTTAGGTAAATGCACGAAAGATACATGCCACTGGGTCAGGCCTGAGCGGCTTGGCGATGATGTAGCCCAAGGGGCGCCCCCAGCAAGGTAAGCTAAAGACATAAAAAGGGATACATGCCGCAGGGACGGACCCAAGCAGCCTGGGAATGATGCGGCCCTAGGGGCGGTCCCAACTAAATAAACTTGGAAAATGTCACCTGGTTCCGTTGTAGAAGGGATGTTGGAGCAGCTGGAGATGCGTGGCGAAGGGGTTGCTCCTCACGAGCCACCGGGGCCCTGAGCCTCAGGAGGCTCTGGGGGTCCAGGCGGTTCCTTGGGGACACGTCTCCATCTCCGCCAGGACTACATGGTGCCTGGCCTCCTGAGCCGCCAAGAGGCTCCGCCAGTCGCGCTGGAAGGCGATGCCATGCTCGGCAAGCCGAATGGCATGCGAACATAGCTGTGCAGTGGGCTCTCGCAACGCCCCATGTGCGAAGGCCAGAAAGGCTCCTGAGATGCGGCCCTATTGAGCCCTGGGACGTCGATGCAGACACGCAGGCCAGCATCCTCGCCTGGATGGGGAGCTGCGCCAGGTGAGCGGCGATCGCCGCGCATGGCCCTTGCATCCTGCAGTTCCTGAGTGGTCTTGGCAATGAACTCCTGAGCGTTGGGCGCCCCTCGTCCTGTGTCTTCCTGAGGGAAACGTGCCGTGAAGCACGCCTCCAAATGGTGCCCGAGCGCCTCCCTCGTGACGTTGGCGAGGTCTGAGGCCCTCCAGAAGAGAGCCCCCGAGTCCTCCCCGAGGAGGGCGCTGGGCGCGCCTTCCTATGTGAGAGAGGGAGGCGCCCCAGGCGCGGGCGCCAATCCTGACGCGGCACCGCTTGAGGCGCCGCTCCCCTGAGGTCCTGTGCGGAGTAGCTACTTCTTCTTCTTGGGGATGGCCTCAGGAGGGTACTCGCCCTTGCTATCTAGGTCCTCGATTGCTGCGGCTTGGAAGGCGCGCTCGAGGGAGCACACCACATCTCTTTCTTTGCAAGGGACCGTGATGATTCCTGAAAGTGCGTTATATCGACTAGAGGGGGGTGAATAGGCGATTTTTATAAATTCTTCACTGAGGAATTTGTGGGTGAGGAAATTCCTTAGCGAAGAACTACTTGCAGCGGAATAAGTACTCAAAAGTATGCATAGCAGAACACAAGCATAGTCATCATGATGAAATGAAAACAAGCACAGAGTACAGAAAGCGTAAACACGGGATAACACAGGATGAAGACAAACAGACTGAGGAAATTGAACTGAGGAAATTGAGAAAGTCTTCAGTCAAAGTCTTCAAACACAGATATGAACAAGCATACAACACAGTAATGAGGAAATGGAAGAGTTGAGGAAATAGAACCAGTAAGCTTGGTGAAGACAATGATTTGGTAGACCAGTGCCAACTGCTGTCTCAGTTGTATATCTGGTTGGAGCGGCTAGGTATTTAAACCCGAAGACACCCAGTCCCGGACACACAGTCCTCACTGTATTCTCCTTGAACTAAGGTCACACAGACCTCGTCCAATCACTCGTGGTAAGTCTTCAGGTGACTTCCAAACCTTCACAAACTCGGTCACTCGCCGATCCACAATTCCTCTTGGATGCTCTAGACCATGACGCCTAACCGTCTGGAAGAAGCACAGTCTTCAAAGGTAACAAGCGTCGTATCCACGCAGGATCAATCTCTTCAGTGATGCTCAATCACTTTGGGTTTGTAGGTGTTTGGGTTTGGGGTTTTTCCTCACTTGATGATTTTCGCTCAAAGTCCTCGGAGGATGGGATGCTCTCAAATGACAAGTGTTAGTTTCTCTCGGAGCAGCCAACCAGCTAGTGGTTGTAGGGGGCGGCTATTTATAGCCTAGGGAGCAGCCCGACATGATAAGACATAAATTCCCTTCAATGATATGACCGTTAGGTGGGTAGATATTTTGGGATAGCTGGCGCGTAGCACAGCAACGGTCGGAAATTTGAGTATCAAATTCCTCAGGGCTATCATGTTCCTCACTGTGTAGGCAATCCGCACTGGCGAATTCCTAACTCCTTAGTCAGAATAAATTCCTCAGAGACCAGAAGAACTTCGTCTCTGTCACTCAAGAATATGACTGAACTGTATGAGATTTCCAATGGCTTCACTCGAAGGGATTGGTAGGTGTAGGATTTTGAGTTGAGCATCACATGGAAATTTTTCCTTAGTATTTCCTCGACTCCCTTTAACAGTACGGTGTTTCCTATGATTGAAGAAAGAGAAAATGAAACTACGAAAACAGAAGTCTTCACGCTTCATGTTCCTCAAATGAATACCAAGTCTTCAAGGTCACACCAATTTCTTCACTGTCAAAGTCTTCAAAAAGTCTTCAGAAATCCAAAGTCTTTAGTCGAAGAACTTCATTTTTAGGGGTCGACTTTCTCTGTAAATATCAAACTCCTCATAGACTTATAGACCTATGTACACTCATAAACACATTAGTCCCTTAACCTATAAGTCTTCAATACACCAAAATCACTAAGGGGCACTAGATGCACTTACAATCTCCCGCTTTTTGGTGATTGATGACAATATAGGTTAAGTTTTCAACGGGGATAAAACATATGAATTGTAAATACTGATATTGAGGAATTTGATTACAAGATATAGAAGAACTCCCCCTGAAGATGTGCATAGTGAGGAATTTGCTTTTGAAGCAATGAACACTTGAAGAATTGAATCATGGAGATCTCCCCCTATATTTTGTCATTCATACACGCATTTGACATAATATATGAAGAATTTGAAATGCATTATGAAATATGGTGACTGATGTAATTCAGCATGCGTGCAATAACATTAACGAGGAATAAGCATGCAGAAGAAACACCAAAAGTATCAGGCCACCATAGAGTTTAAGTTTACAACTCAATCCAACAAAGTCATCAGAAGAACGAGAGTTGTAACTTTAGAAAAAACGCCCATAAGATAGACCCGCTTGAAGATTAACTCAAATTTCTCCCCCTTTGTCATCGAATGGCCAAAAGGGTCGAAAATGAGGACTAATGCCCCTGAAGAATATCAAGGTGATGAAGGAGCGTCAGCGTTGTTGGGGTCGTTTGTTGGAGAAGGGTCTGCTGCAGTGTCGTCCAAATCTTCATGTTCATCAGTGTCACGTGATGAAGAATAGGAGCTGGCCACCAAGGAAGGAACCTTGACCTTCTTGTACTTCTTCGGAGGAGGTGCAGCCCAGTCAAGATCTTCCTTGAGACCCATTTTCTTCAGATCTTCTTCACTATAGACTTGAGACAGAACAACCCAGGTGCGGTTGAGGGTTTCATGAAGGTAGTAGTGGTTTTTCTTCACTTCATTATGGGTAGCAGTCATGTTGTGAAGAATTGAACCAAACTGACGCTTGACCCATTTATGATTGCGATCAACCTTCTGGTGAAGACTGAGGAGAAGCTCACGGTCAGTCATCACCCTGGGTGTTGTGCCTTGAGGATTTTGCTTGGGTGCATTTGCGGCAGAGTCATGGGTGGCAGAGTCATCATCGGTGGAGTAGGATGCAGCCTTGCGAAATTGTCCATCCAATGGACGAATGCCTTCATCAATTACAGCAGTAGCCTTGCCCTTTTCATCAGCTGAGGAAAATGTCCGTTTGAGGACTTCAATTGGGGGCAAGTAGCTGCAATGGTTCAATGTATCAGCTTTATAGTTGAGTGAAGACCTTGTCCTGATGAATCTCATAATCCAAGGTGCATAAGGCTTCAGCTCAAATGGTGACATGGCGACATTGGCCAGAGTCCTCATGAAGAAATCATGGAAGTTTATGGGAATGCCATGAATGATATTGAAAAGCAGATTCTTCATGATGCCAACGACTTCTTCTTCATTAGAGTTGTGGCCCTTGATAGGACTCAATGTCTTCGTCAGAATGCGATAGACAGTCCGAGGCACATACAACAATTCCTTCACAAGGAATTTTGTTCTTGGGGCCTGACCTGGCTTCAAAGGCTTCATCAGCACTTGCATGTAGTGATCGGTAAGCTCAGGTTCATTGTAGACGCAACAAGCAGCTTCAAGGGGAGGACTGAGAGGCAAAGCATGAAGCAATTCAGTAGCTGGTGCCTTGTAGTGAGTATTTTCAGACATCCAGTCCAGCACCCATGAATTCACATCTTCAGAGTCTCCGGTGATGTGCAGAGTTGCGTAAAATTGAAGAATGAGCTCTTCATTCCAATCACATATATCAGTGCGGAAATTTGACAGTCCAGCGTCGTAAAGAACACTGAGGACTAGCACGAAGCACGGAAGAGATTCCATATCCACGTGAGGAATGTGCTCATGATCGAAGACTTTGTCTTTGTTGAACAACACTAAGGAATAGAAATTTGCCTGGCTGGCAGTCCAGAAACGCCTCTTCCTTATGCGAGCAGAGTCATAAGGGTTGTAATCTGTGAAGAATACATGCTCGCCAAAGAAGGCATCAGTCTTGAATTTTTGCTTCCTGGAGAATGGATCCTTTGGCTTGGGCAGAGGAGTGTCAGTGAGTTGCATCACAACCTCAGGAATCGCAATCTCAGGTTCTTCAGGCTAAGGAATTTCTGGTTCCTCTTCAGTGGCAGCCTAGTTCTTCACTTCTTCATTTTCATTTTCTTCAGCACTAGCGGCTGGAATGTCTTCATGAGCTTCATCAGATTCCATTTGAACTATCGTGACTGGGGACTGAGGAATTTGCTGCAGTGGAGTGAAGAGTGGAGAATTGGGGTGCTGACTTTCCCAAAAGTCATCATTCATCACAGGTGTGGTACAGCCAATGTCCACATCTTCTTCTTCAATTTCTTCAATGCCAACCTCTTCAGCAGTAAACTAAGGCATATGCGAGGAAACAACTGGGGTTGAAGGGATTTCATCCACTTCAATTTCTTCATCCATCTGCTCTGACGTAGCAGCAGAAGGAGTTTCTTCATCAGATCCGCTAGGGATCACATATTCTTCATCAAAATGGATGATTTCCTTTGATGGCATGGAGGAAACTGGAACAACATCAATTGGATTAGCAAATGAGCTTGTCAATTTCTTCATCTTCTTTGGTGCTGAAGAATCTGAATGAGCTGATGCTTTCCTTTTCTTCACAGCTGCACACTCTGTAGCCTTAGTCTTCTTCACATCTGATGCAGATGGAAGGATTGGAGTTGGAGTTGGCGCAGGAGGAGCAGAGGAATGTGGTTGATTTTCTTCGGGCACAACTGATGCAGTTGCCCTGACCTCTTCATTTTTCTTCAGGCGCACCACTAGTGGATGCCCTGGCAATTTCTTCAGCGGCTGGAATGTAGTCATCAGCCCTGGAACTCACATTATCTTCAGCAGCCTGATTGTCATCAGCGGTGCTGGCATGTTCTTCAGTTGGCTGAGCAGATGCTTCAGCCGGAGTGACTTCAATATGCACAGGGGCAGCAGCACTTGAAGTGAGTATCTTCGTCAGATTGACGAACCTGACCTTGGCTCCTTTCCAATCAACATAGTAAGCGTTGAAATCATTGCTGAGGACATTGATTTCAGACTGGAGCTTTACAAGTTCATCAGTTGTCATAGTGACAACGTTGTTCTCCAGGAACTTCTCCTTCCTGTACTGTGCTTTCTTGAGCTGCCTGGCCTTCTCATATTTCCATTTTCTTCACTGATGAAATGAGTCAGCATGTGACTTTGGCCAGGTGTCAACTTGAAATCAGGCATAGGAGTGTTTGGGTCCTTGTGCCAGAGATCAATATAGTCGAGGATCAACTTTGGATCCAAAAGCAGTGGCACTTCTGTGCCCTTGGCTCTAGCGGCCCTGACTTGCCTATCTCTGATGATTTCAGCAAGTTCTTCATCATCAGCTTCGTCTTCTTCAGATGGTACTTGGAAGGCGACCTGCTTCTTATGAGGACTTGGGCGAGAGCCTCGTCCAGCAGTGGTCTTTGTCTTCAGTAGAGAGGGCCCTGTTGAAGAATTTGGTGCAGCTGAGGAACTAGCCGAAGCTCCCGAGGCAATAGAGATGCCTGTAGTCCTTTGGCACGTGGCGAGATGCACAGGTGCTGAGGATTTTTCGGAGCAGCTGAGAACTTTGGAGGAGCAGGAGCGGCTTGAGGAATTGGCCGTGAGGGCTTAGCTGAGGAAATTGGCCGTGAGGGCATTGAAGAAGAGGCACTTGGCTTGTGCGCAGGCTTCTTTGCCATGGATTTCTTCGGCCTTACAGAGGCCTCAGCAGCAGCAGTAGTGGAATCTTCGTTGAATTTCTTCACTGCTTCCTTAGCCTGTTTGGCCAACTTGGCCTGGCGCTTGGCCCATTCTTCAGGAAATTCCTCACCGCGCTTGATGCTAGTGGGATATGCCTCTTGGCCAGGTGCCAATGGAGGTCTTGAGCATGGAGGAGTAACAGCGAATTTATTCATGTATTTTGGAGTCACATACCTGTACTCCCTCCATTCTTTTGCCCATCTCCTTTCTATCCTCTGAATGCGCACCTTGCGCTGATTCTTATCTTCCTCAGGGGGTGTGCAGTACCTAGCATAAATGTCCTCAGGGATTTCAAAGGCAGTATTGACCTCAGGCCTCTTTCCTCCTTTCTGTGGCTTCTTTCCATCAGCCATTTTCTTCGGTTGAAGAATTTGAACAATTGAACTCTCTGAAGAAGTATGCAACTTTTCTTCAAGGAACGCTGCAAATGAGTTAAGTTGATGAGAACCTAGTGATTCAGCAGCGGACATGAGTACCTGTGAACAGAGTATAGTTGCGAGGAATTTGGAGAGGTCATACGTGTTCTCAGAAGTTTTTTCAAAAAGAACAAGTTTGAGGAATTTGACCAGATGAGTCTTGAAGAATTTCACTAAGCGTTCTTTGTCTTAGGTTCCAGAGTTGTATAGATCGAAGATCCACACAATTGAGGAATCTTGAAGAAAAATGATGCTCAGAGAAACGAATCAAGAACAGATGACTAGTGAGGTGTTCAGTGTGTGAAAAATTTGAGGAATAAACACCTTTGAAGATTTTGTAGAAGTCATTTGAATAAAAAAGGGCAGTAAAAGTAAGTTTTAATTACCCTCAATGAAGAACACGGCGAACTGGGATGTGGAGAGGTGAAGCTCGTCTGTGCAGATCTTCCACGCCCTAACTCGACGGAGGAAGACGTCTACGGTGGCGGTGGAGTGAAGATTTCCGCGGCCGGCGTGAGTACGGCGGCGACGAGGTCAAGGCAGTGAAGCTCTTCCTCACCGGCGATGATGATGTAGCGGCGGCGCTAGGGTTTGAGAAGCTCGAGCTGGAGAGAGATCGAGCGGAGTAAAAGAAGTGAGGAAGGGGAGAGGGGGTATTTATAGCCACGGTGAAAAACGGTTCGCCCGACGAAATTGGACGAACGTGCCCCTGACCCTTCTCATTCGCTTGACATGTGTCACCCACGTACTGAGAAGTGGAGATCGTGGGTGAATAGATAAGTGTTATCGTGGAACGCGGAACGGTTTGAGCGGCAAGGCCGAAAGTTTGGATAAGATAAGTTTAACGTTCCGTTCACAAATTCTTCAGCTGACAAGGACACAGTGAAGATTTTGAACGAGTTTCAAGTAGAATGCACATGAAGAATTTGTGAATAGATTGGGTTGGGTATAGCATAGAGGGGGAAGGGTCCGATCACATTCACTTAGCAGAAAAACCAACTTGAAGAATTAGCCATAAGTGAATGCTATAGAGGACATAAACTCATATATATATATATATATATATATATATATATATATATATATATATATATATATATATATATATATATATAGTCAATGAAGAAAAACGACGGAAACAGTGAAGATTTTGCAAAGTTGAAGAATATGAATAACTGAGGAATTTCGAAAACTGAGGAAAAACTCAAATTGAAGATGTTCAACTTTTGTGGTGGCGTGACCCACCGTATAAGAATGATGATTTCAGACACCGCGTACAATTGTCGTAGGGTTCTGGGAATCAAATTCTTCATTAATTTCTTCACACTTAGAGTGTTATTCTTCATTGATTGAAGAAAAACGGTTCTTCATGTGTTGCACATCTAGGTCATCAATTTTGCATAAGTGTTAGGATGAGTGTCCTTTTCAAAGAACATTCAAAGATTCTAAGATATTTAGCTCACACCGCAACTTGCTAAATCTCTTCTCATCCAAGGGCTTTGTGAAGATATCGGCTAGCTGTTTTTCAGTCTTCACATGCTCAATAGAAATGTCACCCTTCAACACATGATCGCGAAGAAAATGATGACGGATCTGAATGTGCTTTGTCTTCGAATGCTAAACTGGGTTGTGAGCAATCTTGATGGCACTCTCATTGTCATAGAAGAGAGGCACATTCTTCATGTTGACGCTGTAGTCCTTGAGAGTTTGCTTCATCCACAGCAATTGAGCACAGCAAGAACCAGCAGCAATGTACTCAGCTTCAGCAGTAGACAGTGATACGCAGTTCTGTTTCTTCGATGACCAACAGACCAAAGATCGTCCGAGGAAATGACATGTACCGGATGTTGACTTGCGATCCACACGATCACCAGCATAGTCAGAGTCAGAATATGCAACGAGATCAAAAGCCGAGCCCTTGGGGTACCATAATCCTAGTGTTGGTGTGTGAGCTAGATATCAAAGAATATGCTTCACAGCCTTATGGTGTGATTCCTTCGATGTAGCTTGAAATCGGGCACACATGCAAACACTAAGCATAATATCTGGCCTAGATGCACATAAGTACGATAAAGAACCAATCATGGAGCGGTATACCTTTTGATCGAAGTCAATACCATTTTCATCAGTGCACAGATGGCCATTTGTGGGCATAGGAATTTTGACGCCTTTGCAATCTTGCATGCTGAATTTCCTCAGTACATCTTTGAGGTATTTCTCCTGAGATATGAATATGCCATTGTGCTGTTGACGAATTTGAAGACCTAAGAAGAATTTCAACTCTCCCATCATAAACATTTGATATTCTTCACTCATCATATAGGCAAATTCATCACTATAACGTTGGTCAGTACAGCCAAAGATGATATCATCAACATATATTTGACACACAAACAATTCTTCATCATATGATTTAGTGAAAAGAGTAGGGCCGAGTGAATCGGGTTTGAAGCCTTTCTTCATGAGGAATTCCTTCAAAGTATCATACCACGCCCGAGAGGCCTGCTTGAGGCCGTAGAGGACCTTATTTAGTCTGAAGACTTTGTCAGGATGCTTAGGATCTTCAAAACCTGGGGGTTGAGCAACATATACTTCTTCCTCAAGCTTACCATTGAGGAATGCACTTTTCACATCCATTTGATATAAAGTGATATCATGATGGTTAGCATAAGCAAGTAATATGCGAATAGCTTCAAGTCTAGCAACAGGTGCAAAAGTTTCATCGAAATCAATTCCTTCAACCTGTGTGTAGCCTTGAGCTACTAGCCGTGCCTTATTCCTCACCACAAGGCCATTTTCATCTTGCTTGTTGCGGTAGATCCACTTTGTGCCAATGATATTGTGTTTGCGAGGATCTGGATGATTGACCAGTTCCCAAACGTTGTTGAGCTCGAACTGATGTAATTCTTCTTGCATGGCCTGAATCCACTCAGGCTCCAGAAATGCTTCATCTACCTTAGTGGGCTCTGAGATAGAGACAAAAGTATAGTGCCCACAAAAGTTAGATAAATGTGAAGCTTTTGAGCGTGTGAGAGGACCTGGTGCTTCAATGTCATTGATGATCTTATCAACTTGCACTTCTTTTGCAACACGAGGATGAGTAGGTTGTCGTCGAGGAATTTGATCAGCATTTTCTTCAGCACCATTTTCTTCAGCAATTTCTTCAGGTGCATTAGCTCGACGTTCTTCACGTTCGGGAATGAATTCTTCAGCAGATTCTTCGGTAGGAATGACATCCTCAGTAGCCTTGAACTTGATAGTTTCCTCAGGTGCTGGTTCATCTATCATAGAGGGTAGGTGCTCTCTTTGCGAGCCATTAGTTTCATCGAACCGCACATCTACAGTTTCAACAACCTTGTGTAGAACGGTGTTGAAGACTCTGTAGGTGTGCGAGTCCTTTCCGTAACCAAGCATAAAACCTTCATGTGCTTTCGGTGCAAATTTAGCATTGTGATGAGGATCTCTAATCCAACATTTTGCACCGAAGACTTTGAAATAACTCACATTGGGTTTCTTGTCAGTGAGGAGTTCATAGGCAGTCTTCTTGAAGAATTTGTGAAGATATACCCTGTTGATGATGTGGCATGCAGTATAAATTGCCTCAATCCAGAAGTGACGAGGTGTCTTGTACTCATCAAGCATAGTGCGAGCCATCTCAACAAGAGTTCTGTTCTTGCACTCCACGACGCCATTCTGCTGAGGAGTATAAGGAGCAGATAACTCATGAGTAATACCAAGTTCATCAATATAGTCATCAAGACCAGAATTCTTAAATTCAGTTCCATTGTCACTTCTGATGTGCTTGATCTTCACACCAAAGTTGGTTGAAGCCCTCGAGGAAAATTGTTTGAAGACTTCCTGCACTTCATGTTTGTAAGTAACAATGTGTACCCATGTGTAACGAGAGTAATCATCAACAATAATAAGACCATAGAGAGATGCGTCATTTGTGATAGCTGAGTAATGGTTAGGACCAAAGAGGTCCATGTGAAGCAATTCGAATGGTCGAGTAGTGGTCATGATAGTCTTTGCTGGATGCTTGGCCTTGGTCATCTTTCCAGCTTCACAAGCTCCACACAAGTGATCCTTGAGGAATTTGACATTCTCAATGCCAATGACATGCTTCTTCTTTGCAAGCGTGTGTAGATTCCTCATGCCTGCATGACCAAGTCGTCGATGCCATAGCCAACCTTTTGAAGCTTTTGCAAGTAGGCACACGGCTGGTTGTGGTCCTGTAGAGAAATCAACAATATACAAGTATCCTCTCCTAAAGCCTTCGAAGACTTTGGAATTGTCAGCTTCCATAACCACAACACAACGATACTTGCCAAAGACAACTACCATATCAAGATCACAAAGCATTGAGACAGACATGAGGTTGTATCCTAAGGACTCGACAAGCATGACCTTGTCCATGTGTCAATCCTTTGTGATCGCAACCTTACCTAGACCCAATACCTGACTTTTGCCTTTGTCACCGAAGATGATATGCTTCAGATGCGATGGTGATAAGGGAGCATCAATCAATAGATTCTTGTCACCAGTCATGTGATTTGTACATCCACTATCGAGGACCCACTGAGTGGCTTTGGGTTGATCATCCTGCAGATGAATTAGTGCAGATTACGAACTTCATATACTTCATCAGTGAAGAATATGACATCACAATTCATCAGACCAATTTCATCAAGCCATGCAACAGTTAAAACAGTATGAGGACATGAGAAATGAAAGTTCATTTCTTCATGATTAGCCTGCGTCCTTTCAGGCACTCTTCAGGTCTCCAGCAAATTCTTCAGACGTTCAAGCACGTCTGGAGACCTGACCCTGCAGAAGCGATTAGTTCTTTTTCTTCACCACCCACATCTGAAGGGGTGGCAAAGAGTTCATCACTCTGCGAGCTCCATATGAGAAAGGTGTCATAGAAGCCAATCCATTTCGTTTCACATAAGAGAAGTTAGGGTAAGCATATGAATAAGCAGAGAAATTCTTCAAGGACTTATGAACATAATGATTAGAAGAATAATGCTCATATTCATAGCCCTTGGCTCTTCCCTGCGAAACAGAGTTGTTAGCACGATGATGTTCATATGAGGACTTTGATCCTTTTGAGGAATATGATCGATGTGAGGAATTTGGTCCGTATGAGGACTTGGATCCATATGAAGAATTTGATCTGGGGTTCCTATTCTTCACAGGTGGTGTCATGAGGACATTCACCTGAAGACTTTCATGGCACCTTTTGGGAACCCAGATTTTCTTCATAGGAGAACCGTTCCTGCAGTTAGTGCCAACATATCTAGCAAATACTTCACCATTCTGATTTTTAAACAGTTTATAGTTGGAGTCAAATGACTCATCAGAAGAATGAGAAGATTCACATGTAAAGCCAGATAAATTAGATGGATCAATTGGAGGTCCCTTTGCAGCAACCCATGAGGTTTTGGGGTACCGCTCAGGCTTCCAATATGTGCCATCAGCATTGAGTTTCCTCTCAAAGGCAATACCCTCTTTCCTAGGGTTCCTGTTGAGGATCTGCTTTTTAAGCACATCACAAAGAGTCTGATGCCCTTTAAGGCTTTTGTACAAGCCTGTCATGTACAATTCCTTCAGCCCTGCATCATTAGTGATACTAGCAATGTCCTCAGATGAGGAATTAATGATAGCAGAGACAGTTGAGGAATTTGTAGCATTAGAAGCATTTGAACATTCAGGTGAAGAATTAGCAGATTCACGTTCAATGCATTTCAAACATGGAGGAACAAATTGTTCCTGAGCAGCGCTGATTTGTTGAGCAAGTAATGAATCGCGCTCCTTCTGAAGATCCTCATAACTCACTTTTAGCTTCTCAAGATCTTGCTTTCTTTGAAGAAATTCATAAGAAAGCTTCTCATGATCAGATAAGAGAGTGTTATGATGACCTTGATGGTTGTCAAACCTAGTCTGAAGTCTTTGAAGATCTTTAGTCAAGGTTTTAGTGCGATCCATTTCTTCACCCAACATATCATCACTTTTATCTAACATGTTTTGAACCTTTTCCAAGGCCTTTTGTTGTTTAGTGGCAATACGAACAAGCTTGGTATAGCTAGGTCCAAAATCATCATCAGATTCATCAGCACTAGACTCGGATGAGGAACATTCGGTTACCTTGGCACCTTTTGCCATGAGGCATGGTGCAGAAGATGATGGTTCAGGTTCAAAAGTCATCGTTTTGAGTGATTCCTTGAAATCCTCAAACCAGGGATCATGACGAGTTCGATGCATAATGTGCCTGAATTCATCTCTGGATAGGCAGGAACATATGATATCCTTCGCCATGATGTCAAGTCGAGTGTACTTGCGAATATCATCAGTGTCTACCATCTTGCACTGATCGGTAAGACCAATCTCAGTGATGGTCCACAGCTCGCTGTTCATCGCCATGAGGCGCTTCTTCATCATGGCCTTCCACTTGGGATACTCGTGACCGTCAAAGATGGGGCATGTCACTTTCTTCATACCTGCGGTCGACATAACTAAAACTCCAGGTGGTTAAACCAAAATCACACAGAACAAGGGAGTACCTTGCTCTGATACCAATTGAAAGTGAGTTATATCGACTAGAGGGGGGTGAATAGGCGATTTTTATAAATTCTTCACTGAGGAATTTGTGGGTGAGGAAATTCCTTAGCGAAGAACTGCTTGCAGCGGAATAAGTACTCAAAAGTATGCATAGCAGAACATAAGCATAGTCATCATGATGAAATGAAAACAAGCACAGAGTATAGAAAGCGTAAACACAGGATAACACAGGATGAAGACAAACAGACTGAGGAAATTGAGAAAGTCTTCAGTCAAAATCTTCAAACACAGATATGAACAAGCATACAACACAGTAATGAGGAAATGGAAGAGTTGAGGAAATAGAACCAGTAAGCTTGGTGAAGACAATGATTTGGTAGACCAGTTCCAACTGCTGTCTCAGTTGTACGTCTGGTTGGAGCGGCTAGGTATTTAAACCTGAGGACACCCAGTCCCGGACACACAGTCCTCACCGTATTCTCCTTGAACTAAGGTCACACAGACCTCGTGCAATCACTCGTGGTAAGTCTTCAGGTGACTTCCAAACCTTCACAAACTCGGTCACTCGGTGATCCACAATTCCTCTTGGATGCTCTAGACCATGACGCCTAACCGTCTGGAAGAAGCACAGTCTTCAAAGGTAACAAGCGTCGTATCCATGCAGGATCAATCTCTTCAGTGATGCTCAATCACTTTGGGTTTGTAGGTGTTTGGGTTTGGGGTTTTTCCTCACTTGATGATTTTCACTCAAAGTCCTCGGAGGATGGGATGCTCTCAAATGACAAGTGTTAGTTTCTCTCGGAGCAGCCAACCAGCTAGTGGTTGTAGGGGGCGGCTATTTATAGCCTAGGGAGCAGCCCGACATGATAAGACATAAATTCCCTTCAATGATATGACCATTAGGTGGGTAGATATTTTGGGATAGCTGGCGCGTAGCACAGCAACGGTCGGAAATTTGAGTATCAAATTCCTCAGGGCTATCATGTTCCTCACTATGTAGGCAATCCGCACTGGCGAATTCCTAACTCGTCAGTCAGAATAAATTCCTCGGAGACCAGAAGAACTTTGTCTCTGTCACTCAAGAATATGGCTGAACTGTATGAGATTTCCAATGGCTTCACTCGAAGGGATTGGTAGGTGTAGGATTTTGAGTTGAGCATCACATGGAAATTTTTCCTTAGTATTTCCTCGACTCCCTTTAACAGTACGGTGTTTCCTATGACTCAAGAAAGAGAAAATGAAACTACGAAAACAAAAGTCTTCACGCTTCATGTTCCTCAAATGAATACCAAGTCTTCAAGGTCACACCAATTACTTCACTTTCAAAGTCTTCAGAAAGTCTTCAGAAGTCCAAAGTCTTCAGTCGAAGAACTTAATTTTTAGGGGTCGAATTTCTCTGTAAATATCAAACTCATCATAGACTTATAGACCTGTTTACACTCATAAACGCATGACTCCCTTAACCTATAAGTCTTCAATACACCAAAATCACTAAGGGGCACTAGATGCACTTACAATTCCGCCGCTTCCTGGCATCTTGAGGATGTTGTAGCCGTGGTGGGCACTGCCATGAACTTGGCCAGGTCTGGATACCCGAGGATGGCATTGTACGACAGGCGAATGTGGGCGACGTCGAAGTCGATGAGCTCGGTGCGGTAGTTGTCGCGCTGTCCGAAGGTGACAGGGAGATTGACCTGTCCTATTGGGGTGGTGGATGCGTCGGTCACTCCTGAGAAGGGCTTGGTAGGCTAAAGTTGATCGTATGGCACTTGAACGTTGTCGAACGTCTCGACGGACAGGACGTTGAGCCCTGCGCCACCGTCGATGAGGGTCTTGGTGACTTGTACGTTGCTGATGACGGGTGAACAAACCATCGGGAGGGCGCCAGCGGTAGCCGCGCACTTGAGCTGATCTGCCGAGCTGAAGGTGATGGCGCACTTGGACCACCTGAGCGGGCGTGTGGCCTCGATCCTGGGGAGGACTGCGTTCACCTCACGAGCAAACTACTCGAAGATACACTGTGAGGCTGGGGCTTCAGCTCCGCCCAAGATGCAGGCGATAGCACGCGGCTCGTGGAAGCCCCCAGCCCCCTCGTCTTGATGGTGGTCGTCGTTCCTTCTTGGTGGTGGAGGCAGCGGAGGAAGACCGGCGTTGCCCTGAGGGCGATCCTCATGAGGCTGATTCCTCCAGGCGCCCTCGCGAGGCTGATCTTGCCAGCAGTCCTTACAAGGCCGGTCACGCCACTCCTGGCCTGGGACACGGTCGTCCCAGCATCCTCCGCCACGTCCTCCTCCTCGTCTATAGCCTCAGTCGTTGCGCTCGGGGCGTCGACCGAAATGTCCATCTCGAATGGCCCTGAGCTCTTGACAATCGTTGGCGTTGTGGCTGTGCACGTATTGGAAGGCGCAAAACGGTCGGCTGCTCTTGGATGACTCGGGCTGGCCCCTGCGCTTCGCGTCCGGCTCCGCCGCGAGCACAGCCACTCCCTTGCGCTTCACGTCCTTGGCATTGGCTTTCTTCTCCTCCGGGTCGGCAGCTGGGAGCTCCAGGAGGGAGAAGCGCCCTTCCTCAGCTCTTGCGCACTTGGTCGCCAGGTTGAACAGCTCCAGAGACGTGCACAACTCCTCGTGGATGGCGAGCTACTCCTTCATCTTGACGTCGCAGACGCCATCAGAGAACGCCGAGATGATGGCCTCGTCCGTCACCTTGGGAATCTTGAGGCAAACGTTATTGAAGCGTTGGATGTACTTCTGCAGAGTCTCTACTGGCTGCTGCTTGATGCGGCGCAGGTCACCCGCGGCCGGGGGGCAGTTGCGAGTGACCTGGAAGTTTGCGACGAAGCGGTCGCGCATCTCGTCCCAGGAGGAGATCGAGCCTGGAGGCAGGTTTAGGAGCCAGGAGCGGGCGCCATCCTTGAGAGCCATGAGGAACCAGTTCGCCATGACTTTCTCGTCGCCGTTGGCTGCCTTGATGCTCAGCTCGTAGAGCTGCAAGAACTCCGCGGGGTCGGGGGTGCCGTCATAGTGAGGTGGCAGGTCCGGCTTGAACTTGTCCGGCAAGGCGACGCTACGCAGCTCGCGGGTGAAGGCGCGGCAACCTACTGTGGTCACCGGGGCCCTTCGCTGGTGCAGAACTTGCCCTTGATGGTGCCCGTGCACCGCCACCGCGGGCGGCACGCGGTCATGTCGTGGTGGCGCGGGGAGCACGGGAGCGTTCTCTCACGGCTGAGGGACTTCTTGGCAGCTTCTTTCTTCTCGCGCGGGCGCCGGACGCGGTGGGTTGCGCCGGGAGGCCGCACGCAATGGCGCTAGGACGCCGTCTTGGGGAGAGGTGGTGGAGGCGCTCCATGAGCTACGTCACCCGCAGCTGGCAGAGGGCGAGGCAGCGAGAGGGACAGCGCAGGGGAGCCCCCTGCGGCGCTGACGAGGTCAGCGATGCGGTCGAGCCAGTCCTCGTAGAGGTCGTCGACAGGGCGGTAGCGCAGGAGCTCGCGCGCCATGAGCAGCGCGGCCTGCGCGTTCGTGGGAGCACGACGAGCGTGGGACGACGAGCTAGCCGGGGTCAGCGACGGAGTGGCGGTGCGACTGTCCTACCGCACCGATGGGTGCAGTGAGGATGCTTGCTGCTTGTTCCCCGGCAGGCCGATGGCGGCGTTGACGGCAGGCGATGGAGAACGACAGGGAGGCCCGCCGACGGGAGCCGTCAGAGCGACGCGGGCAGCGAGGGTGGCCCTGCGCTCAGCGCGAGCTCGGTGAGCATCTGACATCGATGTGACGAAGCGATGGGACGCGGATCAGCGGAAGGAAAACTCCGGCGCACCCCTACCTGGCGCGCCAAATGTCGGATTTCAGGTTCCGGCAAAACCCTTGAGGTTCGAACACTGGGGTGCGCACGAAGATCTCTCCCTAACTAATCACGCCCTCACCCTCTCCGCGATCCGAAGGCTAGCTCGACGAACTCACAGCACAAGGGACACAAGGTTTATACTGGTTTGGGCCACCGATGTGGTGTAATACCCTACTCCAGTGTGGTGGTGGTGGATTGCCTCTCGGGCTGAGGATGAACAGTACAAGGGAAGAACAGCCTCCTGAGGAGAGGTGTTCTTGGTGTGTGGCTAAAGATCAGCTCGAGGTGAGTCTGGATCAGTTCGACGTGAGTTGCCTCCTACTGTGGTGGCTAGTCCTATTTATAGAGGCCCTGGTCCTCTTCCCAAATATTGAGCGGGAAGGGATGCCACAATGGCCAATTTGAAAGGGGACAACTAGTACAAGCTATCCTGACTAAAGGTGGTCTTCGCCTGCCAAAGGCTCTGGTGATGACACCGTCTTGGGCTCCACGGTGACCTCCGTCCTGCCGTCCTGCTGGTCTTTGTCTCGTTGCACTGATATGGAAACCTTTGCCTGATGCCTCGATACTCCTCGCCTGCGCTTGCCTCCTTAGCACCAAAGAGGAAACGAGGATGCTGTGGTCGCTGGCGCCCGCCTGGCCCTTGCCTGGCCTTGGTCGTCATGGCCTACGTCACGAGAAGCTCGCGAGGTACCCCATGCCTTGATCTCTCTGCCCCTCGCGAGCCAGCCTGGTGAGGCCGCTCTCGAGGAGGTCTTGTGTCGTCCGCCTCACGAGGCTTGGCCCCTCACGAGGGTCTTGAGTGTTTGCTGGTGAAGATGGGCCGTACGGGCCCGCTTGCAGAGCCACGCCGTGGGCCGCAGGCAGGCAAGTCTGGGGACCCCCGTTCCCAGAACGCCGACAGGAGGGTAGAGGGCCAGCACCGGGACTAGGAACCCCATTTCTTATCGCCGCTGCAGGTTCATGACCAAGACAAATTTTATCTTTAGTTAGAACCGTAGCAACAATTGATGTAATATAACTCTGCAGTACTCTAAAATGATGCATGTTATTTTCCTGTTTGATCTCCCTTTGTATGTCCACCCTACGTTAATCGGGTAGGCTTGCCGGCGCGTAAACCCAGGCTGTGGCGCCTTGAGGACGGATCCCCAATTGCCTGCCGGGTGTGCTTGCTGCCAGGCAAACCACCTTATTGCTCTTAACGCAGCCGCTCGAACTGTCGAGTGGACTCGAGACAGAACGAAAGCATTGCCAATTGCAGAAGGTCACCCTGCCGTTCTCGACGCAGCCGCTTGAACTGTTGAGCGGACTCGAAACAGAGCAAGGGCGTTGCCAATACTGAAAGGGCCCTGTCGCGTGCAGGTTTCCCATACATAGGGAAAGATCTTCGAGGACGATAACCTTATATATAAAAAGGAATTGTGTGGCACCCCGACTCAGAGCGACCGGTTTACCATGCATTGCCAGCCCAGAGACCATGTCTTCTGGCAACACACAACATCTTGGTATAGAATATAACCGCTTTATTGATGCTAGTGGATCAGAGTTTATATTACAACAGGTGTCGAGGCCAAGCGGCACACACGGTGCGGCTGAACAATACGTACATTATTTAGTGAACATAAAGGGGCCTCGATCATAACAACTACGGGGCAGCGGAACAACGTCGTAGCGGAAACTCCATAGCACAGGGACACCGATGTGGACACGATCTAGAGTCTAGCAGCACTCCTTTCCAACGAGACTTTCCTGAAATCTGGCATGACACGCTAGGTCAGTACATGGAATGTACTTGCAAGCTCACAATAAGCATAATCATAATGATAAACAATATCATGATAATTAACCAATTAATAATGCAATAATGTTTCAACATGCTGTGATCATGCTTTCATGACAAACGTCCCTCGGGACAGACTTACCAACCGTGATCATAATCTCAACAACGGGCACACAAGGTTATGTCTGCTTATCGGGCCAGGGTAAGCAAGCCCATAACCTTCCCTAGTTGGAGGCACCGACCAGAGGCATGACAATGGACCGAATCAAGGCCTCCCATAAGGCAAATGTGGTTGCACTGGGAAAAACTCGATTTGGTGGCACCATGACCCGGCCAACGATATGTTCAAGTTGAGTTATATTCAGGTTCAACTTAAAGTAAAAATAACCGGTGTCATAGTATGCCATGAAATGCAACTTAACCTATGCATCACATATTAATGGAAATGACTGAGTCAACCATATTCACAATACGCATAATCATCAACAACTTATGCCACTTTTCTGGTTAGGAAAAACCTTACTTTAAACAGAATATTTTCTAGCAAATTTTTATTATTTTACTCATGCAAGAAAATAACTTTAAGTAATTACTCATTTGTATAACAATATTATTCTTTCATCATCACAAATGAATCCTAGATTCTTTACCAGGTAAGTTAGTTTCAAACATTCTGTAAATCCAGCATATTAACTAAAACAAGCACTTAACAGAATAAAAATAACATAGTAGTTATTTAAATGCATGGATTAAACTTTTCATTCAAGTAAGAAAATCATAAATATTGAAATGGCACCATGAAAATGTTGTTGTGGCTTGCCTTAGTGCAGATGAGGTTCACAATCCCTCTGGTGATCCTCAAGACAAACCTCACCCTCTGAAAATAATTTTTAAACACAACAAGAAAATATCAAGAACACTTCTGAAAATCACCAGAAATTCTAGACAGCTCAGAAAAATCTCATTTTTGGTGAGCTGCTAGATTTCTTTGCAAAGAACATAATGCAAAAAGAATCAACTCATTTGGGCTTATGGTTGAAGAGTTATAGCTGTTTGAAGCTCTCTGGAAATTAATTGAATTTGAATTTAAATAAAAAAGACTAGGGGGGTGACGTCGAAGGCGTAAAGCCTCAGGGTGCCACCACTCGTACCGCTTCGCACGCGTACAGAGTGGCCGACTAGCGGGCCTCGCTAGTTAGGTGAGGTGGAGGGGGAGAAGGAAACAGAGGGGGGTCACGGCTTCGCTGGAGCTCTCGCCGGCGACGAGGGCTCCTTGGCCAAAACGAGAGGGAGGGATCGAGAGAGGGGATGGAGGCGCACCTGCCCGAACCCGTAGCATAGCTAGGGGTGGTCGGACGGCGTCGAAATCGACCTTGCAAGCGGAGGCAGAGAGTGGTGGTCGCCGGAGATGAGGAAGACGGCGAGCAGAGGCAACTCCAGGGGCTCCAAGTCGACGGGACGGCTTCACCGGAGAGAGGCGGAGGCTCTGGAAGGGTCGCCCTGGCCTGGGAGGGGCTGGAGCTACCACGATGACCCGAGGGGATCGCCGGTGAGCTTGAGCTCTGGGATGGCGGCCCGCGGCCTGCCCGACCGGGCTACGGCTATCTACACGTTTGTGGAGTGTGTGGGAGTGGAGGATGGTGCTCGAGGAGGTTGGGGGTGGCTCCTTTTATAGGCGAGCGTCGGGGGGTGGATCGGGATCCGTCGGCGACACCTGGACACTGCGCCCGGTGACGAGCGGCGTCAGTGAGAGGAGGAGAAGGCGACGCAATTCACGCGGGGACTGTGGGCGAACGGGGACGAGCACAGGATCAAGAGGAAGGCGACGAGCACAGTGCAGAGCGCACTGTGGCATCGGACGGACCGCGTCCGTGCTCTCTGCGGCGAGCTCTGGCGTCGGTGAGTGCCAGGGTGTAGTTAAGGGAGTTGAGACGAAGATGGTGGTGAAGTTTGGCACGCTCGGGTAGTCGGGGAAGCGAGCACGCGCGAAACAGGGCGCTCGGCGGCACTCAGAGCGCGTCGACACGCATGCTGGAATCATGGACACACGTGGTCACCGCGTGAACTCTTCCCTCAGGCCGACCAACGTCCAAAGATCATGTCTGGCTTGTTGTTCGTGGTAGTTTTGAAGATTACCACGCTTTGGTTTGGCTCCAGATGCAGTAGAGAAGATTTTACAAGCCAGGTAAGTTTCTGATCAGCAACTCTGAGAGGTTACTGAGGTCAAATGGCTGGGAGTTGGGGGCTGTGCTTTGGAGGCTAGCCATCATATACTAAGGTGATGATGCACAAGAAAATTCAGGCACAATGGAGCAAGTAAAATGGTAGTTGCTGTAGAAACCACCATTTCTGTCCAGAACAGAAAATATTTTCTGTAGCAAAAATATTCCAAAAAGTGATGAAATATTTTTGCTCAGGAAGGTGCCCTAGGGTTCAAAGAATATTTGTGAATTTTCTCAGATTTTTGTGAGCCAGAAAAATTGGGGTTGCTTTGGAGCTCATTGAACTAGCTAGGGTTTTAGAGAGGAAAAATGAATAATTTTCATTTAAGAAAAATATTCCCAAGATTATTTTGAGGTGGATCAGAAGGGGAATGATGATTAGAGAGGGAAATGATGCACTTGGGTGAAAGCCAAGGGTACCCAAGTGTTTAAGTCCATATGAAAATATTCAAAAACTCCAAATTTCAAAATAAACCCAAATGAAAATCAGGCAAATAAGAGAGGGCAAAAATCAGGCTGTCACAAACCTCCCCCACTTAGAATGAATCTCGTCCTCGAGATTCGGTTGCTTGGGAAAACCACTCTGGATAATGTGACTGTAGAAATTCTTCCCGCTCCCAAGTTGATTCTGACTCTGTGTGATGCTCCCACTGAACTTTGTAGAATTTTCTTACTTTACTGCGAGTGACCCTTTCCATCTGATCCAAAATTCTAAACGGTCTCTCTTCATAGGTTAAATCATTTGCCAATTCTATCTCAGCCACAACAGTCCTTTTCTCAGGCAGGGATATGCATCGCCTTAACTAGGACAGATGAAACACGTTGTGCACGTCCGACAATTCAGGGGGTAGTTCCAACTGATATGCAACAGAGCCCACTCGGGACATGACTGGAAATGGACCAATAAATCTAGGTGCCAACTTTCTACGAGTCTGAAATCTCTTGACTCCTTTCATAGGAGTGACTCGGAGGTATACGTGTTCTCCGGGTTCAAAACTGATCTATCGGTGCTTTGCATCATAATAACTCTTCTGTCGAGATTTGGCCAATTGCAATCTGTCCCTGATTTCCTCAACTTGTTGCTCAGCTTCCGTCATGAGATCCATTCCGAAGATACGGCTATCTCCAGTTTGAGACCAATTTAATGGAGTGAGGCACTTACGGCCATACAAAGCTTCATACGGTGACATTTTTAGACTTGTCTGGAAGCTGTTGTTATATGAAAACTCGGCATATGGCAAGCAATCTTCCCATTTAGGTCCTTGGGCTAAAGCACAGGCTCGCAACATATATTCAAGTATTTGGTTTACCCGCTCTGTCTGTCCATCTGTCTGAGGATGATAAGCAGTACTATATTTCAGCGCAGTCCCCAAGGCTTGATGGAGATGTGACCAAAAAGCGGAGGTAAACAGGGAACCTCGGTCGGAAGTGATAGTCCGGGGTACTCCATGCAGACTGGCTATTCTGGATACATACAGCTGTGCAAGTTGATCCTCTCGATATCTGGTGCTGATCGGAATGAAGTGAGCAACCTTGGTTAAGGTGTCCACTATGACCCAGATTGCATCATTGCCTTGCTGAGTCTTAGGCAGTCCTGTAATGAAATCCAGACAAACGTCATCCCATTTCCATTGCGAAACCGGCAGCGGTTGGAGAAGTCCGGCTGATTGGATACACAAATCCTTCCACGGAATCGAAGGGTACCGAGTTTGTCCTTTGAGAAATCTGGGGTCTGCCCTGCCATCGGGCTCTTGACACGTTTTTGTAGCTCGATGTCAGCTGGCTGGGCCTTGTGGATCTCTTCCTCAAGTGTGGGGGTAACTTCCAAAACATTAGTGAGCCCAGCATTAACTATGACCAGGTCGAGCTGAGTGATTTTCTTTTGAAGTTCAGGAGGCAAGGATTTCAATATGACATTTAAGTTGACAGGCTTTCGACTGAGTGCATCGGCAACCACGTTGGCATTACCCGGGTGGTAATTTATTCCAAGATCATAATCCTTGACCAACTCTAGCCATCTTCGTTGACGGAGATTTAAATCCGGCTGGGTAAATATATACTTGAGACTTTTGTGATCGGTAAAAATTTGACACCTTTTTCCGATGAGGTAGTGTCTCCAAATTTTTAGCGCATGAACCACCGCAGCCAGTAGGATAATTTCCCTCGTGGGGTCATAGCTGTCGTGATGCATATGCTACTACCTTGCCGTCTTGCATAAGTACGCATCCAAGTCCTTGCCTGGAAGCGTCATAATACACATCAAAACTGCGATAAATGTCTGGAAGAGTCAATACAGGTGCGGTTGTCAGCCGTATCTTTAGCTCATTGAAACTTTTCTCATAGTCCTCAGTCCATTCAAACTTCTTATCCTTTTTGAGCAGCTCTGTCATGGGTTTAGCAATCTTGGAAAACCCTTCAATGAAACGACGGTAATATCCAGCAAATCCAAGGAAACTCCGGATCTGCGTCACGGTCGTGGGTGGCAACCAATCGAGCACATCCTTTACTTTGCTCGGGTCCACGGCTATGCCTTCTGCAGATAGTACATGTCTGAGAAACCCAACTTGCTTGAGCCAAAATTCGCATTTACTGAATTTGGCGTATGGCTGATGGTCGCGGAGTCGTTGTAGTACTGATCGGAGGTGATCCTTGTGTTCTTCTTCACCCTTGGAGTAAATGAGTATGTCATCGATGAAGACTACCACGAACTTGTGGAGGAAGTCCATGAATACTTTGTTCATCATATGCATGAAGAAAGCAGGGGCATTGGTGAGACCAAAGGACATCACTGTATATTCATAAAGATCGTACCGAGTAGTGCATGCGGTCTTAGGAATATCTTCCTTTTTAATCTTGAGCTGATGATATCCGGCCCGTAAATCAATTTTAGAGAATACCTTGGCCCCATTGAGCTGATCAAACATATCATCAATCCTTGACAGCGGATATTTATTTTTGATAGTGACCTCATTCAGCTGATGGTAATCTACGCACATACGGAGGCTGCCATCCTTTTTTCCACGAAAATAGCAGGTGATCCCCATGGTGAAGAGCTGGGACGGATATATCCTTTCTGGAGCAATTCATCAAACTGCTTCTTTAGCTCCACTAATTCTTATGAGGGCATCCGGTAATACTTCTTGTATAACGGTGCGGTTCCAGGCACAGGATCTATTGCAAACTCAAGCTCTCGATCTGGCGGCATGCCCGACAGCTCTTCTGGAAATACATCAGGAAACTCACTGACCACAGGAATTGATTCCAATTCAGCCACAGCGGTGAAGACCATCTCTTTCTTGGGTATGCTTCTACGAGCATAGAAATTGGTAGTCTGCCCATTCTGACTGGTCAAAGTGACTTCTCGGGTTGCGCAGTTTATGCAAACTTGATATTGGGTCAACCAGTTCATACCCAATATAACATCCAACTTGTCGGACTCAAGAATTATCAAAGAAGTTGGAAAACCGACTCCGTTGATATTGATTTCCAGATTGCGACAGACCAGATTGCTCTTGATTAAAGATCCCAGGGTTTGTACCAGCATATTTTTGCCCAAAATCGAACAAGGAAAGTTGTTTTGGGCAACAAAACTCTGAGAAATAAAAGAGTGGGAAGCCCCAGAGTCAAATAAAATTACTGCAGGTATGTTATTAACAGAAAACATACCAATGACGACTTCGGGGTTCACTTGGGCTTCATCGGCGGAGAGGTGATGCACGTACCCTGTAAAGTTTTGCTGGGTCGGACATGACTCCATATAGTTGACTTGCGGCCTGAATAGAGCATTTGCCTTGGTGTTCTTGGGGCATTGTCTGGCATAATGTCCGTTTTGCCCACAACTGAAGCAAGAATTGTTGCACTGGCACTCCTCGTGCACTGGGTTGGTCACGACATTCTTGACTTGAGTGGTGGTCTTGTTAACATTCTCTTGCCAATTGGGCTTGTATTCCACCTGAGTCTGCTGCCAGGTATGAGCCGTTTGCACTGGTTGCCCATCCTTATTTGGCTCAAACTTACGCTTGTTGTCGTTGTTAACAGGCCTAGTATCTGATACCGGCTTGTGCTCCCTTTCAGCAATGAAAGCCTTGTTCACTACAGTTTGGAAATCTGGGAAATCAAACATACTGAGAGTACACCGGAGTTGCGGATTTAATCCACCAAGAAATCTGTCAATCTTTCTTTCTTCGGTGGCCACGTCATAAAGGGAGTAATGGGCCAGATGATTGAATTTTTGCATATATTCACCCATAGACTGATTTCCTTGGACGAGTGCGACAAATTCACGCTGCTTAGTCTTCATAACTCCAGTAGGGACATGATATTTCCGGAACTGCTCCTTGAATTTTTTCCGGGTGATTTCTTCATCAGCAGGCCACATGCCTTTTGCATTTTCCCACCATATGGCAGCAACGCCTTCAAGATAATGAGTTGCAAATGGAACTTTATCATTTTCTTAAGTACGAGCAATCTCTAGCTTTTTCTCAATGGTACACAACCAATCGCCTGCATCCAAGGGATCAACAACCTGACTGAAACTGGGTGGCTTGGTCCTTTGAAAATCTGACAGCTTGGAGTAATGACCGTTCTCATTCCCATTCTGTCCAACCATAGCTTGCACACTTCTTAATATTTCAATCAGATCATTGTTCCTTCTTTCCTCAAACATACGCATAATTTGCTCGGTGGAGGGCGGATTTGGCGGTGGAGGCGGTGGCGGAACGTACGGCTCGGGGGAGTGTCCTGCCTGTCGTGCGGAACGACGAACATGGGTACCCTTGCGAACATTGCTGCTGCTGCCTCCCCGCGGCATCCTATTATGATTTTTCCCAAGGCAACTCAACTGATGAGAAACATTCAAAATAAATTGGGGAAAAGCCAGCAACAAAAGCCCGAGAAGAATCCGAAATGACGAAGAAAACACGGCGAATAAAACTAGAATTCCAACATAATTATACATAGACTCATACATGAAAGATAACCAACATGCCAGGTTCAACTACTCTCATACAGGCAACGAAACATCATGACTCGTACTACTACATCCGGACATCATCCCAATGACTGCGGATACTTAGAGGCTCTACTGCTCTGCTGGTGCTGCGGGGTCCTCTCCTGATGTGGAGTCGGATCCTGAACTGATGAGGTTAACTGAGACCTCCGGGTTAAAGGTAACACGACGACGTTGCCTAGAGGGCTCTCCCTCAGGGGCAGGGGTAGGGTGAATCATCGGGGCTACAGGAATAGCGAGAAGTGCAACCCACTCAGCAGGGGCACTGAGAGGGTTCACGGTTGAGGCACCCGAGCTACTCGGGGGAGTAACCGGTGAAACAGGGGAACTAGAACTGGCTGGAATATAAGGAGTAAATCCCAGAGAGGATGGAGTAGTGGCAGATCTAGTAGTGACTAAAGCAGCGGCTAAAGTAGTATGGGCACGAGTCAGCTCTCGAGCCAGCTCGTTGATCACAAGATAGCTAGCAGTGACATAACGAGCAAGGTGGCTAGCAACACTATCAGACTCCGGATCAATGATAGGGAAACGGACACGACCATTGTCATGCAGAGAAGGGTAGTAATAGAAACCTGGGTGGTTCTGCATTCGGACCTCGTTGTAGGGAAGCTCGACAAGGACCTCGAATGCAGCAAACTGGACAGCCTGAGAAGCGGTAGAGGCGTAACCGCTCCGGGAAGTACGAGTGTAAGAGCTGGAATCGGAACTAGTGCGCAGAGTAACCACTGCGTGATACTCATACACTGAATCAGCTAGACGCTCCCGGTACACACGATAGATTGGATCGTCTCCGAGGGGGTACAGCCGACGCCACACGTTGCGAAGGAGGTGCGGCGACGTGTACGGCATCAGCTGCAACTAGCACGGATACAGCACCGGAGCCATCTACACTCACAACCATTAGTAGGTTAGCATAAAAAATAAAGCAAGTGCATGCAATGCAACAACCAGCTACAATTGCTACCGGCACTCAACTTAAACTCGTATCTAACGTCCAGTTAACACGTCGTAGTCTAGCGTGGCCTACACTCAGCGCGGCTCTGATACCAAGCGTTCTGGCACCCCGGCTCAGAGCGACCGGTTTACAATGCATTGCCAGCCCAGAGACCATGTCTTCTGGCAACACACAACATCTTGGTACAGAATACAACCGCTTTATTGATGCTAGCGGATCAGAGTTTATATTACAACAGGTGTCGAGGCCAAGCGGCACACACGGTGCGGCTGAACAATATGTACATTATTTAGTGAACATAAAGGGGCCTCGATCATAACAACTATGCGGCAGCGGAACAACGTCGTAGCGGAAACTCCATAGCACAGGGACACCGATGTGGACACGATCTAGACTCGAGCAGCACTCCTTTCCAACAAGACTTTCCTGAAATCTAGCATGACACGCCAGGTCAGTACATGGAATGTACTTGCAAGCTCACAACAGGCATAATCATAATGACAAACAATATCATGACAATTAACCAATTAATAATGCAATAATGTTTCAACATGCTGTGATCATGCTTTCCTGACAAACGTCCCTCGGGACAGACTTACCAACCGTGATCATTCTTGGATCACAAACAAACCACCATCGTGGTCTTGAAAAGGGTAGCTCGTGATCCTTACGGCGATAAAAACCACGACCAATACTTGGTCTCGAACATCTCGATGGCCTTTCCGCCATCATCTACAGTGCAAATTCATAACTTAGTGTGCAAAATTTATTAAACGTTGACCCATGGTGGGACCTACTACGAGCGTGTCCGTGACCGTGGACTCGGCTATCGATAGATTATACACTCTGCTGAGGTAGCACACTGTACCCACACCACGGAACCCATGGCCTCGCACTCCCATTCGGGTGGACCAACGGCATTCCGACGAAACCCCTTCATTGCCATGACACTCTCCCGGCCACTCCGACACAATCCCCACTGGGCTAGTCCTGGGTGGCCCCGTGTCTACCAAAGACACCACGACCATCGTCGTGGCCAAACGATCCCACAAGAAGACCCGGTACCATAATCTCAACAACGGGCACACAAGGTTATGTCTGCTTACAGGGCCAGGGTAAGCAAGCCCATAACCTTCCCTAGTTGGAGGCATCGACCAGAGGCATGACAACGGACCGAATCAAGGCCTCCCATAAGGCAAATGTGGTTGCACTGGGAAAAACTCGATTCAGTGGCACCATGACCCGGCCAACGATATGTTCAAGTTGAGTTATATTCAGGTTCAACTTAAAGTAAAAATAACCGGTGTCATAGTATGCCATGAAATGCAACTTAACCTATGCATCACATATTAATGGAAATGACTGAGTCAACCATATTCACACTAAGCATAATCATCAACAACTTATGCCACTTTTCTGGTTAGGAAAAACCTTACTTTAAACAGAATATTTTCTAGCAAATTTTTATTATTTTACTCATGCAAGAAAATAACTTTAAGTAATTACTCATTTGTATAACAATATTATTCTTTCATCATCACAAATGAATCCTAGATTCTTTACCAGCTAAGTTAGTTTCAAACATTCTGTCCAGCATATTAACTAAAACAAGCACTTAACAGAATAAAAATAACATAATAGTTATTTAAATGCATGGATTAAACTTTTCATTCAAGTAAGAAAATCATAAATATTGAAATGGCACCATGAAAAGGTTGCTGTGGCTTGTCTTAGTGCAGATGAGGTTCACAAGCCCTCTGGTGATCCTCAAGACAAGCCTAACCCTCTGAAAATAATTTTTAAACACAAGAAGAAAATATCAAGAACACTTCTGAAAATCACCAGAAATTCAAGATAGCTCAGAAAAACCTCATTTTTGGTGAGCTGCTAGATTTCTTTGCAAAGAACATAATGCAAAAAGAATCAATTCATTTGGACTTATGGTTGAAGAGTTATAGCTGTTTGAAGCTCTCTGGAAATTAATTGAATTTGACTTTAAATAAAACAGACTAGGGGGGTGACGTCGAAGGCGTAAAGCCTCAGGGCGCCACCACTCGTACTGCTTCGCACGCGTACAGTGGCTGACTAGCGGGCCCCGCTAGTCAGGTGAGGTGGAGGGGGAGAAGGAAACAGAGGGGGTCGCGGCTTCGCCGGAGCTCTCGCCGGCGACGAGGGCTCCATGGCCAAAACGAGAGGGAGGGATCGAGAGAGGGGATGGAGGCACACCTGCCCATACCCGTAGTGTAGCTAGGGGTGGTCGGACGGCGTCCGAATCGACCTTGCAAGCGGAGGCAGAGAGCGATGGTCGCCGGAGATGAGGAAGACGGCGAGCAGAGGCAACTCCAAGGCTCCAAGTGGACGTGACGACTTCACCGGAGAGAGGCGGAGGCTCTGGAAGGGTCGCCCTGGCCCGGGGGGGGGGGGCTGGAGCTACCGCGACGACCCGAGGGGATCGCCAGCGAGCTCGAGCTCGGGGACGGCGGCCCGCAGCCTGCCCGGCCGGGCTACGGCTATCTACACATTTGTGGAGTGTGTGGGACTGGAGGATGGTGCTCGAGTAGGCTGGGGGGTGGCTCCTTTTATAGGCGAGCGTCGGGGGGTGGATCGGGCTCCGCTGGCGACACCTGGACACTGCGCCCGGCGACGAGCGGTATCTGTGAGAGGAGGAGAAAGCGACGCAACTCATGCGGGGACTGTGGGCGAACGGGGACGAGCACAGGATCAAGAGGAAGCCGACGAGCACAGTGCAGAGTGCACTGTGGCGTTGGCCAGACCGCGCCCTTGCTCGCTGCGGTAAGCTCCGGTGTCGGCGAGTGCCAGGGGGAGTTAAGGGAGTTGAGACGAAGATGGTGGCGAAGTTTGGCACGCTCGGGCAGTCGGGGAAGCGAGCACGCGCGAAACATGGCGCTCGGTGGCACTCAGAGCGCGTCGACACGCATGCTGGCATCATGGACACGCGTGGTCACCGCGTGAACTCTTCCCTCAGGTCGACCAACATCCAAAGGTTATGTCTGGCTTGTTGTTCGTTGTAGTTTTGAAGATTACCACGCTTTGGTTTGGCTCCAGATGCAGTAGAGAAGATTTTACAAGCCAGGTAAGTTTCTGATCAGTAACTTTGAGAGGTTATTGAGGTCAAATGGCTGGGAGTTGGGGGCTGTGCTTTGGGGGCTAGCCATCATCTACTAAGGTGATGATGCACAAGAAAATTCAGGCACAATGGAGCAAGTAAAATGGTAGTTGCTGTAGAAACCACCATTTCTGTCTAGAACAGAAAATATTTACTGTAGCAAAAATATTCCAAAAAGTGATGTAATATTTTTGCTCGGGAAGGTGCCCTATGGTTCAAAGAATATTTGTGAATTTTCTTAGATTTTTGTGAGCCAGAAAAATTGGGGTTGCTTTGGAGCTCATTGAACTTGCTAGGGTTTTAGAGAGGAAAAATGAATATTTTTCGTTTAAGAAAAATATTCCCAAGATTATTTTGAGGTGGATCAGAAGGGGAATGATGATTAGAGAGGGAAATGATGCACTTGGGTGAAAGCCAAGGGTACCCAAGTGTTTAAGTCCATATGAAAAGATTCAAAAACTCCAAATTTCAAAATAAACCCAAATGAAAATCAGGCAAATAAGAGAGGGCAAAAATCAGGCTGTCACAAATTGCTCAAAGTTTCGCATGACTTAGCTTTTCTATCGTTGTACGAGCGTTTACTGCATCCGCAGACGACACCGCCCGTTTGGTCGTCTTCTTCCTTGGAGTGACGACCACGATGAAGCCGCTGCTCCAACCAGACCAGATTTCTGGAACTGCGCCGCCCCCTACCTGGCGCGCCAAAGATGTCGGGGAAAATGCGACACCTATGGAATCTCTGAGATCCCTTCTATGGTTGGCGGGCCCGAGGTTGTACAAAGAGCGGGTCTAGAAGTCAGCACAAAGATCGTTTACCCAGGTTCGGGCCGCGAGGATGCGTAATACCCTAGTCCTGCTTTGGTGTATATTTGAGTGTTCTTGAGTTCTTGAACTAGCTACGAGGTGTAACTTTTCCAAAAGATCCGAATCCTTCTCCCGTACGCCTCGGGCCTCGTTTTATAGACAAAAGGGGTTGCCACAGTGGCACACAGGAGGTGGAAAGGTGTACAGTGGCTGAGTCTATCCCCTAGCACCGCCGGATAAATGCATTTAATGCGCTGCTGACGTGCCCTTCTTGCTTTATCGGGGACGGCAAGGAAGCTCGTCCCAGCTGTCGCCGCCTTGTCTGGCTCTGACGCACATCCGAGCTGATGAGGTGTTGTAGTGCCATGTTAGCTGGCTGCTAGGCTGGCGTGGTGGCAGAGTCTTCAAGAAGATCTGCATGCCACCACGCAGGTGCTTGCTTAGTCAGCGTGGAGGGCGCACATTGCCACACAGGTGCTCGCCCAGCTGGTTGGGCTGGCAGCTGCATGGGAGCGGTGGTGGATTCTTGGCAGATGTGGGCCTGTCCGCGGCCCCACTGATGTCCTCGGCAAGGGTCTTGTCGGGGCCTCGGCAAGGGTCTTGTCGGGGCCTCGGCAAGGGTCTTGTCGTGGCATCGCGGTCGTCCCCGGCAAGGATCTTGCCGGGGGTCTCGTGGATTCCCTCGGCAAGGATCTTGCCGAGGGTTGTCATCTTCTGGTTCTCATCTGATCTTGTGTGCTCATGATCTTCACAAAGATCTGCATGCCACCATGAAGGTGCCTCCCGAGCCTTGGTTCCAATGTGGTTGATGGTGTTGGAACCCTTGGGCTCAAGGGTGGCGCGCTCTGCTGGTGTTGGGCAAGTTGCCCCGGCAAGGCTCTTGCCGGGGCTGCAGAGGTCGCCCCGGCAAGAGGGCTGCAGAGGTCGCCCCGGCAAGACTCTTGCCGGGGGAGTCCACCTCACCCTCTTGCTCTCAGTGTCTTTGGCCTTGGCATTGCGTTGGTTGTTTTGTGCTCCGGCTTCCCTCCTCTGCCTTGCTAAGTGTGGCCGCGGGCGTGGCTCTGACTGCTCGTGCACAAGTAAAGGGGTAAAGAGGAGAGCCCTTACTTTTGTACACCGACACCGACGGAAAAGGAGGGATGGGACTAGAGGAGCCCATACATAGGGAGGGGCACCGTCATGGTATACCATAATAGGGGAGGTTAGGCATGAGCTTGGTCACGCCAGAGCGGAAGGACTAAAGTAAATGAGCCCAATATAACCTACATCACCGTATGGGCCGGTGGACCCCCCTTTTTGCCGGAGCGAGAGGGTATAAAAAAGTGACGACGACAACATTTCTAAAGGAGGAGGAATACCGAGAAAAACACACTGAAGCACAAATATAGGGTGTTATACCACTATGGTGGCCTGAACCGTAAAATCCTTTGTCGCATGCATGGAATGATCAGAGTGTTTTAACCCCTGGTCGAACAATCTAGGAGCAACATCGTAGCTCTGATCTCGATGATCACCTATTGACAATGGTATAGTTGGCTGTAAGACTCGACCTGAGCACCTCCCTCCTCCATCTCAACATCACACCCTCCTCCACGGGCTCGAGCTCAAGGGCCACTTCAATGGGGCTACTGCGACCGACACCAAATGACATTGGAGACAAGGGCCAATAGTGTTGCAACCAGCAACCACCGTGGGTGGAGAAAAATGGCCCCGATGTTGGAGACATGATGGATGCAGGGACCACGTGTTGGAACAAGCCGACGTCATCGCTACAACCGGGGTGAACATTTACTGCAACAAATGTGCTCAAAAGCTCCAACGGGGCTCCCATCAATGTTGGAGAAGACATGTCGGAAACCTTGGTGCTACAACGGGCACCCAGTGATGCTGGAACGCCGACCACCATTTGCTGCAACGACAATCGAAAGTTACGACCATGTTTTCCACAAATTCGAACCGATAATAAAAGGTTGCGACTGCTGGGAACTATCTAGGAGATGCATAGCAACGAGAGGGGGAGAGTGTGTCTACGTACCCTCGTAGAACGAAAGCGGAAGCGTTTGACAACGCAGTTGATGTAGTCGAACTTCTTCTCGTTCCGACCGATCAAGCACCGAACGTATGGCACCTCCAAGTTCTGCACACGTTCAGCTCGATGACGTCCCTCGAACTCTTGATCCAGCAAAGGTTTCGAGGAAGATGAGTTCCATCAGCACGACGGTGTGGTGACGGTGATGGTGAAGTGATCCGCACAGGGCTTCGCCTAAGCACTACGAAGATATGACCGAGGGTGTAATCTGTGGAGGGAGGCGCCGCACACAACTAACATATGTTGTTGTGTGTTCTAGGCGCCTCTGCCCTTCATATATATAGGTGGGAGGGAGAGGGAGCAGCCAAGGGGGCGCCCCAAGTAGGCTGAATCCTACTTGGGGTTCCTCCCCAATTCGCCCCCCTTCCTTTTTCACCGGAGGAGAAAGGAAACAGGAGGGAGGAGGGAAGGAAGGGGGAGGCCGAATCCCTCCGCTTCCTTCTCTCTTCCCCTTTTCCTTTCTCCTCTGGTGCGGCCCATATGGGGGGCGCAGCAGCCCCTGCTGGCTGCTGCATTTGCCCTCTTGGCCCATTAGGCCCATATAGTTGCCGGGGGGGTGCCCGGAACCCCTTTCGGTGACCCGATACGTACCGGGTACCCCCGGAACACTTCCGGTGTCCGAATACTATCGTCCTATATATATAAATATTTTCCTCTCAACCATTTCGAGACTCCTCGTCATGTCTGTGATCTCATCCGGGACTCCTAACAACATTGGGTCACCAAATCACATAACGCATATAATACAAAATCGTCATCGAACGTTAAGCGTGCGGACCCTACGGGTTCAAGAACTATGTAGACATGACCGAGACACCTGTCCAGTCAATAAAAAATAGCGGAACCTGGATGCTCATATTGGTTCCTACATATTCTACGAAGATCTTTATCGGTCGAACCGTAATGACAACATACGTTATTCCCTTTGTCATCGGTATGTTACTTTCGATCGTCGGTATCTTCATACCTAGTTGAATCTCATTACCAGCAAGTCTCTTTACTCGTTCCGTAATACATCATCCCACAACTAACTCATTAGCCACATTGCTTGCAAGGCTTCTTATGATGTGCATTACCGAGAGGGCCCAGAGATACCTCTCCAATACTCCGAGTGACAAATCCGAATATCGATCTATGCCAACCCAACAAACACCTTCGGAGATACCTGTAGAGCATCTTTATAATCAGCCAATTACGTTGTGACGTTTGATAGCACACAAGGTCTCATAGTCAAAGCAATATGTATATGACATGAAGAAAGCAATAGCAATAAAACTGCACGATCAATATGCTAAGCTAATGGATGGGTCTTGTCCATCACATCATTCTCCTAATGATGTGATCATGTTCATCAAATCACAACACATGTCTATGGTTAGGAAACTTAACCATCTTTGATTAACGAGCAAGTCTAGTAGAGGCTTACTAGGGACACGGTGTTTTGTCTATGTATCCACACATGTATCAAGTTTCCGGTTAATACAATTCTAGCATGAATAATAAACATTTATCATGATATAAGGAAATATAAAATAATAACTTTATTATTGCCTCTAGGGCATATTTCCTTCAGTCTCCCACTTGCACTACAACTAGTACAGCGAGGTGCTATACAAACGGTTTTTAACCCCTTTCCGCGACGGCATTTGGAACCGTTGCCTAGTGAGTGTGGGCGATAGGGGGGTCCTTCCTACATGACCCAGAAACCGTCGGGGATATGCCCTCCTGGAACACGTACTCGGCAAAATGAGGTCGTGTGCGACTGGCGAACGCTCAAATATGGAAATACGTACAGTAGATCTAAAAAATACAATTATACAGGCGAAATCATTTCCGGTCGCAAGTACATCCCACACAGTCAGTCACCGCTAAATGTTTCCGTTGGTATATACATCCCACATAGTCGCTCCAAGGAAAACGTTTTTGTTCGCAAGTACATCACACACAATTTTCCCCGTTAAATCGTTTGTGATAGCATTTCCATTGCACACGGTATTAACAATTTTATCGTTTGCATTATTGAATGCATCACACACGGTGCATAGAAGAAACTGTGTGTCAAGGGCTTTCCATCACACACAGTTTTTATGTGGTAAACGTTTGCGCGAGGTGGCCTAACGCAAATAGTTTTCAAGAGGATGTCGTGTGTGATTGTTCATTAATCTAACACGGTTTATTCCTAGAAACTGTGTGTGTTATTGAATGCATCGCACACGGTGTTTTCTCAATAACCGTTTGCAATAGAAAAACCCAATTAGCAGGCTAATTATCCAATTATTAATAATCCATTTATTAATATAATTGAGATTTCATATTAAGCACACAATATATTACATTTTCATAATTGAAATACATCAGAGTACAACATCATATAGCTTCAGCACTCAGCTACCCCATTACACAACTACACCAGAACCAAGTTCCACATGCAACATCTATAACCTTTCGAAATTAGCATCATAGACGGTACATAGACAGATGTATCTCATCTGAAAAACTGCTGAAGCAGAAGGCGAATATTGAGCCTTTCATTGATGTTGAAGGTCTTTGTAACTTTAGGCAAGTGCTTGTGGATGATTGACCGTCCATCCTTCGTCCTCTTCATGAACACTTCGATATTGAACCGTGGGTGTTGTATGAATACCTTCCTCGCCTCCTGACCATACAGGTGGTTTGAGAGCTAATCATCAGTGAACTGCTTTGGAAAGGCCTGAAAACAAGGATGTGCATAAATATCTTCTCTATATTGGAAATGAGGCAAAGGAATAAAAAAGGCAAGGTATAATAGTTAGTACCATCCTGTAGTGAACTGATGTCTTCTTCATTGTGCAGAAAAAATTCTTGTTGTTTTTTGTCGCTAATTTCTTTATCCAAACAATCTTTCTGAGTTTCTTGACTTGACTGATATTCATGGACAACTCATTTCCCCATATGCAAAAAGGGTCGAACAGTGGGTCAAAACCTCTAACAACAGGACCTACATGTGCAAGACCAAATTGTTAAAAACCTAAATATTAGAATGGTTCCTGCAATTGCACAATAATGTGCTATTAGACAACGGACCATGCACATGCTAACCTCGATTGTAAACCTCAGTGCTTCCCATTGTTTCCCTGCAACACATATAAGGTAGTTAGTCATCAGGTTAAGTAAGGGTTTGCATGCTAGCAGTAAAATATGTTGATGAAAAATAAGCACATTGCAGATTCATCAGATTAATTCAAGCCACATGGAAAACCCATTTATCCAAACCAAGCATGATTAAGAACTAGGAAATATAGCACTTGTATATGTTCCTCATGTATTAAGTGTAGCCAAATTCGATTTATTCCTCACATGCACAACAATACAAAATTCTACCCACGACAATTGGACATCACATTGCAGAATTGAACCAAGCAGTTAACTAAACACCACAACAAATGAACCAAACATTAATTGAGCACCACATTGCACAATATAACATACTCCTAATAGAAGATCAGACAGTTAACCAAACCAAGCATGCTTAACAACCTGGAAATATAGCAATTGTATTTGTTTCTCATGTATTTAGTACAGCCAAATTCGATTTATTTCTCACATGGTATACAATAACAGAATGCAGCCACAACAATTGGACATCGCATTGCAGAATTGAACCATGCAGTTAAGTAAACATCACAACAAATGAACCAAATATTAATTGAGCACCACATTGCACAATATAACATACTCCTAATAGAAGATCAGACAGTTAACCAAACCAAGCATGCTTAACAACTTGGAGATATAGCAATTGTATTTGTTTCTCATGTATTTACTATAGCCAAATTCAATTTATTCCTCACATGGTATACAATAATAGAATGCACCCACAACTATTGAACATCGCATTGCAGAATTAAACCAAACAGTTAACTAAACACCACAACACAAATGAACCAAAGGTTAACTGAGCACCACATTGCACAATGTATAGCCAAACCAAGCATGCTTGACAACTTGGAAATATAGCAATTGTATTCGTTTCTCATGTATTTTGTAAAGATAAATTCGATTTATTTCTCACATGGAAGACAATACAAAATTGCAGCCTGAAGAATTGAACATCACATTTGCATAATTGAACCAAACAGTTAACTGAAGACGACAACTTATTAACAAAACAGTTATTAAGTGAGCACCACAATGCATGACATATAGAACATATACACTAGAGCAACAGATTGCATGGTAAAATTAGATAGCACAATTCACTAGAATTTGTGAAGGAAAGGCAGGAGCAGCACACGCAACGGTTAAACCGAGCATGCTTAACCGGCGTAGCTAGCAAATGGCGAGGTGCTCCTCCGAGATCTGGGGGTCGTCACGAATGGCAGCTATCGCGACCTCATCCGCGCGTGCGGCCGCGATTTGCTTCTCCGCTGCCAAATGCTCCTTGAGATCCTGGCTATAATGCATGCACCATGACTTAGGCGGCGCTTATTTGGTGGAGGGGTCGGTGATTTGGGTGGAAGGTGTCGCACTCGCGCCGGCGGTCGGGGCATGTGGGATGTGGAAGGAGGAGGAGGATGGGGGCCAGGACTGGATTACCTGCCTGGATAGACGAGGCCGAGCAACGTGAAGGAGGGTCGCCGGCGAGGAGGCGACACTGCAAGCAAGGAGTGAAGGTTTCAACTTGGAAAGGAAGGCGGAAACAGGGGAATGTGGCTTTTGGTAAGAGGAAGGGGACGGGGAGGTAGATATTTCCGCGGAAGCCGAAAATTTGGAATCGCTTCAGCGAAAAAACTGGCGGGCAAAGTGTCATCAGACACGGTCCCTTATTCAGAACTATGTACGATATGTGAACATCACAAACGATTCAGATAGCTTAACCCGTGTGTGATGATTTTGAACATCAAAAATTTTGGTTCAAATTTCCCTGGTTACAGTGGTCATCCACGTCATTGCATAATTTGGGTACACAAAGGAGACTACAACACACCCACACTTCTTAATTGAGCAAATTCAGCAATTAAACAGAGCTAGTTGACCTAAACATTAGTCTAACAAATTAAAGACCGGTGCTCTTAATTAAACAAAACAAAGAGTACTACTACGGTTGGTGCTCGTCGATCTCCGCAGCTGCCTCCATGTCCAGCTCGCGCCCGACGGTCTCCTGGGGAAGGGGCTCCATGGCATCAATCGCACCATACTCGGCAAGCATCTCGTCACCCGTGTCCGCCATATCTTTGGAATGGGCCGCCATGAGGTGGGCGTGGGCGGCCGTGATTTGGGCTTTGGCGGGCTCCGTCGTGGCAAGGTATGCCGCTCAGGAACGGATGGCTGCTCGAACTCTCTCGGCGATTGCCAATTCTTCGGCCGTGGGTTGCCGACCATTGTTAGAGAAGCTTCCTTCAATTTGTGCGGTGACCACCGAGAGCTGGGCATGGACGGCCTCGACATCATGGTGAGCGGACTCCATCAGGGCTAAGGCCGCTGCTGCGGAACGGACAGCTGATGTGCCGCTCTCGCCAGTTGCTATCCCTGAGGCAGATGCTCCTGCCGCCGCCTGAGAAGCAACAGCGGTCGTTTGGGCTGCCTTGGCCGGCCGGACGCAGATTGCGGTTGCCCTCACGAAGCTTGTTAGCACGTGCCTGGCGGCTGCGGCCGCACTCTCGTTGGAGGGGGCCGCCGAAGTTGCCCTCACGACGCGGGTCCACGTCCCCATCTTTCACCGGTGATGATTGAACAGTGAAATGATATTTGGGGAGTGAGCTAGTGTGCTTGACACGCGGGCTGTGGACTGTAGCCGACGCACCTTCTCGTGTAAGCCATAGCGTACTATACACCGACGATGCTCCAAGATATTTTGTGCTGCATCTCACATAGTTGGTGATAATAAACTGTGTGTGATCTACTTGATTTTTTGTGTTGATTTGAATTACGTAATGGGGTCACAGCTGCAAAGGATGGTGTTTGAATTGCTAGAACTTTTATCTGTAGTGAACATGCAACTATAGGTGTGTCGTCAAAAAAAATTGGAATTATTCATGGTTCGTTTGGACGTTTTTATACATTAACTTGGTTTTGTAGGCATTTCAGGTGCATAATTCAAATTTGAACTACATGCACATGCTCCAGTGCATATAAACTGGTTGAAAAATTAAATATGTGTCCTTGGTTGCATGCTTAGATCCCATGCAAGAAATGGGAATGCTGCCAAACACCCTGCCACTGTCACTCGGCCGCAAACATTGAGATACTTGGTTTTAAATTCTAGTAAATCCAAAACTCGTCTAAAATTCATGAAATTTGGCATGCTATCATGGAGCGGCATCAACATGTCATGGAAAAAAATTCCCATTTGGGGCAGGTTTGGGTATAAGCTTCTCCCAAACCAGAGCTTCTCACAACAAGTTTTATGGTTTCGGTAGGGAACGTGCCACCTTTGGGGACGAAATGATATCCGTTGCCTATAATTGCTTCCGAAAAATTTCTAATGTCAAGATAGAACAACCGGTGTGTTGTGTTTAATTTTCGAATTTTTCGGGGTTCGTTTGGACATTTCTATACATTAACTGGGTTTTCTAGGCATTTTATATGCACAATTCAAATTTGAACTACTTGCACGTGCTCCAGTGCATATAAATTGGCTGGAAAATCAAATCTATGTCCTTCGGTGCAGGCTTAGGTCCCATGCAAGAAATGGGAATGAATTTCAAACACCCTGCCACCGTCACTCGGCCACAAATATTGAGATACCTGGTTTTTAAAATTTTAGTAAATCCAAAACTCATCTGAAATTCATGAAACTTGGCATGCTATCATGTTGTGGTAAATTTTTTGTCCCATTTGGGGCAGGTTTGGGTATAAGCGTCTCACAAACCAGAGCTTCTCAGAACAAGCGTGATGGTTTCGGTAGGGAACATGCCACCTTGGGGACGAAACGATATTTGTTGCCTCTTATTGCTTTCAAAAAAATTCTAGTGTCAACATAGAACAACAGGAGTGTTGTGTTTAATTTTTGAATTTTTTGAGGTTTGTTTGGACATTTTTATACTTTATCTTGGTTTTGTAGGCATTTCAGGTGCATAATTCAAATTTGAACTACATGCACATGCTCCATTGTATATAAACTGGTTGAAAAACCAAATCTGTGTCCTTGGTTGCATGCTTAGGTCCCATGCAAGAAATGGGAATGAATTTCAAACACCCTGCCACCGTCACTCGGCTGCAAACATTGAGATACCTGGTTTTTAATTTCTAGTAAATCCAAAACTAGACTGAAATTCATGAAACTTGGCATGCTATCATGGAGCGGCATCAACAAGCCGTGGTAAAATTTTTGTTCCATTTGGGGCAGGTTTGGGTATAAGCGTCTCACAAAACTAGAGCTTCTCAGAACAAGCGTGATGGTTTCGGTAGGGAACATGCCACCTTTGGCGACTAAACGATATCCGTTGCCTCTTATTGCTTTCAAATTTTTTCTAGTGTCAACATAGAACAACAGGAGTGTTGCGTTTAATTTTGGAATTTTTGGGGTTCGTTGGGACATTTTTATACATTAACTTGGTTTTGTAGGCATTTTAGGTGCATAATTCAATTTTGAACTACATGCACATGCTCCAGTGCATATAAACTGGTTGAAAAATCAAATATGTGTCCTTGGATGCATAGTTTCTCCCATGCAAGATATGGGAATGAATTTCAAACACCCTTCCACCGTCACTCGGCCGCAAACATTGAGATACCTGGTTTTTAAATTCTAGTAAATCCAAAAATCGTCTGAAATTCATGAAACTTGGCATCCTATCATGGAGCGGCATCAACATGCCGTGGTAAATGTTTTGTCCCATTTGGGGCAGGTTTGGGTATAAGCGTCTCACAAACAAGAGCTTCTCACAACAAGCGTGATGGTTTCGGTAGGGAACGTGCCACCTTTGGGGACGAAACGATATCTATTGCATCTTATTGCTTTCATAATTTTTCTAGTGTCAACCTAGAACAAAGTGAGTGTTGTGTTTAATTTTTCAATTTTTCGTGGTTCGTTTGGACATTTTTATACATTAACTTGGTTTTGTAGGCATTTCAGGTGCATAATTAAAAGTTAAACAACATGCACATGCTCCAGTGCATATAAACTGGTTGAAAAATCAAATATGTGCCATTGGTTCCATGCTTAGGTCACATGCAAGAAATGGGAATGAATTTCAAACACCCTGCCACCGTCACTCGGCCACAAACATTGAGATACCTGGTTTTTAAATTCTAGTAAATCCAAAAGTTGTCTGAAATTCATGAAACTTGGCATGCTATCATGGAGCGGCATCAACAAGCCGTGGTAAATTTTTGTCCCATTTGAGGCAGGTTTGCTATCAGCATCTCACAAACCAGAGCTTCTCACAACAAGCGTGATGGTTTCGGTAGGGAATGTGCCACCTTTGGGGACGAAACGATATCCGTTGCCTCTTATTGCTTTCAAAAATTTTCTAGTGTCAACATAGAATAATATGAGTGTTGTGTTTAATTTTGGAATTTTTCGGGGTTCGTTTGGACATTTTTATACATTAACTTGGTTTTGTAGGCATTTAGGTGCATAATTCAAATTTGAACCACATGCACATGCTCTAGTGCATATAAACTGGTTGAAAAATCAAATATGTGTCCTTGGTTGCATGCTTAGGTCCCATGCAAGAAATAGGAATGAATTTCAAACACCCTACCACCGTCACTCGGCCGCAAACATTGAGATACTTGGTTTTTAAATTCTAGTAAATCCAAAACTCGTCTGAAATTCATGAAACTTGGCATGCTATCATGGAGCAGCATCAACATGCCATGGTAAATTTTTTGTCTCATTTGGGGCAGGTTTGGGTATAAGCATCTCACAAACCAGAGCTTCTCACAACAAGTGTGATGGTTTCAGTAGGGAACGTGCCACCTTTGGGGACGACACGATATCCGTTGCCTCTTATTGTTTTCAAAAAATTCTAGTGTCAACATAGAACAACAGGAGTGTTTTGTTTAATTTTGGAATTTTTCGGGGTTTGTTTGGACATTTTGTTACATTAACTAGGTTTTCTAGGCATTTTATGTGTATAATTCAAATTTGAACTACATGCATATGCTCTAGTGCATATAAATTGTGTGCGTTCTGTTAACCATTCACGTGACGCCACACCTCACTCTTTTAATGGCTAGGAGGTGTTGTGTGGACATGTGCTTTAGTGCTTGACTAAACGGGAGGCGTGCGAGCTGTACTCCAATGCGGAGGCTCACCGGGAAGCGTGCGAGCTGTACGCCGTGCAGGCTCACCGGAAAGCGAGCCCTTTGACCCATGGCTGCCCGCCTTGCACGCATCCTCTCCATTAATGGCGCCCAAGCCGCGGTTTAATTCGGTTTTCAATCTTGGTGATTTCCCTCTCGAAAGCATGGAACTTCCTCGGTGATGGTTCGATTTATGAAGGGCGTGCATGACGACATATGCCAATCCTTCTCAAATTTTTACCAGGGCATGGTGAGGTCATACCATGGCACACCATGCCAGGCATCATGTTTTCAAGCATTTATTTCAGTTTTGCTATAGTTGAAAACCCAATAAACAAACATTTGTGGTTGACTACTACCACACATTTAGTCGAAATACCTGTCCCTTCCTTGTAAAAGGCATGAGAATTTACTAAATGGCACAAGCATGGTTTTCTAGGCCCTTCTTGTGCACCCTTTCATTCACGAATTGTTTGAACTTGAATTATGTGCATCAATGCCTAGGAAATGCACATAATCCTCTAAATATGGCAAATGAACCCGAAAAAGTGCGAAATTTGAATACGGTGATTTGTAGGTTGTATGTTCATCGTAGAAAAAACTCATGGACAAAGGACAAAGGAAATTTGGGCCCCCTTCAATCTTGGTGATTTCGCCCTCGAAACCATGAAACTTCCTCGGTGATGGTTTGATTTATGAAAGGCGTGCATCACGACATAAAGAAAACATTCTCCAATTTTTACCAGGGCATGGTGAGGCCATACCATGGCACCACGCCAGGCGTCATGTTTTCCAAACATGTGTTTCATTTTTTGTATAGTTATTTACCCAGTAAACGACGCGTTTATGGTTGACTATTGCCACACATTTCCATGTGCCCATTCCTTGTAATAGGCATGAGAATGTACTAAATAACACGAGCATGGTTTTCCAGACTGTTCTTGTGCACCTTTTCATGCACCGATTGTTCGAATTTGAATTATGTCCATTAATTCCTAGAAAATGCACATAATCCCATAAATATGGTAAATGAGCCCGGAAAAAGTGAAATGTGAACACTATGCATTTGAGGCGGTATGTTGATTGTTGGAAAAAAACTGAATGACAAACTAGGACGAAAATTTGGATTCCCCTTCAATCTTGGGGATTTCCCTCTCGAAAGCATGGAACTTCCTCGGTGATGGTCCGATTTATGAAGGGCGTGCATGAAGACATAAGCCAAACCTTCTTAAATTTTTACCAGGGCATGGTGAGGTCATACCATGGCACCATGCCAGGCGTCATGTTTTTCAAGCATTTATTTCATTTTTTCTATAGTTGAAAACCCAACAAACAAACATTTGCGGTTGACTATTGCCACACATTTCATTGAAATATCTGTCCATTCCTTGTAAAAGGCATGCGAATTTACTAAATGGCACGAGCATAGTTTTCCAGGCCGTTCTTGTGCACCCTTTCATGCACTGATTGTTTGAACTTGAATTATGTGCATTAATGCCTAGGAAATGCACATAATCCCCTAAATATGGCAAATGAACCCGGAAAAGTGCCAAATTTGAACACGGTGATTTGCAGGTTGTATGTTCATCATAGAAAAAACTCGTGGACAAAGGAGAAAGGAAATTTGGATCCCCCTTCAATCTTGGTGATTTCCCCCTGAAACCATGAAACTTCCTCGGTGATGGTTCGATTTATGAAAGGCGTGCATGATGACATTTTTACCAGGGCACAGTGAGGCCATACCATGGCACCACACGAGGCGTCATGTTTTCCAAGCATGTATTTCATTTTCGTATAGTTGTTAACTTAGTAAACGATGCATTTATGGTTGACTATTGCAACACATTTCCTTGAAATATCTGCCCAATCCTTGTAAAAGGCATGAGAATGTACTAAATAGCACGAGCATGGTTTTCTAGACCGCTCTTGTGCACCTTTTCATGCACCGATTGTTCGAATTTGAATTATGTGCATAATTAATGCCTAGAAAATGCACATAATCCCCTAAATATGGTAAATGAGTTCGGAAAAATGTCAAATTTGAACACGTTGCATTTGAGGCGGTATGTTAATCGTTGGAAAAAACTGAATGACAAACTAGGCCGGAAATTTGGATTCCCCTTCAATCTTGGTGATTTCCCTCTCGAAAGCATTGAACTTCCTCGATGATGGTTCGATTTATGAAGGGCGTGCATGATGATGTAAATCAAACCTTTCAGCTTATAACCAGGGCACGGTGAGGCCATACCATGGCACCATGCCAGGCGTCATGTTTTTCAAGCACGTATTTCATTGTTCTATAGTTGATAACCCAGTCAATGACGTGATTGTAGTTGACTATTGCCACGCATTCCTTTGAAATCTCTGCCCATTCCTTGTAAAAGGCTTGAGAAATTACTAAATACCACGAGTATGGTTTTTCCAGACCGTTCTTGTGCACCTTGTCAAGCACCAATTGTTTGAATTTGAATTATGTGCATTAATGCCTACAAAATGCACATAATCCCCTAAATATTGTAAATGAACCCGGAAAAGTGTCAAATTTGAACACGGTGATTAGCAGGGTTTATGTTCATCATAGAAAAAACTCATGGATGAAGGACAAAGGAAATTTGGATTCCCATTCAATCTCGGTGATTTACTATCGCACACAATTCATCTCCGTCGCCTCTGCAAACCGTGTGTGTTCACTCACACTTGCAAAAGGAAAAAAGAAAACCCTCGCCCAGTCCGTCCCCACTCACTCGCCGCGGACTCCTCCGCAACTCTGCACCCTAAGCTCAACGGCTGCTGGCGGCGGGCGTAGGTTGCGCTCCAAATGACACGGGATTTCCCCCTACCGCTTCCCGCCACCTATCTGCACCGACTTTCTAGACTCCGATCAACTGGGGTTTTCTACGGGATTGGGCCAGGGATTTTTCTCATGGATAAGGTAATCAACTTAGTGAAATATTCACTCATCTCTTATCGGAGTCCGTCCATCGCTGTTAATCAACCGGTGGAAACCGACGTGGAATCATTTTTGTTCTAGCTGATTCATGGGTGTACATTCATGTGTCCATAGTGCGAGCACAAATCGGGCAACTGTGGTCGTGGCCAGTCAGAAACGAAGTTCTATCTCACCATTCCGTATGACTTCAGGGAGCGCTTGGTATGTTCAATCTCAACCTATCACGGTCGGCATGGCCTAAATTTGTGAACATATACCGTCTGTTGCTACATTATCTATACATTTGCATCAAATCTTTGTTACGTTATCTATTTTTAATTCTATATTTTTGTACTTTGCTTTCATCTATATATTGATCTGTTCTACCAGTTACTCCCATATTTGCATCTTGCTCTGTTATTTCAATATATCTAATTTACGACCTGAATTTTCATTTCAAGCAGTACATCCCTTGCTTTGCAAGAACAGGAGTAGAAGGAAATCTTGGGCTTTACTTTGTTGATGACTCCCAGGATGTCATATTGACAATGCATCATGGATTTACAATGATGGTTAGCATAAAACTTGATAAAGATGGTCACTCCTAATTTAATGCGGACCTTTGGAGAAAAATGTCTAAGTGTTATGAACTGAAAGCTGGCAATAAAATTCTAGTGCGTGCACCACAGTCTGGTCTAATTAACGTTGATGTTTACTTCCCCAACGTCATCAGCCGATCAAAGTCTAATCAAGGTTAGTGTCCTTTCAACTTTCTCCATGCTGTCATATTACTTAGCAAAATCGGGGTATTTTTTTACTAATTGATCACTATTTAAGCAACCAATTGTGATATCATATTCTGACTCCGTTCCTAGGCAGTAACAAATTCTATTTACCAATTTATGCACACTATATATTCTTCTACCATGTTCTGAATAAATAATACTTTTCCACCTTTTAAGCAGGATATGTTGGATGCATAGTGAACGATCTGTATGTTACTAAGCGTACCAAATTTCACTGGAAGGACTTGAAGCATGTCATAAACTTTGTTGATAATCTGACAGAGATAGCACATCGTATGGACGCTGGATTTTGGATGGGATTAATTAGACCTATGGTGCACACACTGAACAAGACCAACTGTGTGCACAAAATGCTGGTAAAAAGTCTTATTTTAATGATGATGCTCATAAACTATATATATCTTCAATGATATGTTACAAATGGTTTTTATTCTACATGTCAACAAAAATTCCCCCTGTAGCAGTTCCTGGATCGATTTCCCGGCATGGTCGAATTACACTTGTGCCTACTAATAACGCCAAAGTGATTGCAAGGTACTGCATTTCCCGTAGAAATGGAACCGTTCAAATTAAGAAGTTCTCGCTTCTCGTGGCAATGCATCCATATTGGAAAATTGGAGACACTGTTCTACTCATGCTCCAATTTTCAGAAGAATGCAAATATGCTCCAGCGTGTGCTCCAAGAACTGCAAGTTCTGAAAGGTGCATTAATGAAGCTAACAGCTACATCAACAACTCCATCATCACCACCTCCGAAGAAAGAGATATAAACACATGGGTATGGGCACTACCCTCGGCAACTGCCAAGCTTGGGGGAGGTGCCCCGGTATCGTATCACCATCACATCTTTATCTTTATCATTTTTGGTTATATCCTGATCTAGTAGAATAAAGTTTTGCGATGAACTAGCTTTGAGTTTTGCTTTTTGTTCTATCTATGTAATCGAGTCCGAGAGATATATAATAAAGAATAGTTTTGAGTTGAGGGCTTTGCTTTCTTGCTATGATCTTGAGGGAATAAGATAAAGAATAAAAAGATCATATATTGATCTTATGGAGAGTAATGACTTCACATATAATGAGTATGATGAAAAATATCTGTTGAGAGTTGACAAACATAGTTTTGGTCATTGTGCAATTAATAGGAAGTAATAAAGAAAGAGATGCTTCACATATAAATATACTATCTTTGCCATCTTTTGTAACTGTGAGAACTCATTAAAATATGACATGCTAAAAAGTTGATGTTGGACAAGGAAGACAACATAGTGAGTTATGCTTTCTTATATCCAAAAAAGAAGTTATATTGTCATGGATCCTCCAACATTTTGAGCTTGCTTTCCTCTCTTATGCTAGCCAAATCTTCTGCACCAAGTAGAGATACTACTTGTGCATCCAAACATCCATAAACCGAGTTTTGCCATGAGAGTCCACCATACCTACCTATGGATTGAGTATGATCCTTCAAGTAAGTTGTCATTGGTGCAAGCAATAAAAATTTCTCTCTAAATATGTATAATCTATTAGTGTGAAGAAAATAAGCTTTATACGAACTTGTGATATGGAAGATATAAAAGCGACGGACTGCATAATAAAGGTCTTTATCACAAGCGGCAATATAAAGTGACGTTCTTTTGCATTAAGATTTTGTGCATCCAACCATAAAAGCGCATGACAACCTCTGCTTCCCTCTGCGAAGGGCCTATATTTTACTTTTATCTTCTACCCTTATACAAGAGTCATGGTGATCATCACCTTTCCTTTTTACACTTTTTCCTTTGGCAAGTACTATGTGTTGGAGAAATCCAGATATATATATATATATCCACTCGGATGTAGGCTGTCATAAAGTATTATTGTTCACATTACCCTTGAGGAAAAAGGTTGGGAGGCGAAACTATGAGCCCCTATCTTCGTCTTTGTCTGATTGAAGCTTTGAACCCATAAGTATCGTGTGAGTGTTAGCAATTGTGATATATTAAATGATAGTTGAGTATGTGGACTTGCTGAAAGGCTCTTATATTGACTCTTTCCGATCTTATGATAAATTGCAATTGCCTCGATGACTGAGATCATGGTCTGTTAGTTTTCAATGAAGTTTATGATTCATGCTTTATCTTGTGAACGAATTGTTACTTTAGCATAAGAAATTATATGGCATTATATGTTGCTATTCTAAAGATGATCATGATGCCCTCATGTCCGTATTTTTTTATTGACACCTCTATCTCTAAACATGCGGACATATTTTTTGATATCGGTTTTCGCTTGAGGACAAGCGAGGTCTAAGCTTGGGGGAGTTGATACGTCCATTTTGCATCATGCTTTTATATTGATATTTATTGCATTATGGGCTGTTATTACACATTATATCATAATACTTATGCCTTTTCTCTCTTATTTTATATGGTTTACATGAAGAGGGAGAATGCCGCCAGCTGCAATTTTGGACTGGAAAAGGAACAAATATTAGAGACCTATTTTGCCCAACTCCAAAAGTCCTGAAACTTCACGGAGAATATTTCCGAAATATATTAAAAAAATTGGGCGAAGAAAGTACCAAATGGGGGCCACCAGCCAGCCACAAGGGTGGAGGGCGCGCCCTACCCTGTGGGCGCGCCCCCCGTCCTTGTGGGCCCCCTAGCAGGCCCCCGACGCCCATCTTCTGCTATATGGTGTGTTTTGACCTGGAAAAAAAATCAGAAGGAAGCTTTTGCGATGAAGCGCCGCCGTCTCGAGGCGGAACTTGGGTAGAACCAATCTAGGGATTTGGCGGAGCTGTTCTGCCGGGGAAACATCCCTGTGGGAGGGGGAAATATATATATCAGGATCTTTCCAACACAAGGTGCTTGCCAAAGGATACAATGTCAAAAGGAAAGGTGAAGATCACCATGACTCTTGTATAAGATATAAGACAAGAATAAAAGATAGGCCCTTCGCAGAGGGAAGCAGAGGTTGTCATATGCTTTTATGGTTGGATGCACAAAATCTTAATGCGAAAGAACGTCACTTTATATTGCCACTTGTGATATGGACCTTTATTATGCAGTCCGTCGCTTTTATTTCTTCCACATCACAAGATCGTATAAAGCTTATTTTCTCCACACTAATAAATCATACATATTTAAAGAGCAATTTTTATTGCATGCAACAATGACAACTTACTTGAAGGATCTTACTCAATCCATAGGTGGATATGGTGGACTCTCATGGCAAAACTAGGTTTAATGGTATTTCGAAGCACAAGTAGTATTTCTACTTGGTGCAAAGAATTGGCTAGCATGAGGGAGAAAGGCAAGCTCAACATGTTGGATGATCCATGACAATATACTTTATTTCAGATATAGGAAAACATAGCCCATTATGTTGTCTTCCTTGTCCAACATCAACTCTTTAGCATGTCATATTTTAATGAGTGCTCACAATCATAAAAATGTCCAAGATAGTATATTTATATGTGAAAACCTCTCTTTCTTTACTTCCTATTAATTGCAACGATGACCAAAACTATGGTTGTCAACTCTCAACAACTTTTATTCATCATACTCTTTATATGTGAAGTCATAACTCTCCATAAGATCAATATGATCTCTTTATTTCTTTTTATTCTTTCTTTTATTCACTCAAGATCATAGTAAGATAATCAAGCCCTTGACTCAACACTAATCTTTATTATATATAGCTCACAGACTCGATTACATAGAGGGATCATAAAGCAAAGCGCAAAACTAAATCATACTAAAAGTTTTATTCTACTAGATCAAGATATTACCAAAAGGATCGAACTAAGAAAAACGGTAAAGATAGGAGTGTGATGGTGATACGATACCGGGGCACCTCCCCCAAGCTTGGCGGTTGCCAAGGGGAGTGCCCACACCCATGTGTTTATGTCTCCTTCCGCGGAGGTGGTGATGATGGAGTTGTTGGTGATGTAAATTATTCCTTCAGCTTCTTCATGTTGTAATTGAGAAGAGCAATTTCCTCCTTTAAATCATTGACCTCTGACTCCAGCTTCAAGATCTTGTCACATAAATCCCCTTTGCTTTTCTGCCGAAAACGAGAAGGAATAGATCGGTTGTTAGACAGTTTTGCCCTCTTAGGGAGACTAGACTTCTTGAACTTCACGTGCATATCCCCAGGTTGAGGTAGAGGGCATTCTCCTCCTCCGAACTTGAATCATTGATCCTCATCAAATGAGCATCCTCCTCCTCATCCGTAGTTCGACCACAAGGAGATAGATCCCCATAGGTCTTTGGGCCAGCAATGAGGTGTGAGACATAGCTCTCTCCGTCGGAATCCTGAGATGACATCTTGCTCCAAATCTGCTACAGAAATAGCTCGAAACAAAAACAGATGATATTTGCGTGATACGAGGTTCAAAACCTTCGGGAGATTATATAATGAATTTTTACCGACCAAAAGAAGTATCGTGCAAGAGAACGGAGTCCGGAGAGCAGACGAGGTGCCCACGAGGCAGGGGGCGCGCCCAGGGGGTAGGGCGCACCCTCCACCCTCGTGGACACCTCGTGTCCTTCCCGGACTGCTTCTTATTTTCCTATTTTCTTAAATATTCCAAAACGGAGAGAAATTGCTATTAGAACTGTTTTGGAGTCGGTTTACTTACCGTACCATATACCTATTCCTTTTCGGAGTCTGAAACGTTCTGGAAAGTGTCCCTTATGTACTCCTCCGGGGTTACGGTTTCAATAACATTAGTTTCAACATTTATAGGATTACGTGAGATATAATGTTTGATTCTTTGACCGTTCACCACCTTCGGATTTGTGCCTTCGAAGTTGTTGATTTTTATGGCACCGGAACGGTAGACCTCCTCGATAACGTAAGGACCTTCCCATTTAGAGAGAAGTTTTCCTACAAAAAATCTTAAACAAGAGTTGAATAGCAGCACATAATCACCTACATTAAACTCATGCTTTTGTATCCTTTTGTCATGCCATCTTTTAACTATTTCTTTAAACAGTTTGGCATTCTCATAGACTTGAGTTGTCCATTCATCAAGTGAGCTAATGTCAAATAGCCTCTTCTCACCGACAAGTTTGAAATCATAATTGAGCTCCTTAATGGCCCAATATGCCTTATGTTCCAGTTCGAGAGGTAAGTGGCATGATTTTCCATAAACCATTTTATACGGAGACGTACCCATAGGATTTTTATATGAAGTTCTATAGGCCCATAATGCATCATCAAGTTTCTTGGACCAATTCTTTCTAGATTTATTAACAGTCTTTTGCAAAATTAATTTAATCTCTCTATTGCTCAACTCTACTAGACCAGTAGACTGTGGGTGGTATGGAGATGCAATTCTATGATTAACGTCATACATAGCAAGCATCTTACGAAAAGCACCATGAATAAAATGTGAACCACCATCAGTCATTAAGTATCTAGGGACTCCAAACCTTGGAAAAATGACTTCTTTAAGCATCTTAATAGAGGTGTTATGATCAGCACTACTGATTGGAATAGCTTCTACCCACTTAGTAACGTAATCAACATCAACTAAAATATGTGTATACCCATTAGAGGAAGGAAACGGTCCCTTATAATCAAAGCCCCAAACATCAAATGGTTCAATAACAAGTGAATAAGTCATAGGCATTTCTTGACGGTTACTAATATTACCAATTCTTTGACATTCATCACAAGACAAGACAAACTTACGGGCATCCTTGAAGAGAGTAGGCCAATGAAAACCGGATTGCAATGCCTTATGTGCAGTTCTATCTCCAGCGTGGTATCCTCCATAAGCCTCGGAGTGACACTTGCGTAGGATCTGTTCTTGTTCATGCTCAGGTACACAACGTCTAATAACACCATCTACTCCTTCTTTATAAAGGTGTGGGTCATCCCAGAAGTAATGTCTTAAATCATAGAAAAACCATTTCTTTTGTTGGTATGTGAAACTAGGTTGTATAAATTTAGCAACAATGTAATTAGCATAATCAGCATACCATGGAGCAGTACGAGAAGCATTTATGACAGCTAATTGTTCATCAGGAAAGCTATCATCAATAGGTAGTGGGTCATCAAGAACATTCTCTAACCTAGATAGGTTGTCTGCAACGGGGTTCTCAGCTCCCTTTCTATCTATATATGCAAATCAAATTCTTGTAGTAAGAGAACTCATCTATAAGTCTAGGTTTAGCATCTTTCTTTTCCATAAGATATTTAATATCAGCATGATCAATGTGAACAGTTACTTTTGAATCAACAATATAAGGTCTGAACTCATCACAAGCAAATACAACTACTGAAAATTCTTTTTTAGTAGTAGCATAATTTCTCTAGGCACCGTCTAGAGTTTTACTAGCATATTGGATAACATTTAATTTCTTATCAAGTCTTTGTCCTAGAACAACACCTACAACATAGTCACTAGCATCACACATAATTTCAAATGGTAAATTCCAATCAGGTGGCTGAACAATAGGTGCAGAAATTAAGGCTTTCTTAAGTATTTCAAATGCTTCTACACAATCATCATCAAAGATAATAGGAACATCCTTTTGTAAGAGGTTGGTCAGAGGCCTGGAAATTTTTGAGAAGTCCTTAATGAACCTCCTATAAAAACCGGCATGACCAAGGAAACTTCTTATACCTTTAATGTCCTTGGGACACGACATCTTTTCAATAGCATCAACTTTGGCTTTATCAACTTCAATACCTCTTTCAGAAATTTTATGCCCCAAGACAATACCTTCATTAACCATAAAGTGGCACTTCTCCCAATTCAAGACAAGATTAGTTTCTTCACATCTTTGCAAAACTCGATCAAGGTTGCTCAAGCAATCATCAAAAGAAGTTCCATATACGGAGAAATCATCCATGAAAACCTCAACAATCTTTTCACAAAAGTCAGAGAATATAGCCATCATGCATCTTTGAAAGGTAGCAGGTGCATTACATAAACCTAAAGGCATACGTATATAAGCAAAGGTACCAAAAGGGCAAGTAAAAGTGGTCTTTTCTTGATCCTCTTTTGACACAGGTATTTGAGAGAAACCAGAGTAACCATCTAGAAAGAAAAAATGTGTATGTTTGGATAATCTTTCTAGCATTTGAGCAATAAAAGGTAAAGGGTAATGATCCTTTTTAGTGGTTTTATTTAATTTGCAGAAATCAATTACCATCCTATAACCTGTAACGATTCTTTGTGGGATCAATTCATCTTTATCATTAGGAACGACGGTAATACCTCCCTTCTTAGGGACACAATGGACAGGACTTACCCACTGACTATCAGCAACGGGATAAATTATACCTGCCTCCAGAATCTTTACTATTTCTTTCCTTACCACTTCTTTCATCTTAGGATTCAACCGTCGTTGGTGATCAACAACCGGTTTAGCATCTTTCTCCAATTTTTTTGTGCTGGCATAAAGTGGGACTAATGCCCATAAGATCATCAAGAGTGTATCCAATAGCAGCACGGTGCTTCTTCAGAGTTTTCAATAATTTCTCTTCTTCCTTCTCTGAAAGGTTAGCACTAATAATAACATGATATATCTTCTTTTCATCAAGATAAGCATATTTAAGAGTATCAGGTAATGGTTTAAGCTCAAACACAGGATCACCCTTGGGTGGAGGGGGATCCCCGAGAATTTCAACAGGCAAGTTGTGTTTCAAAATGGGTCCCTGTTTAAAGAATACTTCATCTATTTCCCTTATTTCATTCATAAACATATCATTTTCATGGTCAAGCAAATATTGTTCTAAAGGATCATTAGGAGGCACGGCAATAGAAGCAAGATCAATAATTTCATCTTTACTAGGCAATTCCTCATCACGGGGTTGTCTACGAAATTTAGAAAAATTAAACTCATGAGACATATCTCCCAAACCAATAGTAACAACATCCTTTTCGCAGTCTATCCTAGCATGAACAGTATTCAAGAAGGGTCTACCAAATATAATGGGACGAAAGTTATCTTGTGGGGAACCAAGAACAAGAAAAATAACAGGATGTTTAACTTTCCCACACAAGACTTCAACATCTCTAACAATCCCAACTGGTGAAATAGTATCTCTATTGGCAAGCTTAATTGTAACATCAATTTCTTCTATCTCAGCAGGTGCAATATCATGCATAATTTCTTTGTATAAGGAATGAGGTATTGCACTTGCACTAGCACCCATATCACACAAGCCATGATAGCAATGATCTCCTATTTTAACAGAAATAACAGGCATGCCTATAACAGGTCTATGTTTATTTTTAGTGTCAGGTCTAGCAATTCTAGCAGCTTCATCACAGAAGTAAATAACATGCCCATCAATATTATCAGCCAAGAGATATTTAACCATAGCAATACTAGGTTCAAATTTAATTTGCTCAGGGGGTTTGGGTGTCCTAATATTACTTTTGTTGACCACATTTGAAGCTTTAGCATGATCCTTTATTCTAACAGGGAAAGGTGGTTTCTCAATAAGCAGTAGGAGCAATAGGATCATTATAAGTGATAGTCTTTTCTTTAACTTTAATATGTGCAACTACTTTTACTTCAATGGGAGGATTATATTTAAACCACTTCTCCTTAGGGAGATCAACATGAGTAGCAAATGATTCACAGAAAGAAGCTACTATCTCATAGTCAAGTCCATATTTAGTGCTACATTCACAGAAAACATCGGTATCCATAAAAGATTTAACACAATCAAACTTAGGTGTTATACCTGACTCCTTACCTTCGTCGAGATCCCAATCTTCAGAGTTGCGTTTAATTCTTTCCAATAAATCCCATTTGAATTCAATAGTCTTCATCATAAAAGAACCAGTACAAGAAGTATCGAGCATCGAGAGATTATTGAGAGAAAGCTGAGCATAAATTTTCTGAATAATAATTTCTCTTGAGAGCTCATGATTGGGGCATGAATATAACATTGACTTAAGCCTCCCCCAAGCTTGAGCGATGCTTTCTCCTTCGCGAGGCCAAAAATTATATATATAATTGCGATCACGATGAACCAGATGCATATGATAAAACTTCTGATGAAATTCCAATTTCAATCGGTTGTAGTTCCATGAGCCCATATCATCACATAGCCTAAACCATGTCAATGCCTTTCCCTTCAAATATAAAGGGAAGACCTTCTTCTTGATAACATCCTCGGGCATACCTGCAAGCTTAAATAATCCACAAACTTCATCAACATAGATTAGGTGCAAATCGGGATGCAATGTTCCATCTCATGTAAAAGGATTAGCTAGCAGTTTCTCTATCATACCCGAAGGAATTTCAAAGTAAACATTTTCAGTAGGTTCAGTAGTCAGGAGTAACTCTTTGCTCTACTGGTCGGGGTGAAGATACCCCGAACAAGCCCATCAAAGGATTACTTTCCATAGTAACAAGTGACAGTAAAGTTTAGCACACTATATAAATTTTTCCTTACCAAATTCCACATACCAAAGGCTCTTCACTCCCCGGCAACGGCGCCAGAAAAGAGTCTTGATGACCCACAAGTATAGGGGATCTATCGTAGTCCTCTCGATAAGTAAGAGTGTCGAACCCAACGAGGAGCAGAAGGAAATGACAAGCAGTTTTCAGCAAGGTATTCTCTGCAAGCACTGAAATTATCGGTAGCAGATAGTTTTGTGATAAGGTAATTTGTAACGGGTAACAAGTAACAAGAGTAAATAAAGTGCAGCAAGTTGGCCCAATCCTTTTTGTAGCAAAGGACAAGCCTGGACAAATTCTTATATAAAGGAAAACGCTCCCGAGGACACATGGGAATTATCGTCAAGCTAGTTTTCATCACGCTCATATGATTCACGTTCATTACTTTGATAATTTGATATGTGGGTGGACCAGTGCTTGGGTGCTGTCCTTCCTTGGACAAGCATCCCACTTATGATTAACCCCTATTGCAAGCATCCGCAACTACAAAAGAAGTATTAAGGTAAACCTAAACATAGCATGAAACATATGGATCCAAATCAGCCCCTTACGAAGCAACGCATAAACTAGGGTTTAAGCTTCTGTCACTCTAGCAACCCATCATCTACTTATTTTTTAGAGGAAAGGCATACGCCCGACTTTATAAATAAAGCCATGAGGCAGGTAGCAACCACAAAACAGTTCGCAACACACCACCAGCCAGACCCCAACCACGGGTCAAACAAAAGAGTTAAACAGCAGGTACATGGCTCCTTAGCTAGTACACGGCGCGCAGGCCAGATAAGAACAACCCAAATAAACTAGTCTGCCATACCCAAAACAGCTAAGCTTCCTGCTCTTGTCTGCATAGATGAGAAGCCGAAGCCCGAACTTTGGAGATCAACATAGAGAGCGCTTCCTGGTCATCCACCTTAGTCAATGATTTCCACTCCTGCAAGAGAGCATACGATTTAAATAAGCAATCAGTTGGTTTAGCCTGAAACACATCCTCAATAGTAAATTTGTTCCTAGTCGTCCAAAGGGACCAGCACAGAGCGCCCAGGCCCACCCAAAAGATACGCCTGGTAACGCCAGCCAAGTTACTTGCCAGGCTCCACAGCTCTGCAAAGGAGGCAGGGACCCAGGGAACGAGACGCCATTCTCTCACACAGCTCCAAATGAGTTTAGCCAAGACATAGTGGAAAAAATATGTTCCTTATTCTCCAGGGCACCACACAAAGCACAGAATTGGGAATCCGGCCTGTTTCTCTTATGAATCTGATCAGCCGAAGGCAGCCGGCCCCTAAAGGCTTGCCACAGGAAAATCTTAATTTTAGGAGGGATCCGGGCCTTCCAAATCTGAGAGAAGCGGTTACTAGGAGTGGCACCAACAAGCTTAGAGTAAAGCGACTTAACAGAAAAGCGTCCAGAGGCGGAAAGCGGCCAAGTCATCGAATCCGTGTTCACCGAGAGCGTGGGGAAGAAAGTAGTAAGATGTTGCCAGTCTTCAAACTCTTCAGGCGACAAGGACCGACGAAAGGCCAAATTCCATCTATGGGAAGCCAACTCCGTGATAGAAATATTTGGGTCCGGACAATAGGAAAATAAGGTGGGGAAGGTCATAGAGAGGGGTGAATCTCCGCACCACCAGTCAAGCCAAAATCTAATAGAGGAGCCATCCCCAACTACAAATTTAATAAAAGCTTGGAACACAAGTCTAACTTTAACCAAGGCCTTCAAGAACATGGGAAGGGAAGACAGACAAGCATTGATCAATGCCACTTTACCTGCATTGGTATTGTACCTCCCACGCCAAGGGAGGACCCTGTTGCCCACCTTGGTTACCACCGGGGCAAATTCTTTAGCGTGAAGCACGCCCGGGGATATGGGAAGGCCCAGGTATTTGAACAGAAAAGATCCTAACTTACAGTTGAGAAGATGTGCCACTCGCACAGCTTCAGTCTCCTCCACACCAGTAACAATAAATTCACTCTTAGCAAAGTTAATCTTAAGACCCGACATAGCTACAAACCAAGTCATGAATCTGGTCTCGACGCCCCCTAGCGGCGAAACCTCTAACATTCCAGAAAAGAGCTTTCATTTATAGGAAAGGTTTTTAATACGGAGACTAGATCTGCACGGGGCCAGATGATACGTCTCCAACGTATCTATAATTTTTGATTGCAACATGCTATATTATCTACTGTTTTGGACATTATTGGGCTTTATTATTCACTTTTATATTATTTTTGGGACTAACCTATTAACCGGAGGCCCAGCCCAGAATTGCTGTTTTTGCCTATTTCAGAGTTTCGCAGAAAAGAAATATCAAACAGAGTCCAAACGGAATGAAACCTTCGGGAACGTGATTTTTAGGAAGAATATGATCCGGGAGACTTGGACCCTACGTCAAGAAATAAAGGAGGAGGCCATGAGGTAGGGGGCGCGCCTACTCCCCCAGGGCGCTCCCTCCACCCTCGTGGGCCCCCTGTTGCTCCACTGACGTACTCCTTCCTCCTATATATACCTACGTACCCCAAACGATCAGATATGGAGCCAAAAACCTAATTCCACCGCCGCAACCTTCTGTACCCACGAGATCCCATCTTGGGTCCTGTTCCGGAGCTCCACCGGAGGGGGCATCCATCATGGAGGGCTTCTACATCATCACCATAGCCTCTCCGATGAAGTGTGAGTAGTTTACCTCAGACCTTCGGGTCCATAGTTATTAGCTAGATGGCTTCTTCTCTCTTTTTGGATCTCAATACAATGATCTCCCCCCTCTCTCGTGGAGATCTATTCGATGTAATCTTCTTTTTGCGGTGTGTTTGTTGAGACCGATGAATTGTGGGTTTATGATAAAGATTATCTATGAACAATATTTTAATCTTATCTGAATTCTTTTATGTATGATTGGTTATCTTTGCAAGTCTCTTCGAATTATCAGTTTGGTTTGGCCTACTAGATTGATCTTTCTTGCAATGGGAGAAGTGCTTAGCTTTGGGTTCAATCTTACGGTGTCCTTTCCCAGTGACAGTAGGGGCAGCAAGGCACGTATTGTATTGTTGCCATCGAGGATAACAAGATGGGGTTTTAATCATATTGCATGAATTTATCCCTCTACATCAAGTCATCTTGCTTAAGGCGTTACTCTGTTTTCATGAACTTAATACTCTAGATGCATGCTGGATAGCGGTCGATGAGTGGAGTAATAGTAGTAGATGGAGGCAGGAGTCGGTCTACTTGTCTCAGACGTGATGCCTATATACATGATCATACCTAGATATTCTCATAACTATGCTCAATTTTGTCAATTGCTCAACAGTAATTCGTTCACCCACTGTAAAATACTTATGCTCTCGAGAGAAGCCACTAGTGAAACCTATGGCCCCCGGGTCTATCTTCATCGTATTAATCTTCCAACACTTAGTTATTCCTTTGATTTTTACTTTGCTTTTTATTTTTCTTTGCATCTCTATCACAAAAATACCAAAAATATTATCCTATCATATCTATCAGATCTCACTCTCGTAAGTGACCGTGTAGGGATTGACAACCCGTAATCGCGTTGGTTGCGAGGATTTATTTGTTTGTGTGGGTGTGAGGGACTTGCGCGTAGCTTCCTACTGGATTGATACGTTGGTTCTCAAAAACTGAGGGAAATACTTACGCTACTTTGCTGCATCACCCTTTCCTCTTCAAGGGAAAACCAACGCAGTGCGCAAGAGGTAGCAAGAAGGATTTCTGGCGCTGTTGCCGGGGAATTCTACGCAAAAGTCAACATACCAAGTACCCATCACAATCCCTTATCTCCCGCATTACATTATTTGCCATTTGCCTCTCGTTTTCCTCTCCCCCACTTCACCCTTGCCGTTTTATTCGCCCTCTCTTTTTCGTTTGCCTCTTTTCGTTCGTCTTCCTTTCGCCATGTCTGAATCTGGGGAGGTTATCGCCAATGAAGGCAATAATAATAACTTAGGGAACTTTGATGCTTTCGATGATCCTCCTGAGGAACCTACTATCTTGCACACCAAAAAGTTTCGAGTCGGTAGTGGCAATATTATTGGGAAGGGAGTTATTCAATATTTCTTTACTTGTGCCGGAGCTTTGCCCATTATGGGTATCTCTATTCTTCATAAAACTAGTAGCCTTGCTGATGCAATATCTTTGCTTGTAGTTGAACTTGAAAGGCAATTTCTTCATATGCATCCTTGCATACAAAGAATTTTCCTAGAATTTTCTAATATTGAGCATTCTTCTGTTAAGTGTGCCGCCACTATCTTTTTGGCTCATGAGTTTAGATTCATAATGAAAGAGGCTAGAGAAATCTTTGCGCATTATAGGGTAGATGCTAGTCATCCTCCCATAGAAGCTATCCTTTTTAATCAAGAAGACATGATGCGTTTACTATCTTTGGATCACGTTGCTTATAATGAAAATCTTAGGAAAAAGGTTCCAGCCGATGTTCTAGTTGATAGAATTTCCGAGCTTAATGATGATTTTGCTATTAAGAATAATGGATTAGGTTTTTCTCTTGAACGAAGGCTTGTGACTTTTTGCCAAAAGAATGCTTGTAATGATGAATTGATTGTGCAATACAAAGGGCCAAAGGAGCAACCCATACCTCCCGAGATTGATCTTGGGGACTTTTGTCCCATAAAATTTAGCCCTTTTGATTATTTTAGCTTGCCTCAAAGAAAACTTGCTTCTGAACGTAGAGAATATGAGAAAAGTTTTCATGACTTGCCGTATCATTATTATGGCAATACCTAGATCTATCCTTGCTTTTATGCCTAGCTAGGGGCGTTAAACGATAGCGCTTGTTGGGAGGCAACCCAATTTTTTTTGCTTCTGTTTAGGAATAAATATTTGATCTAGCCTCTGGTTAGATGTGTTTTTATGTTTTAATTAGTGTTTGTGCCAAGTGAAACCTATAGGATCTTCTTGGATGATAGTTATTTGATCTTGCTGTATTTTCCAGAAACTTTCTGTTCACGAAAACAATTGTTAAAAATCACCAGAACGTGATAAATTATTGATTCCAATTGCTGCTGAGTAATAAAAAAATTTCCTAGGTCTTCCTATTTTGGCTGATTTTTTTGGAGTTTCAGAAGTTTGCGTTAGTTACAGATTACTACAGACTGTTCTGTTTTTGACAGATTCTGTTTTTCGTGTGTTGTTTGCTTATTTTGATGAATCTATGGCTAGTAAAATAGTTTATAAACCATAGAGAAGTTGGAATACAGTAGGTTTAACACCAGTATAAATAAAGAATGAGTTCATTACGGTACCTTGAAGTGGTCTTTTGTTTTCTTTCGCTAACGGAGCTCACGAGATTTTCTGTTGAGTTTTGTGTTGTGAAGTTTTCAAGTTTTGGGTAAAAGATTTGATGGATTATGGAACAAGGAGTAGCAAGAGCCTAAGCTTGGGGATGCCCATGGCACCCCCAAGATAACCTAAGGACACCATAAAGCCAAAGCTTTGGGATGCCCCGGAAGGCATCCCCTCTTTCGTCTACTTCCATCGGTAACTTTACTTGGAGCTATATTTTTATTCACCACATGATATGTGTTTTGCTTGGAGCGTCTTGTATGATTTGAGTCTTTGCTTTTTAGTTTACCACAATCATCCTTGCTGTACACACCTTTTGAGAGAGCCATACATGATTTGGAAATTATTAGAATACTCTATGTGCTTCGCTTATATCTTTTGAGCTATATAGTTTTTACTCTAGTACTTCACTTATATCTTTTAGAGCACGGTAGTGGATTTTTTTATAGAAACTATTGATCTCTCATGCTTCACTTAGATTATTTTGAGAGTCTTAAATAGCATGGTAATTTGCTTAAATAATCCTAATATGCTTGGTATTCAAGATTAGTGAAAACTTTCTTATGAGTGTGTTGAATACTATGAGAAGTTTGATGCTTGATAATTGTTTTGAGATATAAAGATGGTGATATTAAAGTCATGCTAGTTGAGTAGTTGTGAATTTGAGAGATACTTGTGTTAAGTTTGTGATTCCCGTAGCATGCATGTATGGTGAACCGTTATGTGATGAAGTCGGAGCATAATTTATTTATTGATTGTCTTCCTTATGAGTGGCGGTCGGGGATGAGCGATGGTCTTTTCCTACGAATCTATCCCCCTAGGAGCATGCGTGTAATACTTTGCTTTGATAACTTGTAGATCTTTGCAATAAGTATATGAGTTCTTTATGACTAATGTTGAGTCCATGGTTTATACGCACTCTTCTTCCTTCCACCATTGCTAGCCTCTCTAATACCGCACACTTTTCGCCGGTATCTTACACCCACCATAAACCTTCCTCAAAACAGCCACCATACCTACCTATCATGGCATTTACATAGCCATTCCGAGATATATTGCCATGCAACTTTCCACCGTTCCGTTTATTATGACACGCTCCATCATTGTCATATTGCTCTGCATGATCATGTAGTTGACATTGTATTTGTGGCAAAGCCACCGTTCATAATTCTTTCATACATGTCACTCTTGATTCATTGCATATCCCGGTACACCGGCGGAGGCATTCACATAGAGTCATATCTTGTTCTAAGTATTGAGTTGTAATTGTTGAGTTGTAAGAAAATAAAAGTGTGATGATCATCAATTTTTAGAGCATTGTCCCAAGTGAGGAAAAGGATGATGGAGACTATGATTCCCCCACAAGTCGGGATGAGACTCCAGACGAAAAAGAAAAAAGAGGCAAAAAAAGAGAAAAGGCCCAAATAAAAAAATGAGAGAAAAGGAGAGAAGGGACAATGTTACTATCCTTTTACCATACTTGTGCTTCAAAGTAGCACCATGATCTTCATGATAGAGAGTCTCTCATTTTATCACTTGCATATACTAGTGGGAATTTTTCATTATAGAACTTGGCTTGTATATTCCAATGACGGGCTTCCTCAAAATGCCCTAGGTCTTCGTGAGCAAGCGAGTTGGATGCACACCCACTTAGTTTCTTTTGTTGAGCTTTCATATACTTATAGCTCTAGTGCATCCGTTGCATGGCAATCCCTACTCATTCACATTGATATCTATTGATGGGCATCTCCACAGCCTGTTGATACGCCTAGTTGATGTGAGACTATCTTCTCCCTTTTTTTCTTCTCCACAACCACCATTCTATTCCACATATAGTGCTATGTCCATGGCTCACGCTCATGTATTGCGTGAATATTGAAAAAGTTTTGAGAATGTCAAAAGTATGAAACAATTGCTTGGCTTGTCATCAGGGTTGTGCATGATTTAAATATTTTGTGTGGTGAAGATAGAGCATAGCCAGACTATATGATTTTGTAGGGATAACTTTCTTTGGCCATGTTATTTTGAGAAGACATAATTGCTTTGTTAGTATGCTTGAAGTATTATTATTTTTATGTCAATATGAACTTTTGTCTTGAATCTTTCGGATCTGAATATTCATACCACAATTAAGAAGAATGACATTGAAATTATGCCAAGTAGCACTCCGCATCAAAAATTCTGTTTTTATCATTTACCTACTCGAGGACGAGCAGGAATTAAGCTTGGGGATGCTTGCTACGTCTCCAACGTATCTATAATTTTTGATTGCTCCATGCTATATTATCTACTGTTTTGGACATTATTGGACTTTATTATTCACTTTTATATTATTTTTGGGACTAACCTATTAACCGGAGGCCCAACCCAGAATTGCTGTTTTTTGCCTATTTCAGAGTTTCACAGAAAAGGAATATCAAACGGAGTCCAAACGGAATGAAACCTTCGGGAACGTGGTTTTTAGGAAGAATATGATCCCGGAGACTTGGACCCTACGTCAAGAAACAAAGGAGGAGGCCACGAGGTAGGGGGGCGCGCCTACCCCCCCAGGGCGCGCCCTCCACCCTCGTGGGCCCCCTGTTGCTCCACCGACGTACACCTTCCTCCTATATATACCTACGTACCCCCAAACGATCAGATACGGAGCCAAAAACCTAATTCCACCTCCGCAACCTTCTGTATCCACGAGATCCCATCTTAGGGCCTGTTCCGGAGCTCCGCCGGAGGGGGCATCCATCACGGAGGGCTTCTACATCATCGCCATAGCCTCTCCGATGAAGTGTGAGTACTTGACCTCAGACCTTCGGGTCCATAGTTATTAGCTAGATGGCTTCTTCTCTCCTTTTGGATCTCAATACAATGATCTCCCCCTCTCTCGTGGAGATCTATTCGATGTAATCTTCTTTATGCGGTGTGTTTGTTGAGACCGATGAATTGTGGGTTTACGATCAAGATTATCTATGAACAATATTTGAATCTTCTCTGAATTCTTTTATGTATGATTGGTTATCTTTGCAAGTCTCTTTGAATTATCAGTTTGGTTTGGCCTACTAGATTGATCTTTGTTGCAATGGGAGAAGTGCTTAGCTTTGGGTTCAATCTTACGGTGTCCTTTCCCAGTGACAGTAGGGGCAGCAAGGCACGTATTGTATTGTTAACATCGAGGATAAAAAGATGGGGTTTTTATCATATTGCATGAATTTATCCCTCTACATCATGTATCTTGCTTAAGGTGTTACTCTGTTTTCATGAACTTAATACTCTAGATGCATGCTGGATAGCGGTCGATGAGTGGAGTAATAGTAGTAGATGCAAGCAGGAGTCGGTCTACTTGTCTCGGACATGATGCCTATATACATGATCATACGTAGATATTCTCATAACTATGCTCAATTCTGTCAATTGCTCAACAGTAATTCGTTCACCCACCGTAAAATACTTATGCTCTCGAGAGAAGCCACTAGTGAAACCTATGGCCCCCGGGTCTATCTTCATCATATTAATCTTCCAACACTTAGTTATTTCCTTTGCTTTTTTACTTTGCTTTTTATTTTTCTTTGCATCTCTATCACAAAAATACCAAAAATATTATCCTATCATATCTATCAAATCTCACTCTCGTAAGTGACCGTGTAGGGATTGACAACCCCTTATCGTGTTGGTTGCGAGGATTTATTTGTTTTGTGTAGGTGCGAGGGACTTGCGCGTAGCTTCCTACTGGATTGATACCTTGGTTCTAAAAAACTGAGGGAAATACTTATGCTACTTTGCTGCATCACCCTTTCCTCTTCAAGGGAAAACCAACTCAGTGCTCAAGAGGTAGCACCAGACAGGGTTTAGACCGCTTGGACTGACCTCTCTTCACTTGGGTGAGAGGTGGACGCGACTGGCCACAACCATTTGTCGCTCCAGCCTCCCCAGACTGACCCTTGACTGCAACAGGCCACGCAGCAGCCGCGGCCTCCATGGCCTTGGCAATAGCTGCCTGGGCAACCTCATTTGCCCTAATGATAGATAGAAGACGAGAAGGAGAGCCCGTCCCCGGGTCAACAGACACACCAACATCCGACATAATATGTAGCAAATGACCATCCGAAAGAGCAGGTAAACCGAGACAAATAGGGAAGGCAGGGAGAGGGGTACGGACAGGCGTGCCTGAAGAAGGAAGATCCCTGGCCGGAGCGCGCCTCTCAGCCCTCACCGCCACAGACTCGCCAGAGTCACGCACGCACCGGCCCTTGCGCGCCGTGGACGCAGGCGAGCGCAGCAACGGAGAACACAACACAAGCGACGCCGGACCCAGACCAGATCCCGAAGCAGTACCCATGTCCTTATCCAGACGAAGAGCCATACCTGCCATATATTGCTTGGAGCCAGATGAAGCCCTACTCTTAGCAGAAAATTTCTGGACCGAGGACTTCTTCTTCTTCTTAGACGTAGGCTCAATGGATCGAGGGGGGAGGCAGGAAGATCTTCGATCCCAGAGAAGGAAGGGGATTGCGGACGAGCAGGCAAGTTGGAGCAGACACCAGAGAAGGGCGTGCCTTTGCTAGCAGCACTCTCACAAGGGGTCAAATCATCTTTCTAAGCATTAGCAACCGGGGCATTGGCCTTAAGCAGCTCTTGTTCCTCAGGCTCCATTCCATCCCATTCGGATTGAGTAAAACGGGGGTCGGTGCCACCACTCGGATTTTGCCCACCAGCCGAACCATCCCCTGCTTGTCGTCATGATCAGACGGCTTGGAAGGAGGAGGCGGAGGAGGGGCATGGAAATCAACACCCTCGACCCGAACCAGTAAGCGCACACCCTCAGGAGATGGGAAGACATCCACAGCACCATGAACACAGACAGGGTCAATGCACCACACATTGAGACGAACCGGACCAACCTTGCCCAAAGACTCAGCATCCACTTCAACGGGCTTGCCAATGAGATTCCCAAACGCCATCATGAACTCAGTAGAACGTAAACCCACTGGCACGTCATCTACTAGCACCCATGTCTTGGACAGAGGACCAACCGTCTTCGCACCACAAGTAGCCGCCTTGACTGACACAACTAACTGGTTTAGAGGGAGAGTGAAGCTAGTACAAGAGGAACTCATCCTTAAACACTCCTTGGAGGGGAAGACCACTGCAAACTCGAACTCTAAAAGCTGGCGCACCTGCCAGTCCCAACCCCCCTCATCCCAAATCTTCAGCCCATCCAATAAAGTCTGCGGAGAAATCTTCTGGCCACAAAAAGTGATGATGGCCGCGTTAGAGAGAGAAGGAGCAGCCATCACCACAGGAACATCCGAGTCCAAGGCAAAGAAGGAGCAACCTGGCAAACCCATCCCAAACTGCATGAAAGAAGGACTCTTGGAACGATTGCGGCAATCCACCGTCAAGTGCCCATCCGAGCGGCAAATGAGACAAAAGGGAGGATTGGTGCATCTGGACTGGAAGTGGCCCGGTCGGTGGCAGGCAAAGCAGGTCAGGGACGGAGAGGGGCTTGAAGCAACAGGATGCTGGCGGGGAGGGGGAGGCGGAGGCAGGGGCAGAATGCCATCACCAAGGCCCGCGGAAGAGGCGCCCGGACCAGGAGGAGGAACACGACGATCTCTGGCTTGCGCAGAAGAGGAACTAGGGCCGAAGTGTAACATCCCAAAATTCTAAATTTCGGAATGTTATATTAAATAGATAGTTTTGATTGATTGTATGATTGTGATGTGTGAAATTGAGTGAAATTCGAAACTTTTTGAAAGTTAAATGAGAGGGAATAAAAGGACTTTCCCAAACTTTCATTTTGCTTTTATGACCTCCGTGAATTCAAATTCTTTTCAAATACTAAACCCTAGAGAGAAGATGACATGACTTCTTCCATTTAAATAAATGAAAAGGGTTTTTGAAAAGATTTGAATTTCATTTGGAATTTTTTTATTCAGAAACTTCAAGCAACTCAATGATTTTCATGAGAGAAGATAAAATGACTTCTTCAAAACATATGAATTATGAGTTGGAAGTTTAAACTAATCAAATTTAAAGTCCCATTGAAATTATTTTTCAATTTGGAGTTATTTGGCTTTTATTCATATTATTTTTCTCCAAAAATAAAATATATGGAAATTAGGGTAAAATGATTCTCTACATCAAAAAAATTGGAGAGAAATAAATTTGAGTTAATTTTTTTATTTTTAAAATGAATTTTATTGGGATTTATTGCATCAGTAGCACTCTTTATCCTATTTGAATTTGTGTGGATTTTATTTGATGCTAGAAAAATGTTCATGCTGTAGAAAATCTTTTTCTGAAAATTTTGATATATTATATGCCTATATAATATTCTTATTTATTTCGTTTTTATTATTTTTGTTTGTCTGAAAAATGTTTTTTTAACCTTTCCCCGTGGACCGAACTGGGCCGAAGGCCCAGCCGGCCCAGGACGCCGCCGCCTACCTCACGTGAGCGCGCCGTACTGCGCCGCCACGCCGTACCTCGCCCAGACACCCGCCTCAACACCGTGCCCCTCCCCCACGCCACCTTGCCCCCCTCCTTAAATAGTGCGCCCCGGGACCCCCTCTCCTTTCCGCATCTCGTCGGCGCTGCAGACCCTCCCTGCCGCCGCGCTTAGTCGCCGCCGCCGCCGCTTCGCGTCACCGCGCTCGCCGCCACTGCCCCTCGCTGCGCCGCCCTACGCCGTAGCCCCGCGCCACCGCCGTCGTTGCCGCACCTCACCGGAGCCGCCGCGCCGCCGCCAGAACTCGCCTGATCTGCCACTGGACTCGCTAATCGCCGCCGCCGGTTTCTCGACGGAAAACTGCCTCGACCGGTAAAACCGCTAAAACCGATCGGTTTTGCTTTCTTTCGGAAAACCCGGTTTTCTTTTTAGGTTAAGTTATTTAGCGAGCGTTCGCTCGTTAGCTTCTGGTAGCGAACGGTTTTCGTTAGTTAGCGTTCCGTAGTGAACATCCGTTCGGTAGATTTTTTCTTTTATTTTTTAATTTCGGCCAGGGACTTAGATGTAATTAGTTTATTTACAATTTAGCCCCTGATCTTCAAACCTTCACTACTTTTTGCTCGTTTGTCCAAATCCAACGAAACCAACACCCACTTCTTCGTTATGATCCCCTCTTACCAGTAAGATAACTTAAACATGTTTTTGAAAGTTTTAAAATTTGAATTAGATCAGATTTGAATTCAAACTTCTTTTGTTCATAACTTGAGTTTTATAACTCCGATTTAGTTGATTCTTTTTGCAAATTAAAGCTCTTGACCTAAACTTTCTGATAAGGCCAAATTCACCTAATTTTGGTACTGTTAGAAATTGTTTTCTGTTGCAAGAGTTATTGGCCTGTTTTCGAAGTTTTCCGAGATCTTTTCTTCGATTCTTTTGCTTGATTGCTTATGTGTGGTTACTATTGCTTGCTTACGCTAGATTGACCGGAGTGTGACGAGTAGAACTATCAGGAGTTATGAGTGTGAATCATCTTCATCAACCGTACAAGGCAAGTTCACACTTTGATCATATCCCTTTCATAGCCAGTTTTTATGCATTAGTTTCACCCTCAAACATTGCATGAGTAGGATCTGATTAATATGTGGGTTTTGGGAAGTAGATGATGAGGTAGAACCTATTGTCCTGCATTCAAACCTTGGGAGTTACTTCTACGTTGTGCTTACTTCTATGCTATGCTCGTAGACGTGGTTTGGTTTGAGTGATTCATGACAGATGTGAGAGTTATTATACGTGGTTAACTTAAGGTGGCTACTTTAATACACATCTGGGTGTATTGGTAGGGGCTCCCTGGGATATACCAGTGGACTTGCCCGGACACCTAGGGATATACCAGTGTTGTCCTAGGAGATCCCGGGGTTATACCTTGTGATCCTCCTATGGTCCGCCACCTAGGCACAAAGGGATCATAAGATTATTCATGCTAGAAACTTCCGTGTGCAGTCACAAGCTATTATGAGCTCTAGCATAGTTGAGTATGTTGCATGACCTCTTCCAGTGGTAGGCTAGCAGATGTAGGGGATGTAGGTTGGTACTGTCTACCCGGGGTTAGAGTTAATGCTTCTGAAAGACTGTGTCTCGGTCATCCGTTTCTCAAACACTATGTAGTGCGAGAAATCCAAAGGAGGAGATCGAGTCTTGTGGGGAAAATTGCGCAAACCTCTGCAGAGTGTACAAACTAATCATGATTAGCCGTGTCCCCAGTTATGGACTTCTTGAGTATCTGGTTCCTGGATTATCATGTTGATCTCATCACTTTACTTAATTAATTTGTTGGGTTGTTAACTTTTAATTGGGATTGAGTTGGGGATATACCTTCTCAATATTTTCAAATAACTTTGTAGTTAAATAAAATATATTCCTTTGTTGTAGGGAAAAACTGGCTTTATGAAAAAATAAACCTAGAGCTTTTTGCACCAGCCAAATAGGCATGTAGTGATAGCTATTATTCATAATTATCCTATGGTGTGAATTTGCCAGTACATTCAATGTACTGACCCTTTGTGGCTGCAACGTCTCATGTTGCAGGAATCTTACGACGAGTAAGTGATACGTTAGGGTTACGATTTCTACAGTCAACTTTGCCGTTGGTGTTGATGGGAATCCACAACCTTGTTGTTACTTCTGCTATTTGGATTGAGGTAATAGTAGTTACGTTACTTTATACATGTGATTTACCTTTGTTATAAATCCCCGAGTATTGTGTGTGTCAGCATACTGATCCAGGGATGACACTTAAGCACAGAGACTTGACCGTCTGAGGTCGGGTTGCTACAAGATGGTATCAGAGCACATGTTGACTGTAGGACGTGACCCCTAGAAACTGGCAAGCCATAGAAAAGATTTTTCTCTACAACTTTCTTTTCAAAAAAAGGATCTTTTACCTCTCTTCTCTTCTGAGCTTATTCAAATATTCCCTTTTAGTTGGACAATACCCCTTTCCCTTTTTGACCACGCGAAGATTCAGCTAATGAGCCACTCCGAGAAGGACAAGATATCGGACAACTAAGACCACTCCGGAATGAAGTGGATTTTACCGTGCATTATAATAATGGAAACTACAACGGTTGAAGATTACGAAGACTAGGAGAATTTGAAGGCCCTGTAGAATTTTCCAAATTTGTATGACCTAGGAAGGCACCCCTTATGGAACTTGGCAGACTATGGAAGCTGTCAATACCCGAGATCAAGGTGCATCGGAGAAAGACCGGAACATGGAGCATTAGAACTCAAAGTTTTTGTCAAGAAAAACCTAATGGAGGAGATATCAACTATGGAATGATAGCTCATGGCAATGACAAGGGCAGAAACACGGCTATCCAAGATGTATTCCCCCGCTTATGCTATTGTCACCGTACTAAGTTAAGCATGCATTTTCTTCGGAAGGATTGGATGAGAAAAGGCTAATGGAGCACCTATCAGCAAAAGATGAAGTTTTAACCTCAGCTGGTGTATCACCAGGATCTGGAGAATTACATCAGGAGTTTTAAGATGGACCTATAGGAAGCCGTATTTTGACAATGAAGCATTTCATGAAGAACTCAGGACCAGAAGCTGAAAGTAGCCAAGCTAGAGGAGCAAAACCTCGAGATACTGGGATTCGTCAGGAACTGAAGGACAGTAGGACCATGGTTCATGCCAAGGATGTTGAAACCCGGAAGTTTGGAACGCAACTCCAGAAATATTGAAGGACGCCACGAGAGACTTCGCGTCAATAGAGATGATCTAGCAAAAGAACTTGAGAAGGACAAGCACGATCGGAAGAAGCCATCGGAGACATGAACAAGACTGGAAGAGTTTGGCGACGTTGAAGATTTATTGACCTTTAGAAGACTAAACCCATGTTATATACCTACGTTAGATGCGACGATTGTGAGCTGTCATTTGTTTGTTGTTTTTCGACAGCCACAAATAAAATCTGTCTTTTCAAAACTATTGTTTGTATTGTGTGTATCCCATCTCTATCTCTCTTACCCCACCCCAAAAAACCCTGGACCCAATAGAGGATGAATGGAGATGAACTCATGTTTCCTGGACCAATAAGTCAATTGGAGACGGACCGATGGATTCAGAACATGTAAAATCATATGGAGAATAACACTATAGTCGGAAAGGATATGACCCAGTATGCTCTTCAGTGCTTTGAAAGAGGTGCTACTACTTGGTGGAGGATGTACCAAACCATCAATGGATGGCAAGGAGTGACCACTTGGAAAGAATTTAAGTTCACTATACTAAAGTCTCGTCTTGTGTCCCAGAAATTGAAGCCTTATGGAAATGGTATGAAGAAACCCTGGGCATGCAAGCTTTGTGGAGAAATAGGAAACAACCATAAGGAACACATGCATGAATGCCCTAATTGTGAAGGAAGTAACCCAGCTGAAGAATGCCCAACTAGGCAGATTACTTGTTTCTTATGTGAAGGGACTACCCACTACCCTGCTCAGTGTCACATTTACCCCATGGTACAAAGAACCATCCAGCAGAAGAAAGAAACAATGAAAGGAGCCCTCATGGAAATTTTAGAAGAACTTGTGATGAAGGAAGAGGTGGAGGACACACCCGAAGAAGACCCAATTAAACCCTGCACCAAGTCATGCTATTCATGTGGAGAAGAAGGACACATCTCCCGAAATTGTCTGAATGGGGATCTAGTAGAATTCCCGACAGAGGAAGTAGAGTATGACCCACAGGAAATAGAAGCCATGATTGGAACGGAAAAGTCCAGGGAGAGAAGTAGATTGGATTCCAGGAAGGACCTGAGTCATATCACCTGTTTCAGTTGCAAGGAGTCAGGGCACCACTTTAGTAGTTGCCCAAAAAGGAAGCCGAGGACCCAAGGAGGCTATGTAATCATGAGAAAACCTCGAGACTCATCAGAAGTAATATGTTTTTGTTGTGATGAAGTAGGGCACTTTGCCAGAGAATGTCCCAAGGAGAAGGAGACTTGTGATAAATTGTTGAGTTGCAACGAGAAATA